>NC_143052.1:352821551-353124568 GCF_052426305.1 Pelodiscus sinensis | reverse complement strand
TCCTGTTACATTCCAGCTTGGTTTTCCCCTTGATATTTTTATACCCACTACCTCTTATTGTTCCCCACCCCATGTTTTTCCTTCTCCCCACTCCCATTTATTTTAGTTCTGGACATCCAACACTCTGGTCATCTGAAGAAGTGGGCTGTGCCCATGAAAGCTCATGATCCCATCTCCATGTTTTGTTCGTCTCTAAAGTGCTACCCGACTATTTGTTGTTTTTTAAGTTAATATCAATAGGGGATTTCAAGTATCCCCTTACTGACTGGGTATGTATAAGCTCAAGATGGGGTGCAGGGAGAAAGTTTTTTGACACCTTAAACAAATGCTTCTTGGAGCAACTAGTCCTGGAACCCACAAGAGCAGAAGCAATTCCTGATTTAGTCCAACGTTGAGCACAGGATACGATCCAAGAAGTAAGCGTATATTAGGGCAAATTTTTGGTAATAATAACTGTAAGGTAATAACATTTAATATCAATGTGGAGGGATTTAAAAAACATCAGAGCAGCCCACTATGGGGTACATCCACACTGCAACACTGTTTTGAAATAACTAGCACTATTTTGAAATAACATAGTTCGCATTTACACAGCAGGCCGTTATTTTGAACTAGTGTCAAAATACTGTCAAGCTGGAGGACTTCTTACTCTGAGTCCTGTAACCCTCATTGAACAAGGAGTAAGGGAAGTTGGAGAAAGAATGTTCTATTTCGAAATACATGTGTAGACACTTCCTATCACCTATTTCGAAATAAGCTACATAATTGACATAGATCAATTTGCGTAGCTTATTTCGAGTTAAACCCTGCTGTGTAGACGCAGCCTATGGTAGCATTTTATTTGAAAAAATGGTGCCTACACAAAAATGAGGAGGTTAGTTAAACAGAAATTGAAAAATATAGTCCTAAAGTGAAATCCTTACAAACTATATGGAAACATTTTTCAAGGTACCATGAGAGAGGCTCAATTTAAATGTTTAGCCTAAATATATCTATATCTATATCTATATCTATATCTATATCTATATCTATTAGTATGATCAAAAAAGTGCCACCATAGTTAAAGAAGAAAGTGAAATAAATATTTTGAGGTGAAAAGACATTCTTTGAAAAGTGGAAGTAAAATTCTATTTTGCCTAAAATAGAAAGGAACATAAACTCTGGGAAATGAAGTGTCGAGATATTATCAGCAGGGCTCGATGATCTTGGTGAAAGCCACTCGCCAGCCCCACACTGCGCATGCACGAGACCCGCACTGCGCATGCGCGAACCGCTGGTGAACGGGGCGACCGGCTGAAATCTACTTGCCATGGGCAAGTAGATCAGCAGATGTGTCGAGCCCTGATTATGAGGAAGGCCAAAAATAAATTCCAGAACGACTAGCCAAAGACTATGAAAAGCTTATGCTCCAACACTTCAGTTAGTCTACAAGGTGCCACAGGACTCCTCGCCGCTTTAGCCAAAGACTCAGCAAGTAACAGCAAATATTGCTTTCAGTGCATCAGAAGCAGGCAACCTGTCAGGGAGGCAGTGAGTTTTAAGAGGCTAACAGAGTGGATGGTACAACTACATCACGGTTATTGAGAGCTATGATACTAAAATCAACTACAAATGTTTTTTGCTCCTGTGCAGCATGCCCACACATAGTTCAGGTAGAAGTACAAATTACATACAAAAAAGAACGCCATTGTCATTCGCTAGGCTGAATAGCCTGCAAGACTCAGTTTGCTTTGACAATCTGAGCTCTGGTATTGGAAGATCTTTTCTTCACTCCTGGGAGAGGTTCTCAAGCTGCAGGTGTGCAGGGTCTGTTTTTTGCTCTTCTTGCTGCTCATAGAGCTAAGGGAATTGTCTAGGAGTCCTGCCAAAAGGAGAGCCCACAGGGATTGTGCAGAGGAATCATAAAGGTGGCTGTTGAGCACGATGAGTCTCGGATGTGTGAAATTCATACACTGATTTGGAGGGTTCTGTCTTCCGGCTGCTGTGTGGAGATTTCGTCTCGCTGCTGAGCAGCATTTCGGTGAGTTGCCTGCTTCTGTATTAATAGTGCTAAGGGCTTTGCTACCAGGTCTCAGCACACCACATAAGTTGGGAGGATTCTTCACACTCCTTGCAGCACCCAGGCGGAATAGTTCTTTCTCTGTAGCAGGACCCAACACCGAGATTTTTGGAGATCAGAACCAAAATGTAAACATTAACGATGGATCTGGTCACAATGGGTGTGTCTACACTGCACCCTAAACTCGAAATAAGATACGTCATTTGCGCTATGCAAATTGTGTATCTTATTTTGCATCTATTTAAAAATAGGTTACTTCGAAATCTGGCACATCCACACAGTGCCAAATTTCAAAATAAAGCGCTATTTCAAGCCATCTCTTATTCCTCATGCAAAAAGGTTTACTGGGATGGTGAAATAACAGGCAGCTTGTGTAGACATGGGGTAGATATGTCGGGATACCTCCGGTATCCTGAAATAGCCGCACAGTAGACGGACCCAACGAGACCCATGGCAACACTCCCAAACAGGCCAGAAGTTCACCCTCTTTCCCCAAGAAGGAACGTAAATACAGGCCCCGATAAATGTCAGTGACATCACCTGGGGTCATCCTGTGGCCTCTGAGGATGGGTGAGCTCATTCAGGTCAGAAAAAAACGGACAAGAGGGTTGCCGAGATGCCAAACGCACAGCTGAGAAGTCCAGAACAGGCAGGATCATTTTATTTTCAGAGTGGGAGAGAGGTGCGCTCCTTCTGTGCCCCTGCATCTCTGGTTGCCGAAAGGGCAAGGAACACAGAAAGGCAGTACAAATATCAGCGTGGTTCTGGCTTAGAGGCAGTGCTGGGAATCTCATCCAGGGAGGTCCAGGAACACACGGTGTGTGAGAGTATGTGTGTGTGAGGGGGCATAACTGAAGGACATGCAAGATCCCGATCACAGTGGCACAGAAGCATGGAATGGGGTGAAATAGGGAAAGGACATCCGGCCTAATGCATAGACCATAGAGGCAGAAGGAGGCCTCCCGGGGCAGGAGCTGTCTCAGCCTGTAACGTAACATGGACCACAGTGAAAAACCTTGCCTCTGATACCAGACTCCATCGGCACCCTCCCAGCCCCCCTGAGAAGCCGTCCCACTACAGGCCTCTGACAATGTCAGCACGTGCCAACAAGGAGAAGCAGCCTCAGGAAGGAGTGTCGGGGTTTCTAGCAGCCTGTGGCACCTTAAAGCTGTGTAGAATTCAGAGGAAGTTACTCGCCTCGGCTCCTTTTAGTTTCCACATCCTGTCTCTCTCCTGACAGGTTTTCCCCAGTGCTGGCAGACACTCAGTTTCACTGAGTCTGAGGAGACATTGCTGTGAGCAGTCACTGTGGGGTCTGGCACCTGGTTTTGGCACTAGGTGAGGGGTGTCTCTGGGTGGCAGGACAGTGAAGTTCTGAGGGATCTACATGGATAAGTAGGCAGTGCAGGCGAGTGCAGGGGAGTGGGGGAGATATACACAGACAAGCCAGCAGCACTGAGGGTGTTGGGTTAGGTACAGGGACAGGGAGCTGCACTGTGGTCAGTGGAGACAGGGAGTGGCATGTTCACGGACCCATGGGCAGCACAGCTGAAATTAAATCGTTCTTTGCGATTATGCTTCCAAGGCCGGTGCTGGGAACGTTCTTGGCTCCAAGTGCATTTGGGTGGGTCTGAGGGTCTCTTTGCGCAGACAAGTCACAGAACAAGTCTCAGAACCTTTTTGTGGGTTTTTAATTCCCAACAGCTTTTGTTGTAATGTAACTTCAGGCATTTCACCAGAGAAAAGAACCATGCCCCTCGGTGTGACACCGCCCCCTGTTCTTCCTTGTGAAATCCCTATGACATGATTATCGAATAATTAGCAGATTTTCCCAGTATTGCTCAGGTCCTTAATATTTTTGGGGGCGGAAATAAAAGGAAAATGTACATGCTTTATTCAAATGACTGTCTTTTTAAAAAACAGAGTGTTATTTTTATGAATTTTAGTAATTTTTTAAAATGGGAATTAATTGGGAATTCCATCAAGTGTATTTTTTCTTCATCCTTATAAAGTCTAATCATCCCTATAAAGACTCAAAATTTGCTCTGTTTTAGTCAATTAGGTTTCCAACAACTTTGCCTTCTAGTTTTCAAACCTTAAGCATTGATTTAGCTGAGTGAAAACAGAGCACTTCTCCACGTTTCTCCATTTTATCTCTTTTTGTAAATTATATTGAGAAGCATTCCTATTCTAGGTGTGTCCTATTTTTCTGGCTTACCTTGATTCAGTCCCTATCAACATGCTCTCTATTGTGTCAATTTTGGGGACTGTACTTGAATTGCTGATTCTGTCTTTTGTGTTGGTTTCATGAGAAGCAATGTCATTCCCAGCACATCCCGTTTTCCTGGCATAACCAAACCCCTACGTTGCATTAAGTTATGATAAGAGGAAGCTATATACTGAATTTGGTAGTCATAGCTCTTACCATTTAGGAAGAGTTTTCAAGCCGTAAGCATTGATTTAGTTATGCCAAAACAGAACACTACTCTACATTTCATCATTTTTCTGTAAGCTTTATTGAGATGCAATCCTATTCCAGGTGCATGCTATTTTTCTGACTCATCGTGCTTCAGTCTCTTTCAACATTCACTGCATTGTGTGGACTGTATTTGATTTGGTGATTCTTGTCTCTTTTCTGTTTTATGAAAAGTAATCCCAGGACATCTTCAGTTAGGGAGCTGGTGCTTATTTTTGACGTAACCTCTCTATTGTTAGTTTATGCATTGTCAAAGAGACTCTTGGTACATCTTTCCAATGTTCAAGTCCGTTCTCTGTTTTAAAAGTATATGCCTTATTTCTAGCCACAAATTCTTTCACTTAAACTTCCAGACATCAGATTCTGTTACACTTCTCTTTGCTAGGCTAAAAATCCTACATATAGCTGGTTCCACATGTAGATAGTTACAGACTGTGATGTCACCCCTTAACCATCTTTGTTACACTAAATAAATAGAGATTTTTGGGTGTGTCTAAACATCAATGGGGCCATGTAGGTTAGGGTCATAGGCAAAGGGAAATGAAGCAGCGATTTAAATAATTGCCGCTTCATTTAAATTTAAATGGCTGCCGCGCTGAGCCGACAAACAGCTGATCAGCTGTTTGTCGGCTCAGCGCGCTAGTCTGGACGCTCCACTGTCGACATCAAGGCATTTGTCGACCTCCCCAGTATTCCTCGTGGGATGAGGTTTACCGGGGAGGTTGACAAATGCCTTTGATGTCGACGGGGGAGCGTCCAGACTAGCGTGCTGAGCTGACAAACAGCTGATCAGCTCTTTGTTGGCTCAGCGCGGCAGCCATTTAAACTTAAATGAAGCTGCGATTATTTAAATTGCCACTTCATTTCCCTTTGCCCAGTAAACAAATCCACATAGCTCTATCGACAGAGCCATGTAGTCTAGACATACCCTTTGAGTCTATCTCTATAAGGCAGGTTTTCTAACCTTTTATTAATCCTTGAGTCTCTTCTCTGAACCATGGAGTCATAGAATCATAGAATGCTAGAACTGGAAGGGACCTCAAGAAGTCATCAAGTCCAGTCCCCTGCCCTCACCGCAGGACCACCATCTAGATCATCCCTGATTGGGGTCTATCCAACCTGCTCTTAAATGTCTCGAGTGATGGAGATTCCACAACCTCCCTGGGCAATTTATTCCAGTGTTTAACCATCCTGACAGTTAGGAACTTTTTCCTAATGTCCAACCTACACCTCCATTGCTGCAGTTTAAGCCTATTACTTTTTGTCTTGTCCTCAAAGGTCAAGAACAATTTTTGCCCGCCTCATTGTAACACCCTTTTAGTTACTTGAAAACTACTATAATTGCACATCCCATGAGTGTCCCCCATGAAGTAAGCATTTCCAACCTACTTTGCTTCTAGCTGTAGTTATCTATATGGATACATTAAAACACGAGATTGTTTGCTTTGACCCAGTTGATCAGCAAGTCCAGATGACTCTGAGTCAGTGACCTCTTCAGTCTTCACAATCTGCAATTTTTGTGTCATCTGCAAACTTCAGGCATGAGGACGGGAAACAGCTGAGTTGCTGAGACCTGTCTCTGCTTGCACTTGTCAGTGGGTGCTCACAAAAACGTGTCTCAACAAAAGAAAAAATGGAAGTAAGAAAAGTGCAGGCCTGCAGCTCTAAATACCAAGGCCCGTGTTTAACCATCCTGACAGTTAGAAACTTTTTCCTAATGTCCAACCTACACCTCCATTGCTGCATTTCTTCATCATTCTGTTTTGCACAGTCATAGCCAAGTATGATAATGTCTGTTTCCAAGGGGGATATGCAATTGTCACAGTTGATCTTCTGGGATTCAAATTAGCAGGCTTAGTGGGCTACGTGAACACTGCACGTACCCAAATATTTTGGAGTATCCCACAATAGCTACCCCATGCCTTCACAGCAAGCCCGTTAATTTGGGCTCACTATTCTGATCTCCCTGTAAGCCTCATTCTATGAGGAATAAGAGACATTTCAGACTAGTGGGCTGTGTCTAGACTGGCCAGTTTTTCCGGAAAATCAGCCGCTTTTCCGGAAAAACTTGCTAGCTGTCTACACTGGCCACTTGAATTTCCGCAAAAGCACTGACTTCCTACTGTAGGAAATCAGTGATTTTTGCGGAAATACTATTCTGCTCCCATTTGGGCAAAAGTCCCTTTTGCGCAAAACTTTTGCGCAAAAGGGCCAGTGTAGACAGCTGAGATTAATTTTGCGCAAAAAAGCCCTGATGGCAAAAATGGTGATCGGAGCTTTTTTCGCAAAAGCGCGTCTAGATTGACCACGGACGCTTTTCCACAAAAAGTGTTTTTGCGGAAAAGCGTCCATGCCAATCTAGACGCTCTTTTTCCGAAAATCATGCCAGTCTAGATGTAGCCAGGGTGTTAAACGCAGGGAAGGCTGGTTTTATAAAACGACACCCCGTTAATGTCTTTGTTCAGTGTCAAATTTGCAGATGAAGATCAATTCTGCACTCTCACTCTCTCTCTGTAGTTGACTGGAGACATCCCTTTGTGGAAGAATGGCTACTTTGAAATCAACAATTGAGTGCCCAGGCTAATTAAAATCAAGCCAGTCTAGATGTAGCCATGGTGTAATTCAAAAATTGGATGACAAAATAATCTATTTTGAAAAAAGATGCACAATTTGCAGAGTTCAAATAGTATATCTTATTTTGAGTTACAATGCAGTGTAGATGCACCTGCGAAGACCCACTAATTCGAACTGAGAAGGCACTTCCTTCGGCACCAGTAGTCCTGCTCCTCATGAGGAGTAAGGAAAGGTGACGGGATTGTTTATTTTCATTGACCTCCAGCTGTGTGGATGGTACAAGAACTCAATTTAAGATAAGTCAACTTCAGCAACATCATTAATGTATCTTACTGCATATCTTAAGTTAATTTTCCCCTTTCATGTAGACCAGGCCTGAGTGAAGAAAGCCATCTTTCTTAATCAGTTTTGAATTTGCCAAACTTTAGTTAAAATAAATGTCCTCTGGATCTTATTTTGCGAGAAAGGGGGACACATTGTCTATCTACGCTCTACCAGTCAGTATGCTATCGAATTTTCTCATGTCTCCACTTAATTGTCTCCTGTGTAAGTTAAAAAGTCCAGTCTTCTCAGCCTCTCTCTGTATGAACGTTTCTCCAGGCCTTTGATTAGTCTCCTGGCCCTGGTCTGAACCCCTCGGTTGTGTCTACACTGGGCCACTTATTCCGGAAAAGCAGTCACTTTTCCGGAATAAGCTGCAAGCTGTCTACACTGGCCCCTTGAATTTCCAGAAAAGCAGAGACGATTTACTGTAAGAAATCAGCTGCTTTTCCGGAAAAACTATGCTGCTCCTGCTCAGGCAAAAGTCCTTTTTCCAGAAAACTTCCAGAAAAGGGCCAGTGTAGATAGCACAGTAGTCTTTTCCGCAAAAAAGCCCCAATCGTGAAAATGACGATCGGGGCTTTTTCCGGAAAAGTGTGTCTACATTGGCCACAGACGCTTTTCCGGAAAAAGGGCTTTTCCGGAAAAGCATCCTGCCAATGTAGACGCTCTTTTTCCGGAAATACTTATAATGGAAAACTGTTCCATTTTAAGCATTTCTGGAAAAAGGTGCCAGTGTAGACGTAGCCCTCTAGTTTTGCATTATCCTGGCTGAGAAGGTTACCCAGTGTGACACAGAAGAGTCCAGAGGAGGGTGAAACATTGACTAACTGGCTGCATGGGATTATCATTTCTGTACGATTCTGCCATCCCACTCCTCCTGCATCCCCCTGTTTTGCTAAGTTTACATCCATGCTCGTACCGTGAGCAGGGCTTCCCACAGCTGTGAGCCATGACTCCCAGGGTATGTCTAGACTACAGGGTTTTGTCGACAGAAGCTTTGTCGACAGATACTGTCAACAAAGCTTCTGTCGACAAAGAGCGTCTAGACTACATCCAGTTCTGTCAACAAAGCAAGCTGCCTTGTCGACATAACAGTGTGGACGCAAAGGACAGTTTAGATGCAATAATGCCTTCTATCAACAGAACTCTGTCAACAAAAGGCGTTATTCCTTGTAAAATGAGGTTTACCAGCGCCGACAATACTGCTGAGTTCTGTCGACATTATGCCGACAGAACTCAGCGGTAGTGTAGACGCAGGTTTAGTTTTGTCAACAAAAGTCCACTTTTGTCGACAAAAACCTGTAGTCTAGACACACCCCCAGGTCCCTGCCCTGGATCCATACAGTTAATTTAGAACGTTATTAAGGTGTTTGGAGAGTTCAAGATTTTCCCATCAGTGGGCAGACACATTGAGTTATTGACATCAGAGTTCATCTGTCATCATGCTGCCCTTCCACCTGGCATGGTGAGCTCCCTCTGGGGACTTCTCTGGACTTCACTGAAATAAAGAACCTGGTGCCATCTGTAAATGTTTCTACCTCACTGCTCACCGCTATTTCCAGATTGATAATAACAGTGAAATATGTTCTATGCCATTTGTTATAAAGTGTGTAACCCCCTTGCTCTCCTTGTCTCCCTTCACAGGCACCTCAAGCATTTGGGAGCATGATCGACTCATTCATAATTCCATGGCAGCTTTCAACCTCACCCCGACTATCCCTTCCTCATTCATCCTAATGGGCATCCCTGGCCTGGAAGCGGCCCACATCTGGATTTCCATCCCTTTCTGTGTGTGTTATGTTATCGGCCTGCTGGGAAGTTTCATGATTCTATTTGTGGTAGGCAAAGAACAGACCCTGCACAAGCCGATGTACCTGCTGCTCTGCATGCTAGCACTCACCGACATCACCACCTCCACCTCCCTTATACCGAAGGCCCTGTGTATATTTTGGTTCAACTTGAAAGGCATTACTGTGGGTGCCTGCCTCACCCAGATGTTTGTCCTCCACATGGGTACTTTGATGCACTCAGCTGTTCTTGTGGCAATGGCCTTTGATCGCTATGTTGCCATATGCAACCCTCTGAGATACACCACCATCCTCAGTAATGCACGACTCGCCAAGCTAGGACTAGCATGTTTGATAAGAGCTGTTCTCTTCATCCTGCCCCTGCCCCTGCTCCTGATCAGAAATTCATTCTGTGCCAACCTCATCATTCCCCACACATACTGTGATCACATGGCTGTGGCAAAAATGTTATGTGGAGACATCACAGTCAGCAAGACATACGGCTTGGTGTTAGCATCTGTGTGCATTGGGTTAGACCTGACTCTCATCGCCCTGTCCTACTGTCTCATCATCAGAGCCGTCCTCAGAATTTCCTCAAAGAAAGCCCACCAGAAAGCCCTCAACACCTGCACAGCCCACATCTGTGTGATGCTGACATCTTATCCTGTTTTCCTCTTCTCAACTCTGACACATCGGTTCGGTCAGGGCATCGCGCCCCAGGTTCACATCATCTTGGCCAATGTCTATTTCCTCCTCATCCCCGTCCTCAACCCTATTGTTTATGGAGTCAAAACCAAAGAGCTTCGTGAGAAAGTGAGCAAACACACCTACCGAATGTGCTCGCGTTGGCCCGTTGACTTTAAGCCTACATGAAAAGACAGAGAAAGAATATCTGCTTGTCAATCAAAGGTAGGTGGGAGGAGCTTTCTCAGACTCTGCACTTCCACAATACTGAGTTCAGCCTAACTTCTTATGACTCCATCACCAAATACTGCTCGCTGTGTTCCTCAGTTCTTTCTCATGCAACTGCCAAAGTGGGTCTTTGCCCATGAGAGCTTATGCGCCAATAAATCTGTTAGTCTATAAGGTGCCACAGGACTCCTCATTGTTTATGCAGAGTCAGTCTAACACGGCTACTGCTCTGATAGTTCTCTCTCTGACCATCACCTGTCCTCTTCCATCAGCTCCCATCTGCCTCCCACCCCCCCCCCCACCCACCCTGTCCCTTGGCCTTTCTGAGAATCCCAGACCACTGTGGAACACCGCAGCTTTCTGATGCAAGGTTGTTTCCCAGAGGCCCTGTGTGAAGAGATTTCTTAATCAGCGTGATGAGCTGATAGCCAAGGACGAAGGAAAATAAACCAAAATGATTAAATTCTTTATCATATGTACAGTCACCTAAAGTGCAACAAGTACCTGATTATTTTGCTTCCAATTATGCGGGAAGCTTTTATATTAGAGCAAGTATTTCAGCTGCAAAGTGCCAGTATAGGAGCGCAGCAGGAATTGAGGACATTCTGCGAGAGCATGTTGGGAAGAGTTGTGAAATTCTGGTTTTGTGAACTGGGCTGTTGTGCTGGACGAGAGGGCTGTGCACCCCAGAATGGGATCAAGTCAATTGCAACAAAACAAGTTGCACTACACCACCAGGAAGTAAGAAATGAGTGCACCTCATAGTTAATTTGACGCAGGCTTTTAAAGGCAAGGTCATACTCTAGCTGGCAATTTCTGCTAATCTCAAGGGGAGGAGTGGACAGACAAGTACTTGGGGGAGAATGAAAGAAGCTAAATGGATGAAAACTTTGAGTCTAGATGCCCCTAATATTAGAGATTAGTTGAAAGTTAGGAAAGTGATGGGGTCCAGGAGGGATCTGTATGGACAATGTGTCATGTACATCTGAGCACCTCAAGCTGAGGTTGAAGAAAAGCAGCAGCAGGCAGAAACTGAAGGGCAGGAGAAGAAGCCCAGAAGGCAAATCTAGGCCATGGACAGAAGAGCCAGAGCTGTCCTGAGGCAGAAGTGAGGAGGTGGAGCGGCACAGAACCAGGACCTCAGCCGGAACAGACCGGCTAAGCCAGGGCTGGGGAATCTTTTTGGGGTTGGGGGGCTGCTGACCCACAGTAAAATCAGCTGCAGGCCATGCACAAGTGAGAAGCCAACACCCCCCCCCCCAGCCCTCACTGATGTGGCCCCAGACTGAGAAGGAGACAAAAGCTCCCCACATTCCCCTAACACACGAGAGCCCAGTGGGGCCCAGGCGAGTAGAGTTTGTGTGCTCCAGTCCCTCAGTAGGCATGGGCTCCCAAATGCTAGGAGGAGAGCCCTGAGCCTTAGGGGCTGGATCCAGGCAAGCTGGGGGCCGCATCCTCAAACCTGAGGTTCTCCACCCCTGAGCTAAGTCAAGAGTGAGCCAGGCCTCGGCTATGTGGAGAGCCGTATTGCGAGTCTATTCATGAACTTCCTTTATACAGATCTGTGTCTGGCGCATGACAGTGCAATTTTGGGTTTATACGCCCAGGAGGGGTGTGAGTCTGGAGAGCTGGAAAATTGGCTGGAGCGAGGAGCGTTAGAGAGGATGTAAGATCCAGGCCTGTATTTTCACCTCAGATTGATTTTTGGGTCTTGTTTGCCCTTTTGATTTTTTTATACTCTTATACCTATAGGATGCGTCTAGACTGGCAAGCTGTCTACACTGGCCGCTTGAATTTGCGCAAGAGCACTGACTTTGTAATGTACAAAATCAGTGCTTCTTGCGCAAATACTTTCACGCTCCCGCTCGGGAAAAAGCCCTCTTGCAAAGAATACTTGCGCAAGAGGGCCAGTGTAGACAGGGAAGAACTGTTTTACACAAAAAAGCCCCGATGGCAAAAATGGCAATTGGGGCTTTCTTGTGCAAAATTGCATCTAGATTGGCCACGGATGCTTTTCCGCAAAAGCATCCATGCCAATCTAGACGCACTTTGGCAGAAATACTTTAAATGGAAAAACTTTTCAGTTAAAAGTATTTCCACAAAATCATGCCAGTCTTATGCCGATGTATGTGAACAAAGGACAAAGACACCGTGTGAGCTGCTTCCCTCTGGCCAGCTGAGTTTGTTATTATAATGGGACGGATTAGAACAGCTGAAATGCTGCAGGCCCATCGGGAGTATAATGTAGGAACTCACATTTTCAGACTTTCTCAGTCCTATCTCAAGGGAAGATCAAGCAACTGGTCAGGAAGGGCCAAGGAGGGCTGGGAGAAGGTATAAAACATGAAAAGGCACAAGAAATGCCCCTCCCTCACCATAGCACAACCTTACCCCTTCCATGGAGTTCACAAGAGATGGGATGAAGACTCCAGACCCAAAACTCACAGAATTATAGGGTTGGCCACCGACCATAACCCTCTGCCCAAAGCAGGACCAACCCCAACTACATTATCTCCTCCAGGGCTTTGTCAAGCCAGGACTTAAAAACCTCTAGGGAAGGAGTTTCCACCACCTCCCTAAGAAACCCATCTCAGTGTTTCTCCACTTTCCTAGGGAAATTGGAAGAACATGATCAACAAAGACCATGACTATCAATTGAAATGGGTGGGACTGAGGACATGACTTTCAAATGTACCTAGGATGAGGATGTGCATTTCCTGCTAAAGCTCAGGAAAGTCCAGACACTGGGAAACAGGGTTCTGCAGCCTCACAGGTACGGGACACATGCTTTCTGGAAACAAACCCCAATAAACATCTCATTGCCAGACACCTGAGACTTCTGTTCTTCTGCTTTCTGTCGGCAGGACAAGAACCAAGGGAGCGGGTGAGGGGAAAGTTCTGTCCTTTCTAGCTGCCATGACTGGGATACATCACATTGGACAGGCAAATAACACTATGGTAATTCCCCCTCTGTGACCCAGCTGCTTAGGGGAGTGGGAATCTCATGACGGTAGCTGCAGGCTCTGACAAGCTGTGCTAATGAATGTGTTAAATAAATGTAGAAGGTAGAATCAGGGCCCATATCAGGTGTGGGGTTCAACTGAGCTTGAGACTGAGAAGGAAATAGGGGAGATTTAGGGAAACCAAAAGGAAGGGAATATCAGAACTTAAAGGAATGGTGTTTTACAGTGTGCAAAGGGGCAGTGTAGTGGGTAAAAAGCAGTAGCTGATCTTCAAAATATTAAGGATTTGGAAGGGATAGTGGACCAGCAACAGTTTTAATAGAAAAATCCATCCTAGTGGGGGAGGTAGCACATTTAAAGACATGGCGTCCTACATGGGCAGAAAGTCTTCAGAGGTCATTTGACAGGAGAGAGATGAACTGCTTGGGAGGGCAGGCATTTTAGAGGATGAACTGCACCAGGGTAAGCAAGGATGTGATGGGCAGGGGCAGGGAGGAAGGGAATCCTGAACTACATGCCCTACTGATAGCAGGAAAAGTGGCTGATCCTCCCTCTCATCCTGAGATTGCCCATGACCACCAGTGGCTGTTTTAACTTGGTGGTCCACAGTTTAAATCCCTGAGAGACAGGCTACTCCACAGGAGCTCACTCAGGGGCAATAGCAGCCCCTAAAGGAAGAGTAGTTGGGGGGATGAAGTGGCTCTGCTAATAGTCCAGGTGGAAATTCACCCTTTGTCCATAAAGGATCAGAATTCATTGCTGAGTCAGCTGAGGAAGGTACCCCGGGATGACTGGGATTAGTTTTTTCCACCTTGATAACTGGCTCCGTCAGGAAATGCGCCGCCATACACCCTGTGCTTTGCCTGGGTTACCTGGGCAGGAGGATCACAGAAAGAAAGAGAAACAGAAGGCGTAGAGTGTTAGGCGTGCTAGTGATAATTTAGGATTCAGGTCTGTATCTTTGCCTGAGATTGAATTGGGGGTCTTGTTTGCCCATTTCACTTTATACAGTCTTATATCTGGACATATCTTATGCTAACACGTGTGAACAAAGGGCAAAAACACCATGGCGTGGTCAACTTCTGATACACAAATCCAGCAACGTTAATTACATCGCTGGAGTCGAAGCATCTTAAATCAATTTTTTGCCTTGTCCACACAGCAGGAGGTCGATGGGAGCACATGCTCCCATCAGCTTCTCTTACTCCTCATCAGAAGCAGGACTCCTGGCGCCGATGGGAGAGCCCTCTCAGTTCGAATTAGTGGGTCTTCACTAGACCTGCTCATTCGAACCCTGGAAGATCGACTGTGTAGTGTAGACAAGCCCAAGTGTCTTGCTTCTCCCCCGCCAGGTGAGTTGGTTAGTCTAATGGTACAGATGACAGAAGTGTGCCTGCTATGGAGGGTTGGGATACTGGGACACAAGGCTTTGTGGCATCAGAGATTTGGGTCACATGCTTGCTGGAAAATAACGTCAACAAGTGTGGCATTGCCAGTACGTTGGACTTCTTGTCTTCTATGCTCTGTCTGCCTGAGAAGAACCAGGAGAGGGGGAAGGAAAAGCCCTCTAGTAGCTGGTATCTTTGTACTTGTCTGGCTTAGGTAGGCCCTCAGGTAGCTCCATTTGGGTGGGTGGTACCATCCACTGTTGTGTTGGGTGACAAAAGGACCTAGAGAGGTTGAATCACCAGTAAAGAAAAGTGAAAAGGAGCCAGGGAGCAGTTCCCATGGCTTCCTTGCAGCACCCTGGCAGTGATACCCCATCACACTCAAAACTTCTGGAGCCAAAATTAGGCTCACGGTCACCTGTGATGCCTGGGACTGTAGCCCAAACAAAACAACTCCAGGTAGCAGTTATTTCAATCCAACACACGAGCAGGGCACAGCTGTGCAATTACCGCCACTCTGAAATAGCCTCCCCGGCATCACTTCAGGCAAACGCCATTGCTGTTCCCGTGTAAAATGTGGAATGCCACGTGAAGGGAATTCTGGGACATTTTTGGGTGATAAAGGAATCACATAGTGGGTGGAGAAGTCCCATTGCCCTCGTTCTGACACAGGGTAGCACAAACTTTTCTGCACCGATTTCTGAAAGAGCAACCCAGTATTGAAATGTGATGATTACTCGACACAGAGACTAGATGAAGTACAAGTCCAGGACTTTAACAGGGTTCAAGAAAGCACTAGATAAATTCATAGAGGTTAGGTCCATCAATGGCTATTAGCCAGGGTGGGTAGGGATGGTGTCCCTAGACTCTGTCAGAGGCTGGAAATGGATGACAGGAGCAGGATCACTTGATGATTCCCTGTTCCTGTTCATTCCCTCTGGGGCACCTGGCATTGGCCACTGTGAGCAGACAGGACACTTGGCTGGACGGGCCTTTGGTCTGACCCAGTCTGGCTGTTCTTATGTTCTAACTATTAGGGTACATCTAGACTGTGAGGATCTATTGGAAAAAGGTACACAAATTGCACTCCGCATTTTGCTTACCTTTTTCCGATAGTTGTTTCAGAAGAGGCTTTTCCAAATTTTGGCCATCTACACTGGGAAAAATTTTGGGAAAAATCCACTTTTGGAAGCGCCCTTCTTCCTTGTAAATAAAGAAGACAGAGCTTCTGAAAGAGCGCATCTGCTCCTCCGCAAAAAAAAGGGGAAGAGCAAACGCATTCCCTGGACGCGGAGGAGTTTTGTCAGGATACCAGAGGTATTCTGAAAACCCTCCATGATCTAGACGTACCCTTTGAAGAGGAAGACTTTGAGGTGCCAGAGGTGTGTCCACATTAGGCTTCCTAGAGAGTTAGGTTCTGTCTAGACTGCAGGGTTTTTTTTAAAAAAAGTAGCCTTTTTTCGAAAAAACTTCACTTGCGTCTAGACTACAGCCGCGTTCTTTCTAAATTAAATCAAAAGAACGCGGCTTTTCTTTTGATGGCGGTACTCCTCATTTCACGAGGAAGAACGCCTTTTTTTGTAAGTGCTCTTTCGAAAAAAGGCGTTCTTGAATGCAAACAGGGATTTTTCGAAAGAGAGCATCCAGACGGCCTGGGTGCTCTCTTCCGAAAAAGTGGCTCACTTTTTCGAAAGAAGAGGTTGCAGTCTAGACGCTCTCTTTCGAAACAGGCTTTTTCGAAAGATTCTTTCAAAACAGCCTCTTTCGAAAGAGGTTTGCAGTCTAGACGTAGCCTTAGAGGATACACCTTTGATGCCAGAAGGCTGAGAGAAGAAAGCCTTTTCCTCCTGCTTGAGCTTCCATCAACTCAGGATTATGTCATTTGGCCTTTACAGCCTGGCAGTGACTTTTCAGAGTCTAACAAACTGGGTATTAAAGCAACCTGGGTAGTATGCCACAGCATGCTGCAACAAATTAAAATGGCTTGGGCCCTTTCTATCATGACAGCACCATTTCTTTTAGGCTAAGCTGTCTGCGAATCACCATTTGCCCTAATCATCTGAGCCCCTGGTATCGGTGAATCATTTCTTCACTCCCAGGGGAGGCCCTCATGCTGTGGTTCTTCAGAGTCTATTTTCTGCTACTCCCACTGCTCACGGAGCTGACGAAATTGTCTGGAAATCCTAAACAAGAAAAGAGTCCTCAGGGACTGAAGAGGGAATTATAAAGGTGAGACAGAAACACTGATTCTCAGGGCTCAGCTTCCTATCGTGGGAAGGAGATTCCGTCTGCTTGCTGAGCGGGATTTCGGTGAGTTGTGTTTCTTGATTAAAGGTAGTGCTAAGTGCTCCTGAAGGGCTCCAGGGTCCAAAACGTGAACCATCTGGGCAGGAATTCGCCAACACAGGGACTTGAACTGTTCAGTATTGTCAGAAACACATTGCAAAAAGTTTAGCTAGATAATTACTTTTAAGATCAGTTTCTGCTCTCTCACTGCGCCCTTCTTTCTGTCTCTGGAGCTTCTTTGTTTGGGATTTTTTTTTCTCTCCTCGATTTTCCCAATTCAGCAATTTAATTGCCCTTTTCCTAATGTCCAGCCTAAATCTCCTTTGCTGCAATTTAAGCCTATTGCTTCTTGTCCTATCATCAGAGGTTAAGGGGACTATTTTCTTTCTTTCTCCTTCCTGTAACAACCTTTTAGGAATATGAAAGCTGCTATCTTGTCCTGTCTCAGTCTTCTCTTTTCCAGACGAAACAAACCCAAGTCTTCCACTCTTTCCTCATAGGCCATGTTTTATAGACTTTTAAACATTTTTGATGCTCTTCTCTGGACCTTCTTCAATTTGTCTCCATCTTTCCTGAACTATGGCACCCAGAACTGGACACAATAGTCCAGTTGTGGCCAAATTAGTGCAGAATATAGCAGAAAATTATTTCTCATGTCTTGCTTGCAACCAAGTTTACTTTTTTTTTTTGCGACAATGTCACAGTGTTGACTCGTATTCCAGGTCTCCTCTGACTATTCAAAGATTATAGCTAATGGCTCAGCTATCTCCTCAGTCAGTTCTTTGAGTATCCTAGGATGCATTTTGGCAGTGCTGGTGACTTGAAGACAATTAACTTGTCTAAGTGATCTTGAACACATTCTTTTCCTATTTTAACTTATGAATCGACCCCATTTTCCTCAGCAATGTCCATGTTAGGTGTCCAATCACCACCAGCCTTCTTGGTGAACACTTTGAAGCGAAGACATCGTTAAATAACTTTGCCATTTCCACATTTCCTGTTATTGTTTCTCCCTCTTCGTTGAGCAATGGGCCTACCCTGTCTTTGGTTTTCTTCTTGCTTATCACACATTTGCAGAATGTTTTCATGTTATTCTTTATGTCTCTGGCTAATTTGAATTTGTTTTGTGCCATGGCCTTTCTAATTTTGCCCCTATGTACTTGTGTCATTTGTTTGTATTTATCCTTTGTACTTTGACCTGGTTTCCACTGTTGGTAGGAATCCGTCTGATTGTGAAATCATTCAATATCTCCTGGTTAAGCCAGGGGGGTCTCTTGCCATACATCCTCTCTTTCCGATGCAGTGGATTAGTTTGCTCTTGCAAGTTTAATAACGTCTCTCTGGGGAAACAAAGAAACAGACAACTTCTTTGGTAGTTGTTTTTTTCTCTCAGAGTTGCCTCCATTGCTTTTCTCCTGTCTCCTTGGGTACGTCTACACTGCAACATTATTTCGAAATAATTAGCGCTATTCTGAAACAACTTAGTCCGTACCTATACAGCCGGCAGTTATTTTGAAATCGTGTCAAAATACTGTCAAGCGGGAGGACTTTTTACTCTGACTCCCATAACCCTCATTGGACGAGGAGTAAGGGAAGTTGGAGGAAGAGTGCTCTATTCCCAAATAAGTGCTATGTAGATGCTCCCTATTTCGAAATAAGCTATTTCGAAATAAGATACGCCCTTGAAGATCTCAGTTTGCAGAGCTGATTTCTAGTTAAACTCTGCTGTGTAGATGCACTCTTTGTAGTCTTCTCCTTTGTAAAGTAACAATCAGTCTGTTCAAGTGAGGTGTGCATGAGGGTTTCCCCTTTATCAGTTTCCTTACCTTAGCCTGAGCTCAGTTAATTGTCATAGAATCCTAAAATTGGAGGGGACTTTGAGATGTCTGAGGGAACCCATCCCAGTGCTTCCCCACCCTCCTAGGGAAATAGTTTTCCCTAATATTCAACCTAGACCTCTCCCACTGTGACTTGAAACCGTTGCTCCTTGTTCTGCCATCTGTCACCACTGAGAACAGCCTCTCTCCATCCTCTTTGGAACCCCCCTTCAGGAAGTTGAAGACTGGTCTCAAATCCCCCCTCACTCTTCTCTTCTGCAGACTAAAGAAGCCCAAATCCCTCAGCCTCTCCTCATAGGTCATGTGCTCCACGCCCCGCATCATTTTGGTTGTTCTCCGCTATACCCTCTCCAATGCGTCCACATCCTTTTTGTAGTGGGGGGCCCAGAACTGGACACAATACTCCAGATGTGGCCTCACCAGAGCCGAATAAAGGGGAATAATCACTTCTCTAGATCTGCTGGCAATGTTCCTCCCAATGCAGCCTTATATGCCATTAGACTTTTTGGCTTCAAGGGCACATTGTTGACTTATGTCCAGCTTCTCATCCACTGTAACCCCCCGTCCTTTTGTGCCTAACTGCTGCTTAGCCATTCAGCCCCAGGTGCCTTTGGGCAAGCCAAGGTTCTATAGTCAGAGACCCAAACCCTATAGAGAGTCCAGAGGAGGGTGAAAGATGGAGCTACTGCTTCTGAGTGAATGTCCAGCCCATTGCTGGATGCCGCTCTTCACGCTTGCCTGGGGAGTGGGGTTTCACAGATCTCTGTAGCATGATGCCCAGCTCCCAGTCCGGAGTCCACACCGTTCCATTCAAACCTTGTGAGGTGTTTGAGGAGTTCAAGCTTTTCCCTCCAATGGGCAAATTCATTGCAGTTGTTGACTTCATGTTCCATCTGCCATCACGCTGTCCACTGACTTAGCTTGGCTGGCCCTCTCTGAAGACTTCCATAGACTTCACAATGCCATAAAGAATTTGGCACCATTTGCAAATGCTTAGACCTCCTTGCCGGCCCCCTTCCGAGATTGGCAGTTGTGATGTCGCAGGGATTTTGTCCACTTTTGTAGTCCTGTGTTCACTCTGTGGTGACATTCACTCTTTGCTGTATTGTGCTGTGTGTGACCCCTAGGGTACATCCAGACTACATGCGTCTTTCAAAAGTGATCATCTAGACAGCCACAACTTTTTTAGAAAAAGCAATCCACTTTTTCGAAAGAGAGCACCCTGGCAATCTGGATGCTCTCTTTCGAAAAAGCCCTGATTGCAGTCAAGAACTCCTTTTTTTGAAAGAGCTCTTTTGAAAAAAAGCGTTTTTCCTCGTAAAGGTTTACCGCTGTCACAAACCCGCCATGTTCTTTCGATTTAATTTTGAAAGAACATGGCAGCAGTCTAGACGCAGGTAAAGTTTTTTTGAAAAAAGGCCACTTACAAAAACAAACGTGTAGTCTAGCCCTACTGTCTGGAGGAAGGGGGATGACTCACTGCAGAACTGATTTCGGCATCTCACACCCGAGGGCCAAATATGGGAGATAACAACTCCTGCCCAGGATGGGGAACAAAGGGTAGGTGGGGTTGACACCAGGCTGGGTATGAGGGCCTGGGGGATGTGTTAGTCTCGGCTACATTAGGATGAGAGAAGAGGCTTAGAGCAGGATCCTTGTGTTAACATCGATCTTATGCTATGCTGTGTCCCTGAAAACCAATACACCTTGGCTACATCTACACTGGCCCCAAATTCCGGAAAAGTCATGCAAAGCAGGTAAGTCAGAATTGGGAAATCCGCGGGAGATTTAAATATCCCCCGCGGATTTAAATAAACATGTCCGACGCTTTTTTCCGGCTTGGGGAAAAGCCAGAAAAAAGCGTCTAGACTGGCGCGATCCTCCGGAATAAAGCCCTTTTCCGGAGGATCTCTCATTCCTACTTTCAGGAGGATCGTGCCAGTCTAGATGCTTTTTTCCGTCTTTTCCCGAAGCCGGAAAAAAGCGTCTGACATGTTTATTTAAATCCGCGGGGCATCTTTAAATCCCCCGCGGATTTCCCTATTCTGACTTACCTGCTTTGCATCCCTTTTCCGGAATTTGGGGCCAGTGTAGACGTAGCCCTTCTGATCTATTTTCTGGCTGAGAGTCACGTCTGAGTGCGGATGGGGTGCAGGACTTGGGGATTCCCCCACACTCCATGACAACAGTAACTAGAACTATTTACCACACCATTTGTTATTAAGCGTGTACTCCTCCTCTCTCTTGCTTGTCTCTCTTCACAGGCCCCCTGAGCATTTCTGGGCACCGTCGATGCATCAACCACCTCATGGCGGCTTTCAACCTCACCCCTTCTGACCCTTCCACATTCATCCTCACAGGAATTCTGGGCCTGGAAACAGCTCACATCTGGATTTCCATCCCTTTCTCTACATTCTATCTGATTGGTCTTTTGGGAAATTCCATCCTTCTGATGGTTGTTAGCAAAGAGCAGACCTTGCACAAGCCGATGTACCTGCTGCTCAGCATGCTGGCGCTCACAGAAATCATTGCATCCTCGACTGTTTTGCCAAGGGCCCTGTGTATATTTTGGTTCAATTGGAAAGGCATTACGCTGGATGGCTGCCTCACCCAGATGTTCTTACTTCATTCAGGTTCTGTGATGCACTCAGCCATCCTTGTGGCAATGGCCTTCGATCGCTACGTGGCCATATGCAACCCTCTGAGATACGCCACCATCCTCACCAATGCGCGCATCGCTATGCTAGGGCTAGTGGGTTTGATAAGAGCTGTCCTCTTTGTTATGCCCCTACCTCTGCTCCTGAGCAGGCAGCCGTTCTGTGCCAACCGCCTGATCCCTCACACCTACTGTGACCACATGGCTGTGGCAAAATTGTCATGTGGGGACATCACAGTAAACAAGATATACGGCTTGGTGATCGTATTCCTAATCCTTGGATTCGACCTGACCCTCATCTCCCTGTCCTATAGTCTGATTATCAAAGCTGTCCTCAGAATCCCCTCCAAGAAAGCCCACCAGAAAGCCCTCAACACGTGCAGTGCCCACATCTGCGTGATGCTGATGGCTTATCCACTCTTCCTCTTCTCCACTCTGACATACCGGTTTGGCCAGGGCATCGCTCCACATTTTCACATCATCGTGGCCAACCTCTATTATCTCCTTCTGCCCATGCTCAACCCTATTGTTTATGGGGTCAAAACCAAAGAGCTTCGTGAGAAAATGGTTAAATATAGCTGCAGAGTGTGATCACCTGTGTCCACTGATGGTAAACCTGACATTCTACTAGAGTTTCCTGGTGAGCATTTTGGAACTCTCCTAGAGTGAGGTATCCATAGAAGAGGTTTTGGAACAAATGGATCCATTAAACAGTGATAAGTCACCAGGAAGAAAAAGTATTCTGGGACTACTGCTGTTCAATATATTCATAAATGATCTGGAGATAGATGTAAGAATGAGGCGGCAATGTTTACAAATGATACAAAACTACTCAGAATAGTGAAGTCCAAAGCATAATGCAAAATGTTATGAAATTATCCCAAAAAACTGGGTACAAAATTCAAGATTTAGAAATGCAAAATAATTCACATAGAAAAAGTAATTTCAAATATTCATATGGAAAGACACGGTCTAAATTAACTGTTGCTGCTCAAGATAGAGATCTTGGAGTTATTGTGGAAAGTTCTCTGAAAACATTTACTCAATGTACTACCACACTCCAAAAACCTAACGGTACGTCTAGCCAGTGGCACTATTTCTGGATACTCATATCCCAAAATAGCATTTTCTGTGTTTTAACAGCACATTCATTATTTTGAAATGCAATCAAAATAACAGGTTTGTTATTCCGATGTCCCTGTAAACCTCATTCCACAAGGATTAAGGGACTTGTCAGAATAGCTGTCGATTTTGAAATTTGGCTGTGTAGAGAACACCAAATTTCACAATAGACATCTCTAAATAAGCCCTAAATAAACGATGCAATTTGCTTAGCTCAAATTGTGTAGCTTGTTTCAAGCTTGCGCAGCTGTGTAGACACACACTAAGAGAATGCTGGAAAGCATAAGGAACAAGATAGAAAATAAGACAGAGAACATTATATTGATGCTCTCTATATCCATGGTATGCCCATATCATAGAATCATAGAGCTGGAAGAGACCTCAGGAGGTCATCAAGTCCAGCCCCCTGCCCAAGGCAGGATCAAACCCAACTAAATCAACCCAGCCAGGGCTTTGTCAAGCTAAGACTTAAACACCTCTAGGGATGGAGACTCCACCATCTCCCTAGGTAGCCCATTCTAGTACTTCACCACCCTCCTATAGAAATAATTTTTCCTAATATCCAACCCAGACCTCCACACTGTAACTTGAGAATACTGCATGCAGATATCTTGAATATTGCATGCAGATCCAATCCCCCAATCTCCGAAAACATAAATTGGAACTGGGAAAGTCAATGCATTCAACAGACTGATTTTATGTTTTCTGTAGTACTTCCCTTTCTTTGTTTTAAAATCTGCTTCCTATTCATTTCCTTGGGAGACCCCAGTTCTTGTGTGATAGGAGGGAGTAAACAAGACTTCTGTATTCACTTTCACCACAGCGTTCACACTTTCACAGATCTCTCGCACTTCTCCTCTGAGGCATCTTTAGCCGGATGAAAAGCCCCAGTCTGCTCATCCTCTCTGCAGCTGGAAGCTGTTCCTTAATCCCAGTCATTCTTGTTGCCCTTCTCTGTACCTTTTCCATTTACAATACTTCTTCTCCGAGATGAGGTTTGGTGAGCACTGCACACAGTATTAACGGTATGGTACTTACATACTGGCATTATTATGTTTTTCTGCCTTCCCATTTTTCTAATGTTCCCAAACAGTCTGTTAACTTTTTTTTTACTGCTGGTGCACGTTGAGCAGATATTCCCAAAGAACTAAGTTTGATGACACAAGATCTTTTTCTTTATGCTAACCATTAATTTACAGCCCATCGTTTGGTATATATATTTGAGATTGTGTTTTCCATGGTGCTTTACTGTAGTCGTGTAAATTTTTAACAGCAGGGGGGAGGGCGTTCCTCATAACCTCATTGTCACACTGTGTGCCGTCAACTTCATACTGCTATGGATTATTATGTAATGATGACACATTTTGTACAAGCTATTTCTTATTAAGTGTCATTGGAAAAGTTATGATTTGCGGAAAATGTTTACCCTATCTTTGCAAATACATTATTTTTACATGGGAAGTGATGAATACTAACTAAACATCTGTATTTCAGATATGGTTACACCTGGGTAACATATCCTAGATAAAATACGTCCAGTCTAGACAGCTCGTTGTGAAGGGCCTATTCTGGATAATGGCCTATTAGGACAGCAATAGATCTTAGGTGAAGCTTATGCCCCACCTTCCTGAGAATAAGAACATAAGAACGGCCATACTGGGTCAGACCTAAGGTCCATCTAGTCCAGTAGCCTGTCTGCCGACAGTGGCCAGCACCAGGTGCCCCAGAAGGGGTGGACCGAAGACAGTGATCAAGCGATTTGTCTCCTGCCGTCCTTCTCCAGCCTCTGAAAGACAGAGGCCAGGGACACCAATTCTATCCTCTGGCTAATAGCCTTTTATGAACCTAAATGTTCTGGAGCACCAGTGGATACTGGTTATTACGACTTGGCGGCACATGGACGGACATGTGACCAGACTACATGATACTAAACTCCATTTTGTGTACCTGCATTTTTTTCACAAATCTGACCGGGAACCATTTTTGGAAATAATGATTCCCACCATAAATGAAAGCAATGTAAAGTGGGGGATGATGTCGTCGATGGTCCTCACTGCCCACACAAGAGATCTCCTGGAAGCAAAGGACAAAGCCATTGTGTGCAGTGCTTCTGACTTCGCAATTTTTTTTCAGTATAATGAAACAGGAATAGCTAATAGGTTGTGAGCATGGTAGGAGCATAATTAAAGAGCGCACACTCTCAGATTACCTCAACGCCTATTTTATGGCATGGTCAAGCAACCAGTTGGGAGTGGCAAGGAGGAATGGGGGGAAGGTATAAAACACTAAGGGCATGTCTACACAGCAAGCCATTATTTTGAACTACTATCGAGCTGGAGGACTTCTTACTCTGACTCCTGTAACCCTCATTTCATGAGGAGTAAGGGAAGTCAAAGGGAGAGAGTTCTTCCTTCCACTTTCTGCTGTGTGGATAGTGCCAAGAAAGCAAACTTAAGCTATTGCAACTTTAGCTACACAATTGACATAGCTGAAGTTGCATAGCTTAATTCGAGTTTTGCCCTGCTGTGTAGATGTGCCCTAAAAGGTTAAAGAAAAGCCTATCCCTGACCATAGCACAATCTCACACCTTACTGCTCCTATGGGATACAAAAGAGATAGGACAAAAGATTCCAGACCAGAACTGGGCAATCATGTTTAATGGGGGGCCACTCCAAATTTTGGCAAGTGGTCAAGAGCTGCGTTTCTAGTGAGAGGGTGTGGGGTCTGTGACAGAGGTTGAGGGCAGAAGGGAGATTTATGATGTCAACTTAGGGTCAGGAGATTGGTGTGCAGCAGGGGCTGTGGAGTCTGAGAAGGGGTTTGGGTGAAGAAGGGGGCTGTGATCTGACGCAGAGGCTTGGGGTGCAGAGTCAGGGAGGGGTTGTGGGTGCAGGAGAGAATTCTTGCCTGAGGGTGGGGCTCTAGACAGGGGTGCAGGATTGGAGAGGGAGTTGTGAGCTGGGTGAAGGGGGTGCAGTGAGTTTGGGTGATGACGTGGGGCAGGAGTATGAGGTGCAGAGTCAGGGAGGGGGCATGGGTGCAGGAGAGGGTTCTGGCCTGGGGGATGTGTGTAGCAGGTGGTGCAGGATCAGGGAGGGAGCTGTGACCTGGGGAAAAGAGGTACTGAAAGTTTGGGGGGTGGTCTCTTTGCCTACCACAAATAGAATCATGAAATTTCCCAGCTGGGCGATAACGTAACACACACAGAAAGGGATGGAAATCCAGACGTGGGCTGCCCATTAGGATGAATGAGGAAGGGATAGTTGGGATGAGGTTGAAAGCTGCCATGGAATTATGAATGAGTCGATCATGATCCCAAATGCTTGAGGTGTGTGAAGGGAGACAAGCAGAGCAAGGGGGTTACACACTTTATAACAAATGGCACGGAACATATTTCACTATTATAATCAATCTGGAAATAGGGGTGAGCAGTGAGGTAGAAACATTTACAGATGGCACCAGGTTCTTTATTTCAGTGAAGTCCAGAGAAGTCCCCAGAGGGAGCTCACCATGCCAGGTGGAAGGGCAGCATGATGACGGATGAACTCTGACGTCAATAACTCAATGTGTCTGCCCACTGGTGGGAAAATCTTGAACTCTCCAAACACCTTAATAACATTCTAAATTAACTATACGGATCCAAGGCAGGGACCTGGGAGTCATGGTTCACAGCTATGGGAAGCCCTGCTCACGGTACGAGCATGGATGTAAACTTAGCAAAACAGGGGGGGATGCAGGAGGAGTGGGATGGCAGAATTGTACAGAAATGATAATTCCATGCAGTCAGTTAGTAAATGTTTCACCCTTCTCTGGACTCCTGTGTGTCATCCTGGGTATCCTTCTGAGCCAGGAGAATGCAGAACTAGAGGGGTTCAGACCAGGGCCAGGAGACTAATCAAAGGCCTGGAGAAACGTTCATACAGAGAGAGGCTGAGAACACTGGACTTTTTAACTTACAAAGGAGACAATTAAGTGGAGACATGAGAAAATTCAATACTGGTAGAGAGTACATAGAGAATGTGTCCCCCTTTCTTGCAAAATAAGATCCAGAGGACATTTATTTTAACTAAAGTTTGGAAAATTCAAAACTGATAAAGAAGATGGCTTTCTTCACTTAGGCCTGGTCTACATGAAAGGGGAAAGTTAACTTAAGATACGCAATAAGATACATTACTGACATTGCTGGAGTTGACTTATCGTAAATTGAGTTCTTGCGCCATCCTCACAGCTGGAGGTCAATGAAAGCAAACAACCCCGTCACCTTCCCTTACTCCTCATGAGGAGCAGGACTACTGGTGCCGATGGGAGCACCCTCTCAGTTCGAATTAGTGGGTCTTCGCAGGTGCGTCTACACTGCACCATAACTCAAAATAAGATATAGTATTTGAGCTATGCAAATTGTGAATCTTATTTCGAAATAGCTTATTTTGTCATCCAAATTTTGAATTACACCACTATTCTGAAATGTCTCTTACTCCTCGTAGAATGAGGTTTACAAGGACATCGGAATAGTGAACTCAAATTAACGGGCTTTCTGTGAAGACACAGGATAGCTATTTTGGGATACTCCGGTATCCCAAAATAGTAGTACAGTATACACGTACCCCATTAAGCCCACTAATTCGAAACCCAGAAGATCGAACATGACAATTCCATATCCCCCTTGGAAACAGACATTATCAAGCTTGGCTATGACTGTGCAAAACAGAATGATGAAGAAATGCACATGGGACTTGGTATTTAGAGCTGCTGGCCTGTATTTTTCCTACTTCCATTTTTTCTTTTGTGGAGACACATTTTTGTGAGCACCCACTGACAAATGCAAGCAGAGACAGGTCTCAGAAACTCAGCTGTTTCCCCTCCTCAAACCTGGGGTCGATTGAGAAGTTAAAATACGAAAAGAATGTGTTCAAAATCATTTAGACAAGTTAATTGTCTTCAAGTCACCAGCACGGCCGAAATGCATCCTAGGATACTCAAAGAACTGACTGAGGAGATAGCTGAGCCATTAGCTGTACTCTTTGAATAGTCAGAGCAGACCTGGAATACGAGTCAACACTGTGACATTGTCGCAAAAAAACCCCAAGTAAACTTGGTTGCAAGCAAGACATGAGAAATAATTTTCTGCTATATTCTGCACTAATTTGGCCACAACTGGACTACTGTGTCCAGTTCTGGGTGCCATAGTTCAGGAAAGATGGAGACAAATTGAAGAAGGTCCAGAGAAGAGCATCAAAAATGTTTAAAAGTCTATAAAACATGGCCTATGAGGAAAGAGTGGAAGACTTGGGTTTGTTTCGTCTGGAAAAGAGAAGACCGAGACGGGACAAAATAGCAGCTTTCACGTCCCTAAAAGGTTGTTACAGGAAGGAGAAAGAAAGAAAATAGTCTCCTTAACCTCTGATGATAGGACAAGAAGCAATAGGCTTAAATTGCAGCAAAGGAGATTTAAGCTGGATATTAGGAAAAGGGCAATTAAATTGCTGAATTGGGAAAATTGAGGAGAGAAAAAAAACACTCCTAAACAAAGAAGCTCCGGAGACAGAAAGAAGGGCGCAGTGAGAGAGCAGGAACTGATCTTAAAGGAAATTATTTATCTAAACATTTTGCAATGTGTTTCTGACAATACTGAACAGTTCAAGTCCCTGTGCTGGTGAATTCCTGCCCAGATGGTTCACGTTTTGGACCCTGGAGCCCTTCAGGAACACTTAGCACTACCTTTAATCAAGAAACACAACTCACCGAAATCCTGCTCAGCAAGCAGATAGAATCTCCTTCCCACGATAGGAAGCTGAGCCCTGAGAATCAGTGTTTCTGTTTCACACTCGCCTGCTGGACAGTGACCTTTATAATTCCCTCTTCAGTCCCTGAGTACTCTTTTCTTGTTTAGGATTTCCAGACAATTTCGTCAGCTCCGCGAGCAGTGGGAGTAGCAGAAAATAGACTCTGGAGAACCACAGCATAAGGGGTGAAGAAATGATTCACCGATACCAGGGGCTCAGACGATTAGGGCAAATGGAGATTCACAGACAGCTTAGCCTAAAAAAAATGGTGCTGTCATGATAGAAAGGGCCCTCACCATTTTAATTTGTTGCAGCATGCTGTGGCATACTACCCAGGTTGCTTTAATACCCAGTTCGTTAGACTCTGAAAAGTCACTGCCAGGCTGTAAAGGCCAAATGACATAATCCTGAGTTGATGGAAGCTCACGGGGGAGGAAAAGGCTTTCTTCTCTCAGCCTTCTGGCATCAAAGGTGTAGCCTCTAAGGCTACGTCTAGACTGCAAACTTTTTTCGAAAGAGGCTGTTTTGAAAGAATCTTTCGAAAAAGCCTCTTTCAAAAGAGAGCGTCTAGACTGCAACCTCTTCTTTCAAAAAAGTGATCCGCTTTTTCAAAAGAGAGCACCCAGGCAGTCTGGATGCTCTCTTTCGAAAAAGCCCTGCTTGCATTCAAGAACGCCTTTTTTCGAAAGAGCACTTTGAAAAAAAGGCATTCTTCCTCGTGAAATGAGGAGTACCGCCGTCGAAAGAAAAGCCGCGTTCTTTCGATTTAATTTCGAAAGAACGCGGCTGTAGTCTAGACTCAGGTGAAGTTTTTTGGAAAAAACCCTGCAGTCTAGACAGAGCCTAACTCTCTAGGAAGCCTAACGTGGATACATCTCTGGCAGCTCAAAGTCTTCGTCTTCTAAGGGTACGTCTAGATCATGGAGGGTTTTCAGGATACCTCTGGTATCCCGACAAAACTCCTCCGTGTGCAGGGAATGTGTTTCCTCTTCCCCCTTTTTTTTGCAGAAGAGCAGAAGCGCTCTTTCAGAAGCCCTGTCTTCCTTATTCCACAATGAAGAAGGGTGCTTCCGAAAGAGGGTTCTTTCCCAAAATTTGGCCCAGTGTAGATGGAAAAGCCTCTTCTGAAACAACTATTGGAAAAAGGTAAGCAAAATGCGCAATGCAATTTGTGTACCTTTTCCCAATAGATCCTCGCAGTCTAGATGTACCCTAATAGTTAGAACATAAGAACAGCCAGACTGGGTCAGACCAAAGGTCCATCCAGCCAAGTATCCTGTCTGCCGTCTCCTATTATCCATTTCCAGCCTCCGACAGAGTCTAGGGACACCATTCCTACCCACCCTGGCTAATAGCCATTGATGGACCTAACCTCTATGAATTTATCTAGTGCTTTCTTGAACCCTGTTAAAGTCCTGGACTTGTACTTCATCTAGTCTCTGTGTCGAGTAATCATCACATTTCAATACTGGGTTGCTCTTTCAGAAATCGATGCAGAAAAGTTTGTGCTACCCTGTGTCAGAACGAGGTCAATGGGACTTCTCCACCCACTATGTGATTCCTTTCTCACCCAAAAATGTCCCAGAATTCCCTTCACGTGGCATCCCACATTTTACACGGGAACAGCAATGGCGTTTGCCTGAAGTGATGCCGGGGAGGCTATTTCAGAGTGGCGGTAATTGCACGGCTGTGCCCTGCTCGTGTGTTGGATTGAAATAACTGCTACCTGGAGTTGTTTTGTTTGGGCTACAGTCCCAGGCATCACAGGTGACCGTGAGCCTAATTTTGGCTCCAGAAGGTTTGAGTGTGATGGGGTATCACCGCCAGGGTGCTGTAAGGAAGCCATGGGAACTGCTCCCGGGCCCCTTTTCACTCTTCTTTACTGGTGATTCAACCTCTCTAGGTTGTCACCCAACACAACAGTGGATGGTACCACCCACCAAATGGAGCTACCTGAGGGCCTACCTAAGCCAGACAGGTACAAAGATACCAGCTACTAGAGGGCTTTTCCTTCCCCCTCTCCTGGTTCTTCTCAGGCAGACAGAGCGTAGAAGACAAGAAGTCCAACGTACTGGCAATGCCACACTTGTTGCTGTTATTTTCTAGCAAGCATGCGACCCAAATCTCTGATGCCACAAAGCCTTGTGTCCCAGTATCCCAACCCTCCATAGCAGGCACACTTCTATCATCTGTACCATTAAACTAACAAACTCACCTGGCCGGGGAGAAGCTAGACACTTGGGCTTGTCTACACTACATAGTCGATCTTCCAGGGTTCAAATGAGCAGGTCTAGTGAAGACCCATTAATTCGAACTGAGAGGGCTCTCCCATCGGCACCAGGAGTCCTGCTTCTGATGAGGAGTAAGGGAAGCTGATGGGAGCGTGTACTACCATCGACCTCCTGCTGTGTGGACGGGGCAAAAACCTGATTTAAGATACTTCGACTCAAGGGATGTAATTAACATTGCTGGATTTGTGTATCAGAAGTTGACCACGCCATGGTGTTTTTGCCCTTTGTTCACATGTGTTAGCATAAGATATGTCCAGATATAAGACTGTATAAAGTGAAATGGGCAAACAAGACCCCCGATTCAATCTCAGGCAAAGATACAGACCTGAATCCTAAATTATCACTAGCACGCCTAACACTCTACGTCTTCTGTTTCTCTTTCCTTCTGTGACCCTCCTGCCCAGGTGTCCCAGGAAAAGCACAGGGTGTATGGCGGTGCATTTCCTGACGGAGCCAGTTATCAAGGTGGAAAAAACTAATCCCAGTCATCCTGGGGTACCTTCCTTAGCTGACTCAGCAATGAATTCTGATCCTTTATGGACAAAGGGTGAATTTCCACCTGGACTATTAGCAGAGCCACTTCATCCCCCCAACTACCCTTAGTGGCTGCTCTTGCCCCTGAGTGAGCTCCTGTGGAGTAGCCTGTCTCTCAGGGATTTGAACTGTGGACCACCAAGTTAAAACAACCACTGGTGGTCATGGGCAATCTCAGGATGAGAGGGAGGATCAGCCACTTTTACTGCTATCAGTGGGGCATGTAGTTCAGGATTCGCTCCCTCCCTGGCCCTGCCCATCACATCCTTGCTTACATTGGTGCAGTTCATCCTCTAAAATGCCTGCCCTCCCAAGCAGTTCATCTCTCTCCTGTCAAATTACCTCTGAAGTCTTTCTGCCCATGCAGGATGCCATGTCTTTAAATGTGCTACCTCCCCCACTAGGATGGATTTTTCCATTAAAACCTGTTGCTCGTCCACTATCCCTTCCAAATCCTTAATATTTTGAAGATCAGCTACTGCTTTTTACCCACTACACTGCCCCATTGCACACTGTAAAACACCATTCTTTTAAGTTCTGATATTCCCTTCCTTTTGGTCTCCCTAAATCTCCCCTATTTCCTTCTCAGTCTCAAGCTCAGTTGAACCCCACACCTCACATGAGTCCTGATTCTACCTTCTACATTTATTTAACACATTCATTAGCACAGCTTGTCAGAGCCTGCAGCTACCACCATGAGATTCCCACTCCCCTAAGCAGCTGGGTCACAGAGGGGGAATTACCATAGTGTTATTTGCCTGTCCAATGTGATGTATCCCAGTCATGGCAGCTAGACAGGACAGAACTTTCCCCTCACCCGCTCCCTTGGTTCTTGTCCTGCCGACAGAAAGCAGAAGAACAGAAGTCTCAGGTGGCTGGCAATGAGATGTTTATTGGGGTTTGATTCCAGAAAGCATGTGTCCCGTACCTGTGAGGCTGCAGAACCCTGTTTCCCAGTGTCTGGACTTTCCTGAGCTTTAGCAGGAAACGCACGACCTTGTCCTAGGTACATTTGAAATTCATGTCCTCAGTCTCACCCATTTCAATTGATAGTCATGGTCTTTGTTGGTCAGTTCTTCCAATTTCCCTAGGAGAGTGGAGAAACACTGGGATGGTGGTGGAATCTCCTTAGGGATGTGGTGGAATCTCCTTCCCTAGAGGTTTTTAAGTCCTGGCTTGACAAAGCCCTGGAGGAGATAATGTAGTTGGGGTTGGTCCTGCTTTGGGCAGAGGGTTATGGTCGGTGGCCAACCCTATAATTCTGTGAGTTTTGGGTCTGGAGTCTTCATCCCATCTCTTGTGAACTCCATGGAAGGGGTAAGGTTGTGCTGTGGTGAGGGAGGGGCATTTCTTGTGCCTTTTCATGTTTTATACCTTCTCCCAGCCCTCCTTGGCCCTTCCTGACCAGTTGCTTGACCTTCCCTTGAGATAGGACTGAGAAAGTCTGAAAATGCGAGTTCCTACATTATACTCCCGATGGGCCTGCAGCATTTCAGCTGTTCTAATCCGTCCCATTATAATAACAACCTCAGCTGGCCAGAGGGAAGCAGCTCACACGGTGTCTTTGTTCTTTGTTCACGTACATCGGCATAAGACATAAGACTATATGGCTGCGTCTAGACTGGCATGATTTTGCGGAAATACTTTTAACGGAAAAGGCTTTCCCTTAAAAGTATTTCCGCAAAAGCGCATCTAGATTGGCACGGATGCTTTTGCGCAAAAAGTACTTTTGCACAAATGCATCCGAGGCCAGTCTAGACACGATTTTGCGCAAGAAAGCCCCAATCGCCATTTTTGCCATCGGGGCTTTTTTGCGTAAAACAGTTCTTCCCTGTCTACACTGGCCTGCTTACACAAGTATTCTTGCGGAAGAGGGCTTTTTCCCGAGTGGGACTGTGAAAGTATTTGCGCAAGAAGCACTGTTTTTCTACATTATGAGGTCAGTGCTCTTGCACAAATTCAAGTGGCCAGTGTAGACACCTGGGAAGTTTTTGCACAAAAGCAACTGCTTTTGCACAAAACCTTGCCAGTCTAGACACATCCCATAGGTATAATCGTATAAAAAAATCAAAAGGGCAAACAAGATCCAAAATTCAATCTCAGGTGAAAATACAGGCTTGGATCTTACATTATCTCTAACACTCCTCACTCCAGCCAATTTTCCAGCTCTCCAGACTCACACCCCTCCTGGGCGTATAAACCCAAAATTGCACTGTCATGCGCCAGACGGGGATCTGTATAAAGAAAGTTCATTGATAGACTCGCAATACAACTCTCCACATAGCCGAGGCCTGGCTCACTCTTGGCTCAGCTCAGGTGTGGAGAACCTCAGGTTTGAGGATGTGGCCCCCAGTTTGCCTGGATCCAGCCTCTGAGGCTCAGGGCTCTCCTCCTAACATTTGGGAGCCCATGCCTACTGAGGGACTGGAGCACACAAACTCTACTCGCCTGGGCCCCACTGGGCTCTGGTGTGTGAGGGGAATGTGGGGAGCGTTTGTCTCCTTCTCAGTCTGGGGCCATATCAGTGAGGGCTGGGGGGGGGCGGTGTTGGCGTCTCACTTGTGTGTGACCCCCAGCTGATTTTTCTGTGGATCAGCAGCCCCCTGACCTCAAAAAGGTTCCCCAGCCCTGGCTTAGCTGGTCTGTGCTGGCTGAGGTCCTGGTTCTGTGCCGCTCCATCTCCTCACTTCTGCCTCAGGACAGCTCTGGCTCTTCTGTCCATGGTCTAGCTTTGCCTTCTGGGCTGCTTCTCCTGCCCTTCAGTTTCTGCCTGCTGCTGCTTTTCTTCAACCTCAGCTTGAGGTGCTCAGATGTACATGACACATTGTCAATAGGGGTCCCTCCTGGACCCCATCACTTTCCTAACTTTCAACTAATCTCTAATATTAGGGGCATCTAGACTCAAAGTTTTCATCCATTTAGCTTCTTTCATTCTCCCCCATGTACTTATCTGTCCACTCCTCCCCTTGAGATTAGCAGAAATTGCCAGCTAGAGTTTGACCTTACCTCTAAAAGCCTGCATCAAATTAACTATGAGGTGCACTCATTTCTTAGTTCTCGGTGGTGAAGTGCAAGTTGTTTTGTTGCAATTGGCGTGATCCCATTCTGGGGTGCACAGCCCTCTCGTCCAGCACAACAGCCCAGTTCACAAAACCAGAATTTCACAACTCTTCCCAACATGCTCTCGCAGAATGACCTCAGTTCCTACTGCGCTCCTATACTGGCACTTTGCAGCTGAAATACTTGCTCTAATATAAAAGCTTCCCGAATAATTGGAAGCAAAATAATCAGGTACTTGTTGCACTTTAGGTGACTGTACATATGATAAAGAATTTAATCATTTTGATTTATTTTCCATTGTCCTTGGCTATCAGGAGGCATAACTTTCATATTAATCCCTTAAATTGGAAAAGATAGGGATTAATATGAAAGTTGAGAGGTGGATAAGCAACTGGTTAAAGGGGAGACTGCAGCGGGTCATACTGAAAGGTGAACTGTTAGGTTGGAGGAAGGTTTCTAGCGGAGTTCCTCAGGGATCAGTTTTGGGGCCAATTTTATTTAATCTTTTTATTGCTGATCTTGGCACCAAAAGTGGAAGTGTCCTAATAAAATTTGCAGATGACACAAAGTTGGGAGCTATTGCCAATTCAGAAAAGGATCGGGATATCATACAGGAAGATCTGGATGATCTTGTAAATTGGAGTGATAGCAATAGGATGAAATTTAATAGTGAGAAGTGTAAGGTTCTGCATTTAGGGATTAATAACAAGAATTTCAGTTATAAACTGGGGACACATCAGTTGGAAGTAACGGAGGAGGAGAAGGACCTCGGAGTCCTGGTTGATTATAGAATGACTATGAGCCGCCATTGTGACATGGCCGTGGCCCGTCCCCTCCCCATTTCTTCTCACCTCTCCCTCCTTTTCCCACTTCCATCTCTTCTGTTTCTTCTTCCTTCCCGTCCCTCTGCTTCTCTCCCCTCTCCAGGAAAGTATTTATATTTCAAAACATGGCTGCCAGGGGATAAGGAATGCCTTGACTTATGAGTCCCCAGAAAGGGTTTTCATGAAAAGGAGGGGAAAAAAGACAAAAAGCTTTGGGGCCCATCGAGTGAAAAGTTTGTGTCTAGATAAATGCATTTTGTTTAAAATCATACCGCCTACCAGGGGGGTGGGGAAGAGAAAAAGGTCAATTCAGAAGCCTGAAACCCGGGTGGATGAAAATTGGGAAACATTGTTGTGATGTTAGAATGTTAGGAATCTTTAAATAGGGACAGAGAATAAGACAGAGAATATTTTATCGCCTCTATATAAAACCATGGTACGCCCACATCTTGAATACTCCATACAGATGTGGTCGTCTCATCTCAAAGAAGATATATTGGCATTGCAAAAGGTTCAGAAGATGGCAGCCAAAATGATTAGGGGTTTGGAACCGGTCCCATAGGAAGAAAGATTAAAAAGACTGGAACTTTTCAGCTTAGAAAAGAGGAGACTAAGGGGGGATATGGATAGAGGTCTATAAAATCATGAGTGGTGTGGAAAAAGTGAATAAGGTAAAGTTATTTACTTATTCCCATAATATAAGAACTAGGAGTCATCAAATGAAATTAATAGGCAGCAGGTTCAAAACAAATAAAAGGAAGGTTTTATTCGCTCAGCGCATAGTCAACCTGAGGAACTCCTTGCCAGAGGATGTTGTGAAGATTAGGACTTTAAAAGGTTCAAAAGGGGAGCTAGATAAATTGCAGTGAAAAGCTCTGGCTTCTGAGCCAAGAAGTTTTTGTGGAACAGTCAAGCCCCAAGGATGCTGCCTTTCCGATATTACTTATGAATAAATGTTGGCAGGGTACAGCTGGGAAAGCATGGCAAACCTGGTGTGTTGTACAAGGGAAACTGAGGTAAATCAACTTCTGAATTTCATAAAGACACGATGGGGTAATTCTGCCTTTCCATGAGAAGAAAGCCATTGCAACTTCACTTGCCTATAGGGCAAAACCAGGAAGGCCATTGTTCTGTTTTTCCTGCAACCAGCAAGGAGATGTTTTTTAAAAAGGATCATTTCTCTACCCCCTTCAGGCTTTTAAAGAGCTTTAGCAAAGGTGGCACTAGCTAGTGAATGCTAAGGATACCATGGCTTGGAGTAGGCTATGGCCTGGTGAGGAAAACAAGGAGCCACAAAAGTCAAGGCCTGTGGACTCACAAAGGAAATGAAGCCCTCCCCTTCTCCTCCTCCCCCGGACCGGGATGGAATGTTCGTTGCTGCTAATAATAATTGTGTCTGTTGGAAACCCTACCCAGATCTAACAATTAGAGGTTGCAAAAGGAAGAAACAACCCTCAATAGCAAGACAAATGAGGATCTACCCCTAGAAAATTGAACTGTTAATCCCCCCATGAGAATTTGGCAGTGTCAATGTGTGTTGTATAAATTGGGAGACGGAGTCTTGACTTGGTGGAGATTACTGAATTTATGAGGCCTTTTTGCATGGGATTCCCTGGGATTCCCTAGACTATGCGATGATCAATGAGACTGAGAAACACAGTCATCCACAGATAGGATTGGTCACAAATGGCCAAACAAATATAACCCTCTGGTCTCTAAGGGCGTGTCTACTCTGCATGGAAGAATGATGCTTCTGCGGTCAATCTTCCAGGGTTTGGTTTAGCGGGTGCAGAATAGACCGCCTAGATCTAACGCCTTTTGTCGACAGAGTTCTGTTGACAGAAGGCGTTATTGCATCTACACTGTCTTTTGTGTGTACACTCTCATGTTGACAAAGCAGCTTGCTTTGTCGACAGAACTGGATGTAGTCTAGACGCTCTTTGTCGACAGAAGCTTTGTCGACAGTATCAGTCGACAAAACTTCTGTTGACAATAGCCTGTAGTCTAGACATACCCCGAATGCATGACAATGTACCTGCTTTGCAGAATGTATGACAATGTACATGCTTTGCAGAATGTAACTCGACTGGTAGGGTGGATAAATTCTGATTTAAACTGGTTGCAGCCAAAAGCTGAAAATACTCCCTGATGGGCAAATGTGCGGAAGCCACTGGGGAAGCTATTACAACCAGTGCTCTTCAATGAGTCCTTCCAGTACATTACCGGGGTGGTATATCCAGACAACAGTGGGTGTAGTACATACGCTGCACCTGCAATACAGGCACAATAGGGTTGAAGCAACAATACAACTGGTTGGTGAGCGGACACACATGCGATCCATGTTGCCAAATGGCTCTGCAGGCAGCACAACACAGAGGGTTGAGGAAGGGCATGTGCAATGCCATCATGCAGAACCGAACCTGGAACGAACCAAACCTGAAATTGCGTGCATGAGCTTCAATAGCTTGAGCTAAAAGCTAGCTGGCTGTTGCGCAAACTCATAATTCTTTCTGGGTACGTCTACACAGCAGCATTATTTCAGAATAACAAATAGTGCATTATTTTGAAAGAATGTTGAGCTGGAGGACTTCTCACTCCATCCTCTGGAACCCCCATTTCACGAGGAGTAAGGGAAGTCCAAGGAAGAGTTCTTCCTTCAACTTCTTGCTGTGTAGACAGCACTGAAAACCCAGTGAAGCTATTTCAACTTCAGGTCCACAACTGATGTAGCTGGAGTCACATAGCTTAATTCAACTTTTGCCCTGAGGTGTAGATGTGCCCTCTGTAAGTGGTCTCAGGGCCACTACATGGGCAGTGACCCACACTGAGCAGGTGTGTAGGTTGCACATTGAACCTGGGAAACAGTTGGGGAACCAAGCAAGCGATCAGCCAAAGGGGGAAATTGCAGCATCAGATCAATGAACTACTGGCTCAGCATCTCTCTGCCTTCACACTGGGGTGGAATTGGGGAAGAGAGGTCCATCTATGGTAAACACAATGGGCAGGAGGGCTTGTGACATGGGTGGGGGTTGGCATCACAATGCTAACAAAGGGGAGGAGTGGGATTCTTTGCCAGAGGATATATTGAGGGGCAAGAGCAGTGGCTCTCAGCCAGGATGGGCAGGGATGGTGTCCCTACCCTCTGTTTAGCAGAAGGTGAGTGTGAGCGACAGAGCATAAATCACCTAACCATTGCCCTCTTCTGGGCAATTCCTCTGAGGCACCTGACATTGGCCACTGTTGGGACAGAGCCTACTGGGGCTCAACGATTCATTTGTCTTACCCAATATGGCCATCCTAATGTTTTCAGCTAGAACCCAGATGTATCTGCATCCTATTGTGACCCATCACACCTCATGCCTACCCCATGAGTAACGACTGGGTCTCTCTCGCTGCATTCAGAGTTAGTAACAAAGTAATACAGGGGATCCCCGTTATAAGTCTCGATATTCATCATTTTGCGTCTAAGTTCTCAATTAATTAAAGAAACTAAATTCATAATACATCACACAGATCCGCACTTGTGTCATTTTTCAAGGGACCAAAAGCCAGCAACGTAGACCAGGTGAGTTTTGTGGTGGCCGGGCAGCAGGCACTGTAGTGTGCCATGACGTTACTCCTTTGCGTTCTCCTTGCTGTCTGTAAGTTTTGAAGTGAATGCATTGCGAGTGCACATACTTTATCATAATATATTTCTGACCAAGCAGGAGGTGCATACTTATCTTATCTATTTCTACTTATTGTTTTATGGGTTATAGGTACATTACGGCTGTGTCTACACTGGCATGAATTTCCAGAAATGCTTAAAACAGAATAGTTTTTGTTATAAGTATTTCCGGAAAAGGAGCGTCTACATTGGCAGGCTGCTTTTCCGGAAAAGCCCTTCTTCCGGAAAAGTGTCCGTGGCCAATGTAGACGCGCTTTTCCGGAAAAGAGCCCCGAGCGTCATTTTCGCGATCGGGGCTTTTTTCCGGAAAAGACTACTGGGCTGTCTACACTGGCCCTTTTCCGGAACAGTGTTCCGGAATAAGGACTTATGCCCGAGCGGGAGCATAATAGTTTTTCCAGAATAGCGGCTGATTTTGTACAGTAGAGCATCGTTGCTTTTTCAGAAATTCAAGGGCAAGTGTAGACAGCTTGCAGCTTATTCCGGAAAAGCGGCTGATTTTCCAGAATAAGTGGCCCAGTGTAGACACAGACTATAGGTATATACACGTGTGTGAACTGCATGTGTTGGGAACGTATCTCAGGCTAATTACAATATTTCTTATGGGCAGGGCTTGACAAATCATGTAATCTACTCACCCAGGGTGAGTAAATTACAAGCCAGCATAGCCGGCACCGCGCGATCTGCACATGCACAGCTTGCAGAACCGCGTGGCTGGTGAGCGGGACTCACCGCTGCTTGGCAAGCCCTGCTTATGGGTATTAATTCCCCTTTAAAAGTTGTTTTGCTATTAGTTGCATTATTTAAGAACGTAACCTGGAGTTATAACAGGGACCACCTGTATTAAAATTCTAAACCCAACCATGTCCCTTAAGTGACTTGTTACCAGATGACAGCACTAGAGTTGAGTGGATCTAATATTTATTTGTTTTGTTCTCTTCTATATAAATTAGGTACAGTGCTCCTGTCAGCTAACTGCAATGTTATCTGCCACAAAACTAGGACTTTCAAGTGCCTGAGTAGACACTGGAAACAGGTTTAAACTCCACAAAAATAATCTTAAATGACTTCCTTGACAGTGTGGACTATGGAGGGAATATGGAGAGCGACAGGGGAAAGGAAGAGCAGAACAAGATAAAGAAGGCAAGAGGAAGAAGAGCGGGGATGAGCTGTATGGAAGACACGTGGAAAAGTATGAGGCCCTCGGCATCTAGTTACAGCAATGAGTTGTACATTGTGGCAACAAAATGAGTTGTACATAGATTGATTTCCCAGTTGGTCATATTGAGGTCAGGAAAAGGGTCCAATGTCTGTGTGACTGTCCAGTCAATGAGTCAGGAAAGAGGGCCCAGCATCAAGTCACCAATGAACTCTGCATGGAGTTTGGTCTGAGAGTGAACGCACCAAGAGAAAATGTCAAGTCTTTTTATGAGTAAAGACCCAGAGCAACCTGTCCCGGATTTGCTTGGTCCTCACCCCATAGATAATGGGATGTACCATGGGAGGCACCACAAGGTGCACATTAGCAATGAGAATGAGGACATGCAGGGACACATTGTGATCGAACCGGTGCATGACGGTGGAGAAGACGTCTGGAATATAAAAGACTAAGATGGCACAGAGTTGGGTGCTGCAGGTCCTAAAGGTCTTGAGACGGGTGTCCTTTGTGTGAAGGCTGAAGATGGCCCTGAGTATCTGGGTGTAGGACACTACAATAAACAACATATCTAGACCAGTCACCAAGATTGTCACAGAGAGACCATAGTAATTACTGACACGGATGTCAGCGCAGGCCAGTGTCACCACGGCGATGTGCTTGCAATACGAGTGGGCAATGATGTTGGTTCTACAATATGGCCACTGCCTTGCCAGGAGGGGATATGGCAGTACAAGCATGCTGCCACGCAGCACCACAGCCAGGCCGATCATGACCACCATGCGGTTTGTCAGGATGCTGGAATATCTCAGGGGATTGCAAATGGCCATGTAGCGATCAAAAACCATAGCTACAAATATCCCAGACTCCACCACCGTGAAGCAGTGAACAAGGAACATCTGAGTGAGGCAGGCACTGAAATCTATCTCCCTGGCATTGAACCAGAAGATGCCCAGAGTTTTGGGCAGGATGGACGTAGACAGAACCAGGTCAGCAACAGCCAGCATGCAGACGAAATAGTACATGGGCCTATGTAGGCTCCGCTCCTTCTTCACTATGAACAGGATGGTGATGTTCCCCAATATAGATATGATATAGATGGTGCAGAAGGGGATGGAGATCCAGACATGAGCCATCTCCAGTCCAGAGATACCCATCAGGATGAAGGTGGAGGGGTTGTTGAGTCGGGTTGTGTTGGATTTTGACATAGAGTAGATGTCCAACTCCAATGGAGATGTTGTCTCTTATAGGTACTGTATATTCCCCCAACTTCCTGTATGTGCCCAGAGTCTATGGTGATGGCCTCTGTTCAAGTGCCTGGAAGGAGACACAAAGTGAATATGAGACATGACATGCGCTATTGAAGGCTTTTCTGATGGGTGAAGAAGATTGTTCACTCTTCATGCATAGCAAAATTATATTTCTGGTTTTCAGAGAAATAAATTATGAACAACTGACCCCCACTAATGCCAATTCTATAAAAAGGTTCTCCATAAGTCAATTGTTCCAACACACTGTTGTGTAGGAAACATTCATTGGCACCACCAGGAAACCGGAATGTGGATATTGGTTATTGGTCATTGTTTCTTATTGAAATGGAATACAGGATAGAGAATCCGTGCAATAGGGAGTTCTCCAGTTACCTGGTTTTTCAAACTGCGAGTGGAAAATAACCAAACCTTTGTCAAGATGTGTAGTAGGGGAGCCATCCCAACTAGAACGCACCTTGGGGAAAGAACTGGCCATCGGTGGCCAAAACACCTAGGAACATAGGGCCATAAGAATGGCCATACTGGATCAGATCAAAGATCCATCTAGCCCAGTATCCTATCTCCCAACAGTGGCCAATGACAGATGTCCCAGAGGGAGGGAACACAACAGGTAATCCTTACATGATCCTTCTCCTGTCATCCATTTCCAGCCTCTGACAAACCCACTAGGGACACCGTTCCTACCCATCCTGGCTAATAGCCATTGATGGACCTAACTCTGAATTTATCTAGCTTTTTTTTGAACAGTGGTCTTCACAACATCCTCTGCAACACGGACAATTTTGAGATGCCTATGGAATGGGATGGAGAATAACTTGCTCTTGACCCACCCTTAGTTTTGGTCACCCAGTCTCTATAAAAGATGAAGCAGATAGAAAGGGTGTTTTCCTATGAGAATAGGGGAGACTACTCTGTGCAGACAGACTGAAAATTCTGGACCTGTTAACTTTGAGAAGAGACAAACAACAGTGCATATGATAGAGGAGAGCAAAATATAGAATGGCACTCATTCAATAGAATGGCACTCATTCAATTCCAGTGAAGAAAGAGAGAACACTTCTGAACCGGTGATATCTGTAGAAAGTTGACTTAAGGCCTAGTCTACACTCCTGCAGAAAATCAACTTAAGGCACATTAAGGCACGTTCTAGCAACATTACTTACGTAGCTGGAGTCAACGTATCTTAAATTATGTTTCCATGCTGTCCACACAGCGGGAGGCTGACAGGAGCAAACACTCCCCTTAGCTTCTCTTTCTCCTTGTGAGGAGAAGTACCGATGCTGATGGGGGTAGTCTCTAAGTTTGATTTAGGGTGTCTTTCCTCAACCTGCTAAATCAAACCCTGGAAGATCAACTGCAGCAGAGTCGATCTTCCGCATAGTGTAGACCTAGTGTTAATACTTAAAAAGAGCTAATTCCCCAAAGCTGAAGCAAATTAGAAAAACAGATTTGGAGGAAAATTTAGACAGAAAAATGGGACCCTTTAGAGGAGTCCACAAGAGAGCTGAAAAGCCATGATTCCATGGTAGAAAAAAATTTGATCAGTCAGGCAAGAAACCCAATTTATTGGGAAAGGGAAGGCCCCAACTGGGAGGGCAGGCACAGGAAAGCAATATATAACAACTGGGACAAAGGAAAAATAGATAGCAAGGTAAACTAACTAGATATTATTAACACTGATAAGAGATGTAAAAGAGATCAGGGAATAAACAATGATTGGCAAAGTTAATAGTCACCTTTCTGTGATATATAAGTATATTAAGAACAAAAGAAACCACAGAAAAGGTTTACACCAGTTATGAGTGGGAGAAAGGGAATTGGTTAGTGCTGTTAAAAATGTAGATGTGTTCAAGAAATAGTTTTGTTCTGTATTTGGGAAGAAGTGTGAGGTACTCATAGACCTGGAAGAGACCTCAGAAGGTCATCAAGTCCAGCCCCCTGCGCTAGGCAGGACCAAGCCCAACTAAAATTGTATTACTCATATGACATGAGGTGATGAAATATTTTCCAGTGCATGAGTGGTCAAGGAGGATGTTAAAGAGTATGCACAACAGAACCTTAGTATTATGAACACCAGAGTTATAAACTGACCAATCAACCACCCATCTCTTTCAAAACCAAAAGTACATAATCAGCCTTAAAAAAGCAAACACAGAGCAATTCTACATTAAACATTAAGTATTAATGGTTGGTCTAGACAGTATTTGGTCCTGTCATGAGGGCAGGGGACTGGACTCAATGACCTCTCGAGGTCCCTTCCAGTCCTAGTATTCTATGATTCTATTAAAAAATGGAAGTTGATAAACCGTCCACTATTTATCAAATAATGGGAAAAAACAGTGTGTGATTAGTGTAAAATAAAAGTCTCAGATTATCGCTCATGCCAATCAACCACAGGGCTTATGGAAAACAGATTTTATAAAATAAATAGAATTTCATCTATTATGGAGACTATATTTGGTTGACCAAGGGAACTGCACAGATGCATGAACTTCAATTTCTCTGAGGCGTTTTATCTAGTGTTGGAAAATATACCAATGAAATTTTTGGAGGTAACAGCTAGGAGATGAGATGTCTTCCCTATTTTGGAAAATTCTTGTAATTGTCATATTTAAAAGCCCCACCTCTTCAAAGAATCATAGAACACTAGAAGTGGAAGGGACCATGAGAGGTTATCACCTCCACTCCCCTGTCTTCATGGAAGGACCCAGTACGGTCTAGATGATACCTGACAGATGTCTGTCCAACCTGCTCTTAAATATCTCCAGAGATGGAGATTTCACAAACTCCCTAAGTAATTTACTCCAGTGTTTAACCACCCTGACAGGAAGTTTTTCCTAATGTCCAACCTAAACCTCCCTTGCTGCAATTTAAGCCCATTGCTTCATTTCCTCCAAGCTTCACTGCACATGGAAGGGCTGTTAACACCCCACGCTCAACCAGTAGAGCCCTCAAATTCAAGAGGAGGAGGGCACAGACACAGAGCTGGCTCCTCAGATCTTTACTCAGTTCTTACATCCAGGGGAGCTTTGCCTCAGCGGGTCCTAAAGAAAATATGGGCGATAGCCTGAGAACGTGGTTTTGTATTGCTCATCTACTAACACTTGTAGATGGCTGAAATAGCTTTGATCTGGAAGCTATCGGCGGGTTGAGGGACCTTTCCATTCATGATACTGAAGCAAACTCATGGGAAGTAGAAAAGGGCCTTGGGGTATTTAATAAGTGTACAGTACAGAAAGAAAAATAGACATATTTTCCATCCCCCTACCTGGGTTTGCAGAGCAGGTGAGTTACTCAGCATGAGATGGGTACCTGTGAATTCTGAGATGCAAATGTCTTCCCTGAAAATCCTCCCAGTTAGCCAGGTCTCTCTCACTCCAGCATCTGCAGCAGCATCCCACGCCAAGAGCTGACATAAGGGTGTGCATCACTTTTAATATAACTCTGTGCAATCCCAGTGGGGTTTGCTCAGTGTGTAGGGTAGAAGCAGCCTTTGGGTGTAATGAAGGCTGGAGACCAGCCTGATGGTGCTAATGTGTAATTGATCCAGCTTTTGGAGTAAACTGCAATTAAGAGACCTTCCCAAAGGGAGATGAGAACTTGTGGGCTCTGTGCGAAGGCAAGAAATAATTGGTTACTCTGTGTATAGTTAATTAATAAGTAAACAAGGGATAATGCTTTGATCTCCACAAGTCTGATTCCCTGTAAATGCCCAGGGTGGCTGAGTAGATTGCAGACAGACAGATCTGGAGAAAGATGGATGAGGTGGCAGCAGAACACTGCCTGCTGTTCCGGGGGGATGTTGCTGTGAAAATAGAGATCAGACATTCTCATCAGTCACGCACATTATAGTGGGGTACCTCTTATCCATCTCTTGAAAAGGCCAAGTCTTTTTAATCTTTCCTCTGCTGGAAGCTGTCTCATGCCCCAATCCTGTTTGTGGCCCTTCCTTGTACCATTTCTAATATATCTTTTGTTTGTGATGGGCAAACCCGACGGCTCGCAGAGTTCACTCCATGGGATTTCTAGAGCAGCATTGTTGCATTTTCTGTTTTCGCATTTATCCCGTTCCTAATGGGCCCCCACATTCTGTCCAGGTTTTCTGTCACTGCTGCTGCACGCTGAGTTGATCTTTGCAGAGAACGAGCCAGGATGATCCCAAGATCCCTTGCTTGAGTGACAACAGCTGATTTGGACACATCATTTGGGCTACGTCTACATTGGCACCCCTTTCGGAAAATAAGATATCCATCTTAAAATGAGGGATAAGGGATCTTTCAGAAAAGGCTTTATTTTTTGAAAGATCCGTGTCTAGACTGGAGCTTTTTTTCGGCAAAGCTCAGAGCTGGAAAAAAGTGGCAGCCATTTTTATGCTAATGAAGCGGGGAGATTTAAATCCCTGCTTCATTTGCAATTGCGATACATCTAATTTGCATCCCTTTTACGAAAAAGGGATGCAGTCTAGAAAGAGCCAATGACTCCTTGCCTCAGGAGGACACACCTGGTGACCCATTGGCTCCTTGCTTCAAAAGGACATGGTAATCATGTGATCAACTCCATTTTGGGAGCTACCATCACTCAGGAGCACAATGAATTTCCCTCCTCATGGGCAAGATTATCCTTGTCTTCCCCTCCTGCCCTCCACATCGTTGCTAAGGACAGAGATCCAGTAGCACCATTGCTAAGGATAGAGGAAGCAGAAGGAACTGGAAGGAATCGTTGACCCCCATCCTAGCACAGGCTGTGCACCAGAGACTTTTCAGCCAGCACCGTGTTCCATCTCTGCTAAGAGACTGCACCAGGGACTTGGTGATTGATGTGTGTCATATGCTTTCTTTAACAAACCTACTCTCAACCTTCTTTTTATTAAGAAACCTGTAGATTTTTTTATGTTAAAGGACTAGCCCAGAGTAAGATGTGGGGTATATAGTGACCTGGGGTTGTGGCTGGTCCTTTGGGACTGGGAGAACCTGTTTGGAGGTGGCGAGATTGGTTTTCGGAACCTCTCACCTGTGTAAGAAGCAGTGCTGGCTGTGACACAGGTAAAGCTGGAGTGTTGGAGGGGATTGCTTACAAGACTTTTTGCTGTCCAGAGTAGCAGCTGGAGGGATCTGTGTGGCTGGTTTGGTGCCTTAGGGTATGTCTAGACTACGTAGCTCCGTCAACAGAGCCATGTAAGCTTGTTTACCCGACAGTCAAGGAAGCAATGAACCTACTTAAATAATCCCTGCTTCATTAAAATAAAAATGTCTGCCACGCTGTGCCGACAATCAGCTGATCCGGCACAGTGCAACAGTCTAGATGTGGATCAGTCAAAAAGGGAAGCCTTTGCCGACCGCTCCTGAAACCTCATTTCACGAGTATAAGGGAGCAGTTGACAAAGGCTTCCCTTTTTGACTGATCCACGTCTAGACTGTTGCACTGTGCCGGATCAGCTGATTGTCGGCACAGCGAGGCGTCCATGTTTATTTTAATGAAGCAGGGATTATTTAAATCCCTGCTTCATTGACTATGTCGGGTAAATTAGTTTACATGGCTCTGTCGACGGAGCCGTGTAGTCTAGACATACCTACATAGAAGAGAACCCCAGTCTTGGGTTGTAAGTAGCCCTGGTTCTGAGCAGGTGGCCCTCCTCTGACACTCACAGCAGTGCCCCCAGACCCGCTGTTCTATTGCAGTCACCCACTGCGAAACTTAGCTAAATAACTCCTGTTATCTATGGAGATGACCGAATGTCACTGCAAGGATGTCACGGAGTTGCTGCTTCGTTTAAGTGGAGTCCAGGCCCAAGCTGTATATGGGATCTAATTTAAAATCAAAGAGGCCAAGGAAGGTATGTGACTGCTTAGCAGGCCCCTGGCTCTGCTGGAAGGCCACCAGAACTCAATGGAAATGAAGGGATCTTGGGGACAGGAGATCGCTGTTCTGCTTGAGAGGAAACCCCACAGCCTGTGTAATCCCTAAGCTGTCAGGTGATGTCCCCAAGGGTGTGTCAAGTCACCGGTGGGGATCACTATCAAAGCACTTTCCCCACCCTGTCTCTTTGTGGGCGCTTTCCTGAAGAAGGGCTGGAGAGCAGACCTCTCCTGGCCAGTGCTGGGAGGGAATCAGGGCAAAGGGAAACCAGAAAAGACAAACCCAATGGCCCCAGTGACATGGAAGAACCAAAGCCTAAGTGGGAAGAAAAAACCCTCCTCCTCGTGCTCAAGGATGTGAACCTGAATTGTCTCAGTCCCTAAGGAGAGACCTGAACGAGAAGCCACAGGAAATTGCCCCTGCTCTGCTATCCCTCCTATCTACCTGTTGTCATGGTGCTTTGTGAAGTCATCGCCTTTCAACCTTCTTTGACAAAAACTGAGGTGCTGCCAAAGGCCCTTGTGATGTCACTGCCATGCCCATCCCTGCTCGGTGGGGCTAACATCCAGCTGCTTTGAATGTTTGAGCTGTCGCTCGCTCACTGTTCATTGTACAGGTCAAGCAGGCTACCCATGAGAACACCAGAGGCAGCTCCAATGGCCCATGCTCAGCTTGCCATAGATTTATAGACTTTAAGGTCAGAAGAGATCTTTTGGCCATACAATCTGTATGACACCCCCTACCTATCATATTCCTGCTGTGGGGCACAGTGGTGAGCTCTGGACCACGCTCACTCCAGAAAGTCCTCGGGTCATCATAGGAAGCCAGCAAGGGATGGAGACACCAGGTCAGATGAAATTGACATAGCGAGGGGAAGGGAACTGACCCCCATGGCCACACTTGTGAGTCTGTATCGTAAGACCCATGCGCAAGGGCACTGATCTCACAAGTCCCCTTAATTCTGGTCTTTCCTAACACGTCAAGGCCTGTTCTCCGGGTAGTTCTTTGTAGATATAGAATTCTTTTGGGGAGGCAGACGTGGCTTTGTTTAGTCCTACCATGGCAGACGGCTGGCTAAGCCACTACAGCCTGGCTGAATGGAAGCCAGATGAACAAGCCCAGGCTTGAAGGGCTAATGGAAGCAGCTGTGGGCCTCGTTAGCCAAAGGGCGAGATAAGGCAGCCAGAGGGAAAGTGAAAAGGGGAGGAACGGGGGAAGACTGAGTGTCCTCCCAAGCCAGAAGGAGAGGCTGTCTGAGTTTTCTGTGATCAAAAGCTTGGTCTATAGAGGGTGGGGGAAAATTGGCACTGACAATGAAAGGCATGGGTGACAGCACTGCAAAGGATCTCCGGTTGATTTGTGGACAAAGAAGAGGCCCCACGGCAAAGTGCCTGAGCGAAGACTGTGCCACACTACCTAAAGACTTGTGGTAGTGCAACCTAGAGCATCTTTCAAATTGCCTTACACCACAAGGCTACGTCTTCATGGTGGGTTTTTCTGGCAGAAAATATGCTAATGAGGGGCTTGTTAGCATAAGTCAGGATCTCATTTGCATAATCTCTTCCCATCCATTTTTGCACTAGGGGTTTTTGCGCAACAACAAGCAGTGTGGATGTTCCTATTTGTGCACAAAACCCTTTTTGCACAAGATCCGTATGCCTCAAAAAAGGAGGTATACTGATCGGGTGCAAAAAGGGGGTTTTACGCAAAAAGGAAATGTCCACACTGCTTGTTTTTGCGCAAAACCCCCCTCGTGCAAAAATGGATCCGCAGAAAATATGCAAATGAGATCGTGACTTATGCTAATGAGCCTCTCATTTGCATATTTTCTGCTGTGGAATAACTCACAGTGAAGACATAGATGAAGAGATTATTGCCCTCACTAAAGTGGTATAAAGCACCTTCGTACAGATATGACTGTGTCCACAGGAGAGCAATTGTACCATTTGAACTAGACTAGTAGAGCTCAAGTAATAATGAATTTCTAGTGTGAGCCAACCTCTGCTTCCCAACATGCATGCTGCTTTAGAATGAACTGGCCCCAAACAGTCAAGTTATTTTTAAGACAGAAGACCGATCGCCTTCCCGAATGAAAGACTGAATCTGGTTCCATTAGCCTGCAAGTTGCTTCCTCCAATCTGACCATGGGTTGCACACACTTTGCCAGCCTGGGCCTGTTCATGTTAACAATCATGTGCCCCCAGTGAAGATAACCTGGAAACAGAGCACGCCCAAGAGGGAGCTCCAGGAAGGTTCTGCTGAAGCATGTGGAGAGACTGTGGGAGCCAAGCTGAAATTATTCTCACAGCCTTGGCATTTGGATCGCAGGTCTCTGTTCCCAGAAGGAGGTGCTAGAACAGAAGCTGCATCACATGAACATTTTAAACCTAACCACTGTCCCTTAACTGACTCGTGACAACTCCAATATTTATTTAAATTCCTTTCTTTTGCATAGGAATTAGATACAGTGCTACTGTCAGTTAATCACTGCGTTTGCTATCAAACACTCGAGCTATCAAGATCCTAAGCAGACAATGCAAACAGAGCCAAACATACCATCACCCAAAACTGAAATGACTCACTCACAGCTGACGAAGATGGGGAATATGGACAGACCCAGTGAATGGCAAGGAAAGGGAAAGAGAGGAGCGAGGGATTGGAGGATCTTGGGCTGAAGAGACAGAGCAGGGAAGGGATTCTGTGCAAGAGACGTGGCAAAGGGTGGGATCTTAAGGGTTTAGTTACAAGCAATAACAAAAGTGGCAACACAATGAGTTCATTTTACATATACTGATTCCCCAGTTGGCCATGCTGACACAGCAAAATAAGGTCAGGACGGGGTCCAATGTCCGTCTAACTGACCAGTCCATGAATCAGGAAAGAGGGCCCAGTACCAAGTCACCAGTGAGCTCTCCATGGAGTTCAGTCTGAGAGTGAATGCATCAGGAGGAAACTTTAGGTCCTTTTATGAGTAAAGAGCCTGAACAACCTGTCCTGGATTTGCTTGGTCCTCATCCCGTAGATGATTGGGTGTAGCATAGGGGGCCCCACAATGTACACATTAGCAATGAGAATGAGGACATGCTGAGGCACATTGTGATCTAACCGGTGCATGACGGAGGAGAAAAGATCTGGGATGTAAAAGACTAAGATGGCACAGAGTTGGGTGCCACAGGTCCCAAATGTTTTCAGCCGGGCGTCCTTTGTGCGGAGGCTGAAGATGACTCTGAGGATCTGGCTGTAGGACAGCGTGATAAAAAACAGGTCCAGACCACTCACAATGAACTTCACAGAGAGGCTGTAATAATTGCTGACACGGCTGTCGGCGCAGGCCAGCGCCACCAGGGCTATGTTCTTGCAGTACGAGTGGGCGATGAGGTTGGTTCTGCAATATGGCCACTCCCTCGCCAGGAGGGGGTAGGGCAGTGCGAGCATGACACCGCGCAGCAGCACAGCCAGGCCGATCTTGGCCACCATAGGGTTAGTCAGGATGATAGAATGTCTCAGGGGATGGCAGATGGCCACGTAGCGATCCAACGCCATGGCCACAAAGATCCCAGACTCCGCTACTGTAAAGCAATGAAGGAAGAACATCTGGGTTAGGCAGGCACTGAAATAGATCTCCCTGGAATTGAACCAGAAAATGCTCAGGGTTTTGGGCAGGATGGATGTGGACATGGTGAGGTCGGTGACAGCCAGCATGCAGAGGAAATAGTACATGGGCTCATGGAGACTCGGCTCCTTCTTCACGATGAAGAGGATGGTGAAGTTCCCCAAGACCGCTATGGCATACATAATGCATAAAGGGATGGAGATCCAGACATGAGATCCCTCCAGTCCAGAGAAGCCCATCAGGAAGAAGGTGGACGGGTTGTGGAGGTCAGTTGCGTTGAAATCTGACATGGAGTTCAGGAGACTGTGACCAACTCTGAGGGAGAACAGCGACTCTTGCCTCTACCAGAGTCCGGGAGATGGTCACAGTACAAGTACCTGGATGGAGAGACAATAGCAATATGTGAGACATAGAATGCTCTGCTGGAGGCTGTTCTCAAGGTTGAAACAGCTTGGTTGCACATCTCCCACAGACAGGTAGAATTGTCATTGTTCAGAGAAATGAACGATGAACAAACAACCAACTCTTTTAATGACAATTCCATATTGGATGGTGCTGCAGGTGTCAATAGTTTGTGTGGGGAACCTTAATAGGCGCCTGTTGGAAACTGGAGTGTGGAGACTGGTTCTTCCTCATTGTTTTTTTTTTATTGCAATAAAATCCAGGCTACTGTTGGAAATAATCCAGGACACTCTGGATGCAGGTGAAAACAAGCGGAGGATTTATTATACACCAGCTGATGGAGTGACATGCAGGGGTTCCCCTGGTGAACACTGGTTAATTAACACAATACAATAGGTTATATAGTCAGCAGGTGGACAGAGGAAAAATGATTTGATAGGTCTAGCAGCAAGACGAAATAAGCCAATAGAACTACTGAAGATTACATAATATCTCCACCCATTGCAAAGTAACAACTCACTAATTAATATACAGGTCGTTACTGTTCAAATGCCAAAACATGTCAGCAAAACAGTAATAACATTTTAGTCTGCATAGATGATGTTTCTATAGCAGGCGGGTATGGCCTTGAGTTGGTGCAGCGCTTGGTTCTCAGACTTATTATCTAGGAGTGAAGCAAGACAGTTAAGCAAATTTTATGAATGTTATCTTAAGCAAAATGTGTTATGTAACTAACTGAGATTCTATCCGAGTGTTTTAGAACGTGGTTGCTATGGTGCCCAGGGTCTTTTTATTGCCTGCAGCTCTTATCCTGACTGTGGTGCTTCCAGGCCTGATCGCAGGATAGAGTCATGCTGTTTAGAGGCCTACTAGCACTGCCTCAGTTTACCCTACAGCTACCAAATCCATGCCGTAGGGCCCAGTCACCTGATTGCACAAAATCTGAGAGTGGAAAAATAACTAAACCTGTGCCAAACCATGTGCTTCAGGACACAGCCCATGGAAAATACACCTCAGGAAGAACATCTGAACATCACAGACAGCAGCTGAGTGGAAACCTCTGCTCCTTTGGACAAAACAAAAGCAATTTTGGGATGCCTATAGCATGGCATGGAGAATAACCCACTGTCAACATGCACACAGTTTTGGTCGCCTTGTCTCTACAAAGGATAAAGCAAAGCAAAAGGGGAGTTCCCCACACAGACGGTGAGAATGAGGGAGACTAGCCTATGCAGACAGGCTGAACATTCTGAGAATGTTTAGTTTAGAGAACACACAAAGGATATGATGGAGGAGAGGAAAATAAATAATGGGACTTGTTACACTGAAGTCGAAAACAAGAGAACAATTCCCATCTGTAGACACGTGGTGCTTCAAAAGTGCTAATTTCCTGAAGCTGAAGCAAACTATGAACAAAACAGACTGGGAGAAAAAAAAATAGGTAGAAAATGGGAATGAAGATTGAGAGGCATTCATTAGATAGCTAAAAAGTCATGATTGCACAGTGAAAAAAAGGGGGTAACTTTGGAGAAATATTCAGTTTAGTGGGAAAGGGAAGGCAGTATGGAGAGAGTGTGGGAAAGCAATATCTAACAACTCGGAAAAAAGAAAAATCTATATTAAGAAATAAAGAGTGGATATTACTAAATATAACAACAAAATGTGGTTATTTTGTATATTAAGAATGAAAAATCCTAGACATTTTTGTACACCAGTTATGGGAGGACAAAAAGAAAGGTCTTAATGTTGCTGAAAATGCAGATGGGTCCAAGGAATAGTTTTGTTCTGCTTTTGGGAAAAAAATAGCATGAGGAATTCATATCAGCTGAAGTGATTAACTATTTTCTAGTCTATTCACACTCATAAGGAGAATGTTAAAAAGTATCTACAGTAGAACGTTGGAGCTCTGAACGCCAAACTTACAAACTGACCAATCCACGACCCATCTCGCCCAGAACCAGAAATATATGATCACGCAGCAGCAGAGCCTTAAAACACGCAAACACTGGACAATGGTTTGTTAAAGAGAACAAATTTTTTAAAAAGGGAAATGAAATTTGACAAGCTTAGGAAGCAATGGAAAGGCGGGTATGTGATTAGTTTAAAATAAAAGTCTAGAATTATAGTTAATGCCAAACGACGACAGGGTATAAGGAAAACAGATTTTTTTCTAAGGAATCCAATTTCATCCTTTAATGAGAGTGGACATTTGGTTGATCAAGGGAAGGGCACATCTTCAATAAGCTTAGATTTTTCTGATGTGTTCGATGTGCTGCTTTGCTGGAGGTTTTCAAAGACAACGGGACAGCCATCTCTCCTGGGTGCTTTAGACACAACAAATCCTGATTTTCAGCAGCGGGTTAGACTGGCTGGCCCTGCAGTCCCTTCTGGCCCTGTGGATCTATGTTTCTACCCTGTAAAATCCTAGTATAAACAAGGCCTTAGTAAAACACATTATGGAACTCAACACTGAGATAACTAGGTGAAATTTAAAGGCCTTCTTTAGACAGGAATTCAGACTGGACAGTCTAATGCTACCTTGTGGCCCTAAATCCTATGAATCTAAAGAAAATAGATCAGGTATTTATATTGGCTGTCTCTACCATTGCAATATCAAGGGAAAATGCAGGCCCATAGAAAAGCTGAATGCTTCACTGTGATAACAGAATATGGTTGACAGCATACATATTTCTCCTGTGCAGCCCCTAACCACATACATTACAGAGCCAAAGAGATATGTTGAATGGGATTCGCAAGTGGTTTTGTCTTTGTGCATGATGCTGATAGTATCACCTTTAATTAAGGCAATCTGACACTTTCTATAAGGACGACTCATTTTCAGTGGCTTATAAGTGTGCCAAACTGGAAGCATCTTGACTGGATTTTTCCTGGCTCGGTATCTGTTTCCAGCTGAACTGGTTGAGGGGTTTTTTTTTTTTAAACGTTTTGGAGGTAACAGCTAGAAGACAAGATGTTTTTCCCAAGTGGAAAAATTCTTGTCATCGTTCGATTGAGGAGATCTAGTGCCTCCATGCTTCCCAGCACATGGAAATTGGGTAACATCACCCGTGTTAATAGCCAGAGCCCTCAAACGCAAGAGGAGGAGGTAACAGACCCACGGAGTCTTTACTCGGTTTTCACTCCAAGGGCAGTTTTGTCTGAGCAGATCCTGAGGAAAGCACTGGAATGGGTTACCTACGGGAGAGTGGAATCTCTGTCCCTAGAGGTTTTTAAGTTTCAGCTTGACAAAGCCCTGGCTGGGTTGATTTAGTTGCATTGGTCCTGCTCTGGGAGGGGGCTGGACTTGATGACCTCCTGAGGTCTCTTCCAGCTCTATGATTCTATGACAGTATAGGCCATCGCCTCAGAACGGGGCCTTGTATTTAACACCTTGTAACATAGAAATAGAGCCACTCTGGGTCTACAGGCCGGTAGCACAGCAAAGAGGGACATGTTAGGTCATGTCACTGGGGGAAACCATTCAGCAGTACAAAGGGCCCTGGGATGTTTAGTGGCTGTGCAGAGCAGCGAGGAAAGAAGACTTACTCCATGTTCCATCATGCCCACGGTGCGCTGGGTCTGTCAAGCAGGTGAGCTCCTCAGAAGGAGACAGATACCTGAGAATTTTGAGATGGAAGTGTCTTCCCTGGGACTCCCCCTCAGGCAGTGGCGTCCTGCTCTTCTCTCACGGCAGCATCTGCAGCAGCCTCCCTCGCTGAGATCCGACGTGGGCACCTGCAGTGCTTATAATGCAGCCCTGTTCAGTCCCCGGGGGGGGTGCGCTCAGCATCTAGGGAAGACGCAGCATCTGTCTAGAAACAAGCTGGAGAGCAAACACGCAGGACCCCCGTGCCTCTCTCTCGCTGGCTGTGCTTCCGTCTCCTCTTCCCAGCTTTACGAGTAAACAGTCATTAAGGGACCATCCCAAAGGGAGGTGGGAAATCTTGCGCGCTGGGCTAGGTTAGGGAGAAAACAGATGCACTGTGCATTTGTGTAGATTTAAATATTAGCATTAATATATTAAAAAAAACCTAGGGAAAATGTCTAGATTTCCATGGGCTCTTATTCCCTTGGGGTACATCTATATTTGTTCCCTAGTTCAGAGCAGGGATTTAAATATCCTGCACTTCATTAGCAAGATCTAGCTGGCACGCTAGTTCAAATCACAGCTGATTCAAACCAGGAAGTTCAAACTAACATTACTCCTCAAAACATGTTTTTTGCATATCATTAGCAATTTCAGTCACCTATATTTGCAGCCCTACTCCAAACTAGGAAGTAAATGTAGACGTACCCTTTTGGCAAGGCCCCCTCTTACCCAGACCACTGCTTGGGCTGGCTTCTCCCCCCTTTACCTAGTGCTTGCAGCTAGTAGGGAGCTCAGCCTCTCCTCCTGCAATTCCCTCCCCTGCTGTCAATTCTAAAGCTGTTCTGGTTTATTAACAATCTCTGTCTGCCTCTCCTTCTATCCTCTCATTCTGCACCCCAGCTGCCAATTGAGGAGGGCTTTAAAGGCCTCCAGCAAGCCAGCAGTGGAGTCAGCTGGACCCAATCGGCCTGAACCAGCTCCCTCCCAGCTGTTTCTAATTGTCCTGCCACCCTCTGCTTCTATTTAGCAGGTCTTTCCCCCCCGCCTTTCTGGGCTTTTCATCTACTCTGTAACAGCCTTGTGTCCTGACCCTGCTCCACCCTGGAAATACCTAGTCTGACTGATCATAGAATTATAGAACACTAGAACTGGAAGGGACCTTGAGAGGTTATTGAGTCCAGTCCCCTGCCCCCACAGCAGGACCTAGTACTGTCTAGACCATCCCTGACAGATGTCTATCTCACCTGCTCTTAAATATCTCTAGAGACGGAGATTCCACAACCTCCCTGGGCAATTTATTCCAGTGTTTGACCACCCTGACAGTTAGGAAGTTTTTCCTAATGTCCAACTTTAATCTCCCTTGCTACATTTTAAGCAGTTTAAATTGATTCTTTGCTTCTTGTCCTAATCCGATAGCAGGTAGACAGAACTGGAGGCAGTTGACAGAGAGGAAACCTAAGGACTGTCTGCAGACACGGGGCTGTAACTTTGGAAGTAACTTTCCATCTAAACTATCCTCATGTTGGGCTGCCCCTTTCATTCAAGGACCTCCACAAATGCTTGCAAATGAAAATCACTATCAACATATCCCCATAACACAGATAGGTAAACTGAGGCAGGGAGAGACAAGCTGTGGCCAGCGTCATACAAAGAATGACTGACAGTACTCAGGAGTCCTGACTTCCCTACCATGACACCTGCCTCTCTGCCAGTAACTGAGGGCATGACAAAAGTGAAATGGACTCCCAGTCCAGCAGAGCCTAAGAGTTGTGATGCACGGCACTGGGGTGTAACCTGGAATGAGGTACCACTGAGCCCTTTGGCATATCAATATCAGCTTCCTCTTACACCATGCAGTTCTGGCAAGTGGAAGTCCTCTCCGGGTGTTCCCCTTACACAGCCATATTCGGGAAGGGACACACCCCGCAGCAGTTCCTTGAATGTTTCGATAGTCACCTATGAACTGACAACAGAAAGAACCAGCCAGTTCTTGTAAGGTCCCCAGCTGATGACCCCAACTCTGTACACCAGGCCCTGACCCTGCACAGAATTGCCTTTTGCATATCAAAAAACACACTGTTCTAGGTGAAAATGTTTTATTTATAATGGAGATTGCCTATCTCCTAGAACTGGAAGGGACCTTGAAAGCTCATTGAGTCCAGTCCCCTGCCTTCTCAGCAGGACCAAGTACCATCCCTGACAAATTTTTGCCCCATCTCCCTAAATGGCCTCCACAAGGATCAAACTCACAACCCTGGGTTTAGCAGGCTAATGCTCAAACCACTGAGCTATCCCTCTCCCTGCTATGTAAAACATGTTTATTAAGCATGAAAGGTTCAATTCTAAGTGACTCTCAATAAGAGCAACCAGATCAAAGTTGGTTACGGAAGAAATGAACAAAACCACAATCTCAGTTCTATACCCACTAGACAGGATCTGAATCAAGCCCTTTCTCACTCTGATGGCACAAACAGCCCACCCATCTCACCTACACAAACTAGAAATCCTTTCCGGCCGGGAGCACAGCTCCTTTCAGCCCTGGCTCATAAATTGTTTTGTAGTGTTAATTTAAGAGGGGAGTTAGAATCATAGAATCATAGAATTGGAAGAGACCTCAGGAGTCATCAAGTCCAGCCCCTGCTCTAGGCAGGACCAATTCCAACTAAATCAACCCAGCCAGGGCTTTGTCAAGCCAAGACTTAAACACCTCTAGGGATGGAGATTCCACCCCCTCCCTAGGAAACCCATCCCAGTGCTTCCCCACCCGCCTAGGGAAATAGATTTTCCTAATATCCAACCTAGACCTATCCCACCGCAACTTGAGCCTATTGCTCCGTGTTCTGCCATCCATAGACTCATAGACTGCTGTGAACAGCCTCTCTCCTTCCTCTTTGGACCTTCCCTTCAGGAAATTGAAGGCTGCTATCAAATCCCCCCTCACTCTTCTCTTCTGCAGGCTAAACAAAGTCAAACCCCTCAGCCTCTCTTCATAGGTCACGTGCTCCAGCCCCCTCATCATTTTGGTCACCCTCTGGGTTATGCCTGGTGAGGATGTTGCATCCCCCATAATAGCTTTGGCCACACTGGAGGAACTCTATTTTTCTAAGCAAAGTCCCCTCCGCAGATCATGAGAGGTTAAGTTTCTATGGTGTTTCTTAAGGGGGCATTACCTTGTTGGTATATCCCGAATGTCCTGGCAAAACTAGATGTAAGCTCCCTTGTAGATGCCATCCAGGATAACCTTTCAAATCCTGGCACATTTTCAATATTCATACCTTTAGATACAAAAAATATTCATGCATACAAAGAGGGCCATCATATTAAGAACATAAGAATGGCCAGACTGGGTCAGACGAAAGGTCCATCTAGCCCAGTATCCTGTCTGCCAGTAGTGGCCAATGCCAGGTGCCCCAGAGGGAAGGAACACAACAGGAAATCCTCACTTGATCCCTCCCCTGTCTCCCACTTGCAGAGAAAAATCAGCAAATCATAATGTTCCCATTGATACTTTACATGACATACCAGGGTGTTGCTTTGGGGCAGAAAATGTCACGCTTCCCCCATTAGCTTACCGCAGGAGTGTTAGTCATTCAGTAATGCAAATGCAGTGTGCCGAAGGCATTTTATGTGCTTTGATGACAGAACAATCAAGGGTTGCAAACATGGTTGTATTAGCCTCGTGTGTTTTGAAGAGTTCTGTGCACCATTTCAAATTTTTTGCCATTCACTCTGGTGATCTTAGAAGCCAGCAAGCGTGCCATCTCTGGGACACTAGAGAACATCCCTTCCCATTTGTGCAGCATTGTCGACCATTGTGCTTTCCAAAGCGATGATAACAAAATACAGATAGTTGTTAATGCCATGAGGTGTGTGCCTCAGTTTCCCCATCTGCACAGCTGACAGCTCCCACCTCCTCATGCACTGAAGCTTTTAGTCTCCCCATGAGTCCTCATCCACCAGCTATACCACTCCCACTGCCTCCTCTCTCCTTCACTGCCCCTTTCCAGCCACATCCTGCTCATATCCTTGGCCTCATTCACTCTCCATACACTCCACCTGCCTCCCATTTTACCCTCCAGCCACCCTCCTCCCAGCTGGCTGGTCTAGGCAGCCCCTGGAAAAATGTATGAACAAGTGTTTCTGTGTAGACAAGTGTGCACATGCCTCAGAGGTGAATGTTAGCCAAGAAGCCAGCCAGTTGGGGCACTCCACCGCCGTGGGTAGGGCGGTGTGCTCCTAGCCTGGCTCCCAGGACGTTCTGCAGGCTGCTGTGCTAAACAGAAGGCAGGTGAAAGAGGCTGGCTTGGAGTACGCCCCTCTCCGCCCAGGACTGCCTCAGCCCTGAGCCCTCCACCATGGGCATAGGGCAGGAAGGGGCTGCAGCCACACCTGCCAGGTTGCTACTGTTCTCCTGAACCCCTCACATCCCCCAGCCATGACTCCTGCACCACCACACCCTCCTGCCCTGAGCCCCCCTCCACCCTCCATGTAAACATCTTATGGGTGCTATCGTATCAGACCCTCCCATCCCCTTGGCCTGAGCCCTCCACCAGGATTGGGTGCAGCTCTACAATACCTGTAAGAAACTTAAGTTACTTGCACTCCTAGGCCGTGCATGGTGGGTATGTGCGTAAGAGGCTGCGTGTCGGTATAGAGAGGTGAATGTATTGACATATGTGTACATATAAATATCTGTGTATATAACATTTGCAGCTTAACCACTTAACTTTGTGCATAAAACAACTGGGCTACGTCTAGACTACATCCCTTTTTCGTAAAAGGGATGTAAATTAGACATATCGCAATTGCTAATGAAGCAGGGATTTAAATCTCCCCCGCTTCATTAGCATAGAAATGGCTGCTGTTTTTCTCGGCACAGAGCTTTGCCGGAATAACGCGCCAGTCTAGACGTGGATCTTGCGGAAAATAAAGCCTTTTCTGAAAAATCCCTTATCCCTTATTTCAAAGAGGGATAAGGGATCTTTCAGAAAAGACATTGCATGACAATGAGGTGGGGATTTAAATATCCTGTGCCTAATTTGCATGAAAATGGCCACCACATTTTGCCAACTCAGCACTTTGTTGGCAAAAAGAGGCAGTCTAGAGGGGGATCTGTGGAGAAAGAAAGCCTTTTTTGACAGATCCCTTATGCCTCCTGCAAGGAGGTTTACAGGATCTGTCGAAAAAGTCTTTCTTTCTCGACAGATCCCCCTCTAGGCAGCCGCTTTTTGCAGACAAAGTGCTGAGCTGGCAAAATGCGGCAGCCAGTTTTATGCAAATTAAGCACGAGATATTTAAATCCCCGCTTTATTTAATGTCGACCTGCCTAATCTGCATCCCTCTGCCGGCAGAGGGATGCAGTCTAGAAATACCCCTGATGACTTCAGATAGGTGTGTATTTATTTCCCAACAAGTATTTAAAAGAGAAGGGACTTTTAATGTAAATGTATTATTGTGTAAAAAGTGAATGTTGTTGTGTAGTAATTGCCAAGGAGTCACTGTATTGTATATTCCTTTTTACCATTGTCTAAATACACTATCCACTCGTTGTGGGCACTTTCTTTTTACGTGGATGTCCACCGCCTTTGGAGCCCTGATCTTAGCTTGGGTCTCTAGGCACTAATTTTACAATTGCAATAAATAGTACAGAAGTGTGTCAGTACATGCTAGACGTGCACCCCTGAATCCACATGTGTGTTTGCATGTAGGTGGAAGAGTCGGTTTCTTCCGATTTAATTACACAGGTATCTGGACAGAGGCATCTCTGTGGTTGTGCTCTGTGGATTTGTATTTGGGCTTCGGGAGTGGGCCTTTCATAGACCCATTGCAGCTGGGATGATGTGTGATCATAATTCCACATATAAAATGACAATGGCTTTAGTGAATAAAACACATGGAGCTGGCTGCGAGCCAAACGCCATGTCCCTGAGAAGTTTCAGTGCAGCTCCCACAGACTACCCAGTTCCTTCATTCACAACCCTCCTGGAGCGTCTTCTTGGGCGCACTCTGTTTTCCAGGTTCTCTTTTAGGGGGCACATGATCATTAATGCAAACAGGCCCAGGCCTTGCAACGGGTATGTGACCCAGGGCCAGATTGGAGGAAGCGACTTGCTGGAATTTCCAACACAGGAGATATTTGGATGGACATCTATCAGGGATGATCTAAACTGTGCTTGGTCCTGTCTTGAGGGCAGGGGACTGAACTCGAAGACCTTTTGAGGTCCCTTCCAGTTCTAGGATTCTAGGATTCTGTGATTACGGAAAGTTTGAGCCACAAGGCTCTTGTGTCCAGTTGCAGCCTGGATAGCCATGATGTTGCCTATTTTGACATGAGACTATAATCTACGCACTGATTCTGATAGAACTTTATGCAGTTCTGAAGCCAACCATCTCTCTGGGAAAATTACATAAGGATTGTATTCATGCCCGTGTGTTTAATATTATTTCTCCAATATACTCAGTCTCTCCTTGGAAAGCATAATCCCAAAGGTCCATATCAAATGAAGTGCTTTATATAGCAGATATCACTCAAACAAGAGACCTTGGAGTCATTGTGGATAGCTCTTTGCAAAACTTCCCTAATAATTTCTGTTAAAGTTTCTGAACATTTTCCTACTCCAATATGCCTTTTTTATATGTAGGACTGCCAGATCTTCATGACGTTCACAAAATATGGACATGCCATCAGTTTATGTAGAGGCAATGTAATATTTTCTGTGATTTTCTGTCCCGTTCCTAGTGATTCCCAACATTCTGTTTGCTTTTTTTTTTTTTTTTTTTTGCTGCACATTGAGAGGTGAGGAATGGCTTTGGTTTGAGGAAGGACTAATTATATTAGAACTCCAGCTTGAAAAGAGAAAGGACTAAGAGGAAGCTATCATATATTGAATTGTGTGCGAAAATTGAATGAGGACAGGGTATGCTTTTCTTCACATAATACAATAACCAGGTGTCATCCAATCAAAATAAAAAAGGCAAAAAATGTAAAACACACAAAGGGAAGTATTTCATTAGAGTTAACCTGTGGGACTACTTCCCACAGGACACAGTGATGGCCAAGATCAGTGGCTATTAGTGAGAACAGACCAGGATACTGTCCCTAGCTTATTTTTAACAGAAGCTAGAAGTGGATGACAGGGCATGAATCATTTATTCATTGCTCCTCCAGGGCACTTGGCATTGGCCATTGTTGGAAGGCAGCACACTGAGGCCAGACAGACCAGCGATCTTACCCAGGATGGCCAGTCTCATGTTCTTATATAAAACCCACTTGTATCTGCCCCTGCCATGTCCCACCATACCCCACACTCCTCCCATGGCTGAGATGGAACCCAGTTGTAATAACACAGTAATGATAGAAGGAAGTTGGGCAGAAGAAGAAGAGCAGGGACTTCTTTGTGGAAGAAATGTGACAGAGGGTGTGGCCTTCGAGGTTCAGTTCCAGGCAATAAGAAACGTGGTAACTCGTTAGAAAAAATTCCTAACTGTCAGGGTGGTCAAATATTGGAATAAATTGCCAAGGGAGGTGGTGGAATCTCCCTCTCTGGAGATATTTAAGAACAGGTTAGATAGACATCTGTCAGGGATGGTGTAGATGGAGCTTGGTCCTGCCTTGAGGGCGGGGGGCTGGACTCGATGACCTCTTGAGGTCCCTTCCAGTACTATGATTCTATGATTCTATGATACTATGATTCTAACCAGTTGTACATAGTCAGGAAAGGCTCTAATGTCTGTCTGACTGTCCCAGTCAGTAATTCTCAGAAGAGGGTCAGCCACATGTCACCTGTGAGCTCTGCGTGGATTTTGGTCTGAGAGTGAAGGCACCAAGAGAAAACTTAGATCCTTTTATGAGTAAACAGCCTGAGCAGCCTGTCCCGGATTTGCTTGGTCCTCACCCCATAGATGAGGGGGTGTACCATAGGGGGAACCAGAACATGCATGTTTGCAATGAGAATGAGGACATGCTGGGGTACGTTGTGATACAACCGGCGCATGATGGAGGATAAGATGTCTGGGACATAAAAGGCTAAGAGGGCACAGAGGTGGGAGCTGCAGGTCCCAAAGGTCTTAGGCCAGGTATCCTTTGAGTGGTGGCTGAAGAGGGCTTGGAGGATCTTGCTATAGGACACTGCAATGAAGCACAGGTCCAGACCTGTCACAAAAAATAGCACAAAGAGGCTGTAGGAACTACTGATGCGGATGTCAGCACAGGCCAGTGTCACCACAGAGATGTGCCTACAGTACGAGTGGGCGATGATGTTGGTTCTACAATATGCCCAGCGCCTCGCCAGGAGGGGGTAGGGCAGTATGAGCATGGCACCGCGCAGCAGCACGGCCAGGCCGATCTTGGCCACCACACGGTTGGTCATCATGATGGAGTGTCTCAGGGGGTGGCAGATGGCCACGTAACGATCTAACGCCATGGCCATGAAGATCCCAGACTCCACCACTGTGAAGCAGTGAAGGAAAAACATCTGGGTGAGACAAGCACTAAAACCAATCTCTTGAGAATTGAACCAGAAGATGCTCAGCGTTTTAGGCAGGGTGGACGTGGACAGGACCAGGTCGGTGGCAGCCAGCATGCAGAGGAAATAGTACATGGGCTGATGGAGGCTCGGCTCCTTCTTCACAATGAAGAGGATGGTGAAGTTCCCCAAGAGGGCTATGATGTACATGGAGCAGAAGGGGATGGAGATCCAGACATGGGCTGTCTCCAGGCCAGGAATGCCCAGCAGGATGAAGGTGGAGGGGTTGGTGAAGTTGGCTGTGTTGGAATCTGACATGGAGTCAAGGAGAAGATGTCCAACCCAGAGGCAGAATTTATGGCACCGAATGTTCTTATGTGCCCAGGTTCTGTGTTGATGGTTCCTGTGTAAGCACCTGAATGGAGAGACAATGTAAATGAGAGATAATATACCCACTAATGAAGGTTATTCTAATGGGTGAAACAGGTTGGTCACTCTTTATATGCAGGACAAATAACTAGCAAGCAACACAAAGGATGTTCTTAATAGTGATAAGAAATGTTAAAGAGATCAGGGGAAATCAATGCTTGGCAGAGCTACAATTGTGGTTATTAAGTGTGCAATGTGTAGGAGAAAGAAAGAGCCGGACACATGGGCCCAGTACTTGAACCAAGTCAAGAATGGTTATGCTATGAGTCACATACAGGCCGTGTCAAATCAGATATTTGCCTGCAAGTTAGTGTCTCTTGGTAGTAGAACATCTAACACTGCTAAAAACACATGGAATATGTAAATAGATTCCACCAGGACAGGACAGGGGAACCCAGTTGAGTACATGGTAAAATAGTTTGAAACAACAGGAGTGAAAGCTTAACCACAGGTGGTGAATAGGAATTCTTTGGAGGAACGTACGGGGGGAGAGGGAGTTCCAAACGTGTCATTAATGCACGTACATTGTGTATCATGGATTGTCTCCATCAGTGCTTTTTTTGTGATGGCATCTCCAGACGCAGTAGTGGCACCTCCAGTGAGAGGTTACCTGGAAAGAATGGAATGTACCGGCATCTCTGTATGCAAATGTCCAACAGTCGGTATCTTAAAGGGGCTACGTGTCTTAAAAGGGCCCAACAACTTTTTTTTTTTTTGCTCAACAACTTTTCCCCTGGAGTACCAGCACTTATTTTTTTACAAAAAAAACCCCAAACAAACAAACACTGGTCCTCCATCTATTAAGGTTAGGATACCTCACTGAACTCTGTGTCCAGCCTAGGGGGCGATAGTGAAACCCATACTATTGATTGAGCCAACTCCATTGTCCCGGGTACAAATACATAGTGGCTCAGAGGCCATCTGGCTACCGACGACTATGAATGTACTTTGTTCGGCAATAAACCTGCCTCGGATTCCTTTAGATCTTATCTGAGTCTGTGGTCTTTGGGGGTTCTCGTAAAGTCTGTTAGGCTAGATACCTGTGCAGGACGGCCATATTATATTGAGGGAGTCTATGAAAACGCACGCAGCCAAACGTTTATCATCACTAGCAGGGCAGGAGACCTCTCAGGACACCACACCAGTGAATCCTGAATTCACTGTCTCGCTGTCCTGAACTACTGCACTATGAAGAAAAGAAATCCTAGAAAAGTTTTACACCAGTTCTGAGAGTGAGAAAGGAAACTTTGTTCTTGTTGCTAACAATGGGTTCAATACATTATTTTGTTTTGCATTTGGAAAGAAGCAGTGTGGAGCATTCGTATCGCACCTGTTTTCCCCTGCCTCTTCCAGCACCATTGCCCCTCCCAGACCCCACGCCCCACCATAGCCTGCTCCTGCACCCTACTTTCGCCAAGACCCTGCACTCACAGCATGCTCCTGCACACTGACTCCAGTGCAGACGCTACACACCCATCTCCTTTCTCCTCCTGTACCCTACCTTCCTCTTAGATCCTGCACACCTATCTCCCTCCTGCACCCTACCTCCAGCCCAGACCCTGCACCCACAGTTCACTCCAGCACTCTACTTCTCACATGTCATGCATGTGACGATTCACCCCCCCCATGCTTTATGAAACTGACTTATGAATACCAATATGCATAACCTGACGAGGCTTTGGACAAAACATCTCATGTAACCTATCAGTTTTAATGCCTCCGTCTGCTGGGTCTGTATATCTTATTTTGGTGCATGTATAACTCTTCTATATAAAGATAGAAATATGGAATATTTAAGGTTGTAATGTGCACATGAAAGCCATCAAGGGTGTTTCCCTCTGGCTACATGTACACTACAAGGGACTCATTTGCATATTTTCTGCCAATCCGTTTTTGCGCTGGGGTTTTTGCACAAAAACAAGCAGTATGGCAGTTTTCTTTTTGCACAAAACCCCCTTTTTCTGCAAGATCCTTATGCCCCCAAAAAGGAGGTATACCGAACTTGCGGAAAAACAGGTTTTTGAATGGTTTAATCACAACAAATCCTGCATTTTGTAAGGGAAGTGGATGACCTGGTTCTTGCTGTCCTTTCTAAACCTGGGAATCCCCATTTCTAGGATACAAAATTCTATCATAGACCAATCCTTTGTCAAACAAAAGTTATGGAACTCAATACAGGGATACCTTACCTTCGACCTTAGTCACTCCCCATGCTTGCTTGTCAGCTGCCCTGTGAGCAAAGTCCCTCCACTTCAAATTATATTCTATTTGACATAATAACTATGTCATTGATCATCATAGTCTTCCAAGACATCGTAGATCTACACCTCTCTCCTGTTAGATTATCTGGCTTCCAAAATAGAGCCATAATGGGTAGTCGGCTATGATCTATTCATTACACAAGGCCTAACAATTGATGTCTTCTCTTACAAATTATTTGTGATAGAGACTCACTTAGCCATTTTTCTGACCTCATTGCTTACTCCTAATATTCTCCATAAGTGCTTATGATGAAACACGTCTAACTTCTGAGCATTGGTTTTCTTAAGGTGCCAGGTTTCATGGCCGTAGACTCCTAGGGCTACAACAATGGCTGGTTAGACACATGGGACATGTCTATACTGCACCTTTCTTCTGCAAAAGCTTATGCAAATGAAGTGCGGAGTAGAATATTGCTGTGCTTCATTTGCATAATTAATTAGGGGCTGTTTTTGTGCAAGAGGCTTTTGAACAAAAAAAAGCTGTATAAGCGGCTCCTTTTTGCACAAAAGCCTCTTGCACAAAACCAGTCCCTAATTAATTATGCAAATAAGGCACAGCGATATTCTACTTAGCACTTCATTTGCATAAGATTTTGCAGCAGAAGGGTGCAGTATAGACATTGCCATGGTTGGGCACGAATTTGCCTTTGTACCATCCATTAAGGTGCTCTGACACCACCTGTATGTCTCACAGGGGTTGCTGTGTTAGTCTGTGTCTGCAAAATCCACAAGGAGCCCTGTGGCAACTTACCGATAAGCTGATTTTTATCCACAAAAGCTGATGCCCAAATAAATCTGTTAGTCTTTAAGGTGCCACATGCCTCCACTTTTTTTTTTTACCCTTGTTAAGGAAACCTAATTTTCAGTTGCTTATAAGTGCGCCAGTCTCTAAGCAGTTGGACTGTTATTTTCCATGCCTGGAAGCTTTTCCCATTGACCTGTTTTTTGATGTACGAGCTCATGGAGAAGACCTCTTGCCCATGTTGAAAAATGCTTCTAATTGTTCCATGAAGGAGGCCTAGCATCTCCATGCTTTCCAGTATGTGAAAATCTGGTAACAACACTGCCGTTAACAGCCAGAGCCCTCAAGTGTAAGAAGAGGAGGAAACAGAATCTGCGTGTTAACACACAGCTGGTGCCTGAGATCTTTACCCAGTTCTCTGTACTCCAAAGGAAACTCCGCCTGAAGGAAAGCCTAAGCCACAGCCTCAGAATGGGGCCTTGTGTTGTACAGCTACTAACACCAGCAAGCCACTGAATTACACCCACCTCAGATCTGGAGGCCATCAGCCGGAGGTACAGGGCTAAGTAAAGAGGGACATTCTGTGACACCGGAGCAAACTCATCAGAAGTAGAAAGGGCCGGGGATGTTTAATGGCTGGGTAAAGCAGAAATTAAAAACAGATCAGTTCTCTGCCCCATCACACCCACGTTGTTTGTTGAGCAGCGGAGTTCATCTGCGGAGTGCTACCTGTGAATGCTGAGTCAGAAGAGTCTTCCCTGGGCATCCCCGTCAGATAGCTGCGTCCTGCACCTCTCTGAGACCAGGAACTGTGGAAACTTGACACGCCGAGAGCCGACACAGGCGTGTGCACCATTTATAATCCAGCTCTCTTTACTCCCAGTGGGGTGAGCGCCATATCTAGAGGAGAAGCCGCCTTGGGATGTAAACAAGCGGCAGAGAAGCCTGTCTGGTCTAATGTGTTATTGACCCAATTTTAGATTTAAAGGCCAATTAAGGGACCTTCCCAAAGGGAGAGGGGGACTTCAGCTTGTTTCTGGGTCACAGAGGAGTTGGCTGCTCTGTATGTTTCAGTATTAGAATTGATTAATAAGACAATCAGGGACAATACTTCCATCTCCACAGGAAGATCAGCTGTTTGTCAGCTCAGCGCATCAGCCATGTAAATTTAAATGAAGCGGGGATTATTTAAATCGCCGCTTCATTTTCCTATGTCTGGTAGCCTAATCTACATGCCTCTGGTGACAGAGGCATGTAGTCTAGACGTACCCTAAGTGATTACAGCATAGAGTTCTAGTTGGTTTCCTAAGAAATAAATAAAACCCCCATCTAAGCTCTTTGACAGGATTTGAATAAAGCCATGTCATAAGAACATAAGAACGGCCATACTGGGTCAGATCAAAGTCCTTCTAGCCCAGTATCCTGTCTGCCGACAGTGGCCAGCACCAGGTGCCCCAGAGAGGGTGGACCGAAGACAATGATCAAGCGATTTGTCTCCTGCCATCCCTCTCCAGCCTCCGACAAACAGAGGCCAGGGACACCATATAAGTTCTGATGTTCTTATATAAAACCCAATTCTATCTGTCCCTGCTGTGTCCCACCATGCCACACACCCCTCCTGCGGCTGACATGGAGCCTAGTGATAATACCGCAGAAAGGACTTGGCAGAAGAGGCAGAGCAGGGATGGACCTCAGAGGCCCACTTGCAAGCAATAAGAAATATGGCAACTCAATGGGTGTGTCTAGACTACAGAGTTTTGTCGACAAAAGTGGACTTTTGTCGACAAAACTATACCTGCGTCCACACTACCGCTGAGTTCTGTCGACATAACGTCGACAGAACTCAGCAGTTTTGTCGACGCTGGTAAACCTCATTTTACGAGGCATAACACCTTCTGTCGACAGAGTTTCTATCGACAGAAGGTGTTATTGAATGGAAACTGTCCTTTGCGTCCAGACTACCATGTCGACGTACCCTAAGTGATTACAGCATAGAGTTCTAGTTGGTTTCCTAAGAAATAAATAAAACCCCCATCTAAGCTCTTTGACAGGATTTGAATAAAGCCATGTCATAAGAACATAAGAACGGCCATACTGGGTCAGATCAAAGGTCCTTCTAGCCCAGTATCCTGTCTGCCGACAGTGGCCAGCACCAGTTGCCTCAGAGAGGGTGGACCGAAGACAATGATCAAGCGATTTGTCTCCTGCCATCCATCTCCAGCCTCCGACAAACAGAGGCCAGGGACACCATTTCTATCCCCTGGCTAATAGCCTTTTAAGGACCTAACCTCCATGAAATTATCTAGCTTCTCTTTAAACTCTATTATAGTCCTAGCCTTCACAGCATCCTCTAGCAAGGAGTTCCACAGGTTGACTACACGCTGTGTGAAGAAGAACTTTCTTATATTAGTTTTAAACCTGCTACCCATTAATTTCATTTGGTGTCCTTTAGTTCTTCTATTTAGGGAACTAATAAATAATTTTCTTTATCGGCCCTCTCCACACCACTCATGATTTTGTAGACCTCTATCATATCCCCCCTCAGTCTCCTCTTTTCTAAACTGAAAAGTCCCAGTCGCTTTAACCTCTCCTCAGATGGGACCCGTTCCAAACCCCTAATCATTTTAGTTGCCCTTTTCTGAACCTCATCCTAATAGCTCACACAGTCCCCCAATCTCACCTGCACAATCTAGTAACACCTTGCGACTGGGATCACAGCCCCAAATCAGCCCTTGCTCCTAAGGTGTGTTGTGGGGGTGAGTTGTAGGGAGTTACACCCGGTGATGTTGTCACTGCCCCTTTATAGCATCTGCCAGGTTGAGTCAAGTTTTTTTTTTTCAAACACAGCTCACATGGAGGTGAGCTTCTTCTAAGGACAATTGTTTTCTTACGGCCCGTTGTCTTGAGTAGTGCATTCGCACTGTGCTGCTAAAAAGAAATGCAAACGAATGTGTGGATGTTAAAGGTGAAGAAGAATTACAATTTTATGTCAGTTTATTGGGTTATCTGTTGAATTAAAAATCACGATATTTGAAGGGCTCTGTCAAACTTTCAGGATCTAATAGGGGATCTGCAGCTGAAAATATTTGGGAAAACGTGCTTTAGGATCGTACAACCAGAATTGTTGGTATGGAACAAGGGTCGTTGCTTCCCTTTTAACTCAAGTTGCGGTGGAACTTTAACAAAGTAGAGAATGTAGAGAATGTTGTGAGTTATTCCAAAAGGGATAGACAATCACGGGAAAAAAAATCATATCACCTCAAAACAAACTCATGGGACACCCACATAATAAAAACTGCATGCAGTTCTGGGATTCCCAATAAAAAAAGAAATATTGGAATAGGAAATTGTTCGGAAAGTTGAACTGAAACTATTAGGGGCATGGAAAGGTTTGGTACGAGGAGGAATTAATTATATTGGGACGGTTCAGCTTGAAAAAAGAGATGACCAAGGGAGGAGATAAGAGAGCTAAGTTACTGAGTGGTGTGGGAAAATAGAATAAAGACATGGTATCTATTTCTGCACAGAACACAACCACTAGGGGTCACATAATGAAATTAAAAGGTAACGGAGATATAACAAACAGAAGGAAGTATTTCTCTAGGGTCAACCTATGGGACTATTTGGGATGGGCCAGGACGATGTTCCTAGCCTCTGTTTCACAGAAACTGAGACTGGGCAACCAGGCATTAATCACTGAATCATTGCCCACATCTGTGCATTCCTTCTGGGGCAAATGACGTTGGCCAGTGTTGGCAGAGGATATTTGGACTAGACGGACATTTAGACTGTGTCTAAACTACATGGCTCCATCGATGTAGCCATGTAGATGAGGGTAATAGGCAAAGGGAAATGAAGCCGCGATTTAAATAATCTCCGCTTCATTTAAATTTACATGGCTGCCGCACTGAGCCGACAAACAGCTGATCAGCTGTTTGTCCGCTCAGCGCGCTAGTCTGGACGCTCCCGCGCCAACCTGAAAGCCCTTTATCGACATCCCCGTTATGCCTCATAGGACGAGGTTTACTGAGGATGTTGATAAAAGGCTTTCATTTCGACAGGGGAGTGTCCAGACTAGCGCGCTGAGCCGACAAACAGCTAATTAGCTGTTTGTCGGCTCAGCGCGGCAGCCATGTAAATTTAAATGAAGCCGCGATTATTTAAACCGCGGCTTCATTTCCCTTTGAAAAAAAACAAACAAATATACATGGCTCCGTCAATGGGACCGTGTAGTTTAGACGTACCCTATGTCTTACCCAGGGTGATAGTTCTGATGTTCTTATATAAAACCCAATTCTATCTGTCCCTGCTGTGTCCCACCACGCCACACACCCCTCCTGCGGCTGACATGGAGCCTAGTGATAATACCGCAGAAAGGACTTGGCAGAAGAGGCAGAGCAGGGATGGACCTCAGAGGCCCACTTGCAAGCAATAAGAAATATGGCAACTCAATGGGTGTGTCTAGACTACAGAGTTTTGTCGACAAAAGTGGACTTTTGTCGACAAAACTATACCTGTGTCCACACTACCGCTGAGTTCTGTCGACATAACGTCGACAGAACTCAGTAGTTTTGTCGACGCTGGTAAACTTCATTTTACGAGGCATAACACCTTCTGTCGACAGAGTTTCTGTCGACAGAAGGTGTTATTGAATGGAAACTGTCCTTTGCGTCCAGACTACCATGTCGACAAAAGCAGCTTGCTTTGTCAACAGAACTCAATGTAGTCTGGACGCACTTTGTCGACAGAAGTTTTGTCGACAGTATCCGTCGACAAAACTTCTGTCGACAGAAGCCTGTAGTCTAGACGTACCCAATGAGTTGCACATACGCTGATTTTTCAGCTATTCAGCTGCCACAGCACAGTAAGATCAGGAAAAGCTCCAATGTCTGTCTAATTATTCAGTCTGAGTTTCTGGGAAGAGGGCTCAGAACCATGCATTTTGTAACTGCATGGAGTTTGTTCTGAGAGTGAAGGCATCAAGAGAAAAAATTAGGTCCTTTTATGAGTAAACAGCCTGAGCAACCTGTCCCGGATTTCCTTGGTCTTCACCCCATAGATGAGGGGGTGCACCACAGGGGGAATCAGAATGTGTATGTTTGCAATGAGAACGAGGACATGCTGGGGAATGTTGTGAAACACCCGGTGCACGACGGAGGATAAGACGTCTGGGATATAAAAGGCTAAGAGGGCACAGAGGTGGGAGCTGCAGGTCCCAAAGGTCTTGAGCCAGGTATCCTTTGTGTGGAGGCTGAAGAGGGCTTGGAGGATCTTGCTATAGGACACTGCAATAAAGCACAAGTCCAGACCTGTCACAAAAAATATCACAAAGAGGCTGTAGTAACTACTGATGCGGATGTCAGCACAGGCCAGCTTCACCACGGCGATGTGCCTACAGTACGAGTGGGCGATGAGGTTAGTTCCGCAATACGGCCAGCGCTTTGCCAGGAGTGGAAACGGTAGTATGAGCATGGCACCACGCAGCACCGCAGCCAGGCCGATCTTGGTCACCATGCGCTTAGTCAGAGTGAGGGAATATCTCAGGGGAAGGCAGATGGCCACGTAGCGATCCAACGCCATGGCCATGAAGATCCCAGACTCCACCACAGTGAAGCAGTGAAGGAAGAACATCTGGGTGAGACAAGCACTAAAACCAATCTCCCGAGAATTGGCCCAGAAGATGCTCAGCATTTTGGGCAGGACGGACGTCGACAGGACCAGGTCGGTGGTGGCCAGCATGCAGAGGAAATAGTACATAGGTCTATGCAGGCTTGGCTCCGTCTTCACAATAAGCAGGATGGTGAAATTCCCCAGGAGGGCTATGGTGTACATGGTGCAGAAGGGGATGGAGATCCAGACATGGGACGTCTCCAGGCCAGGTATGCCCAACAGGATGAAGGTGGAGGGGTTGGTGAAGTTGGTTGTGTTGGAATCTGACATGGAGTCGAGGAAAAGATCGTATGTGGTTATGATTTCCTGTATATGCCCAGAGTCTGTGTCGATGGTTCCCGTGCAGCGCCTGAATGGAGAAACATTGTAGATGAGAGACAATATACCAACTACTGACTGTTTTTCTAATGGGTGAAGCAGGTTGGTCGCTCTTTATGCGCAGGACTAATACATAACAAGCAACACAACTGGGAACCATTCATAGTGATGAGAGATGTTCAACATATCAGGGGAAACCAAAAGTTGGCAGAGCTACGCATCAGAATGTGGCTATGGAGTGTGCTATGAAGAAAAGGAATGCTAGAAAAATTTTATTCCAGTTATGAGAGCGAGAAAGGAAAGTTTGTTCTTGTTGCTAACAATGGGTTCACAAAATAATTTTGTTCCGCATTTGGAAAGAAGCAATGTGAGGCGTTCCTATCATAGGAGGTGCTGATTAATTTTCCAGTCCACCAGCACTCAAGTCGGATGTTAAATGGAGTCTACAGGTCTGAATTATGAACGAGGATTTACAGACCTTCTCCTGGCTCCCTGGCCTGCAGCCCTGAAAGTCTGTGCGTGCCACAGCTATGCTTAGTGGGAAGGGTGGAAGTGGTTCTTCAGCCTGTGGTTTCCTCTCTCACTCCCCCATATGCATCACCACTAGTGGTGTTAGTCTGTAGGCTTCACCCCAGCTGCTCCCATTGTCTGGGGATCACAGCCAATGGGAGCAGTGGGGTGTTGAGTGCAAGCACAGAGCCACATGAAGACATCTGTTCTCTCTGTCCCATCCCACACCATTGCCCCTCCCAGACTCCACGCCCCACCTTGCCCTGCTCCTGCACTATATCTCCAGCCCAGACAGCGATACCCCACCCCAAGCACACTCCTGCTCCCTATCTCCAGCCCAGACATACACACCCACTTCCATCCCACTTCTGTACCCTTCCTCCCTCTCAGATCCTGCACCCCCAACCCCAGCTCTCTCTTGCACTCTACCTCTGACAAGACCCTGAATCATAGAACCATAGAGCTGGAAAAGACCCCAGGAGGTCATCAAGTCCAGCCCCCTGCTCTAGGCAGGACCAATCCCAACTAAATCAACCCGGCCAAGGCTTTGTCAAGCTGAGATTTAAAAACCTCTAGGAATGGAGATTCCACCATCTCCCTAGGGAACCCATTCCAGTGCTTCCCCACCCTCCTAGGGAAATAGTTTTTCCTAGTATCCAACCTAGACCTCTTCCGCTGTAACTTGAGACCATTGCTCCTTGTTCTGCCATCCGTCACTACTCTGAACAGTCTTTCTCCATCTTCTTTGGAACCTCCCTTCAGCAAGTTACAGGCTGCTCTCAAATCCCCCCTCACTCTTCTCTTCTGCAGACTAAACAGACCCAAATCATTTAGTCTCTCCTCATAGGTCATGCGCTCCCACCCTCTTATCATTTTGTTCGCCCTCCACTGGACCCTCTCCAATGTGTCCACATCCTTTCTATAGTGGGGGCCCCAGAACTGGACAGAATACTCCAGATGTGGCCTCACCAGAGCCAAATAAAGAGGAATAGTCACTCCTCTGGATCTGCTGGCAATGCTCCTCCTAATGCACCCCAATATGCCATTAGCCTTCTCGGCTATAGGGGCACACTGTTGACTCATATCCAGCTTCTCTTCCACTATAATCCTCAGGTCCTTTTCTGCAAAACTACTACTTAGCCATTCGGTTCCCAGCCTGTAACAATGTTTGGGATTCTTCCATGCCAAGCTCAGGACTCTACACTTGTCCTTGTTAAACTTCATCAGATTTCTTTTGGCCCAATCCTCTCATCTGTCCAGGTCACTCTGGACCTACACCCCAAGCATGCTCCTCCACCCAATCTCCGTCCCTTCACATCCACCTCCATTCAACTCCTGTAGCCTACCTCCCACCCAGATCCTGCATTCCCACCCCCAGCTCCTTCCTGAACCTACCTCCAGCCTGGACATTTCATCCACAGTCCACTCCTGCACCCTACTTGTCACCCAGATCACACACTCCACTCCCAGCCTCCTCCTGAGCTCTAACTCCCTACCAGATCACGCATCCACCCTCTCTGCTCCTCACCATACCTCCTGCTCAGACCCTTCTCCCTGGAAAAGTTGACCTGACGCTGGCAGAAACGTACCGTTCTGGGCACCAGAGCTACGAACTAATCAATCAAGCACCCATCTCCTTCAGAGCCAGAAGTACACAACCCTGCAGCAGTAGAGCCTTAAAAAAAAGCAAACATGGGAACTTTGTGTGCTAATTCTAAAGATTTTTTTTAAAGAAACAGATTAGACTAAGATAGGAAGCAATGCCAACACTGGTCTGTGATTAGTTTAAAACAAAAGTCTGGGATTATAGTTAAAGCCAGCCAACAACAGGGTTTATGGAAAACAGGTCTTGTGAAATAACCCCAATTTCATCCTTTCATGAGTGCACACATTTGGTGTCTCAAGGGAAGTGCCATAAGCTTAGAATTCCTTCAGGAATATGATTTTATATTGAAAAATATACTGATTAAAAATGATCACTCCCGGGTGTCAGCAGATCACATGTAAAATGGACCAGATGACATGTAAAACGGACGCCAGACTGGTTAAATGATTGATCTCGGAAAGCATTTGTCAAGGGGACACTGTCAGTGACTGGGGCTGCTTGCAATGGAGCTCTGCAGGAATCAGTTCTTGGCCTGCTGATAGTCAATACTTTCATCCATGACCTGGTAGCAAATAGAAAATCGTTGCAGAGAAAAAACTGTGGATGAATGAAATCTTGGCTAAGTGGTGACAATGAGGAGGTCAAAGCAGGCGTACCACCAAGACCAGCCTTTGGGCAAGGTGAGCGAGGCGGTTGCTTTGGGTCCCATGCATTCAGGGCCATGTGCTACCCAGTTCCCGGACCCGTCCACCCGGCCACTCACTTGGCTGCCCGAACTGAGAGCTATGTGGCCCTGTGGCTGAGCCAACCACAGCGTGCTGCCTTTGGCCCCACAAACTCTTTGGCCAGGCCTGCATACCACTTCTGATGAAATATATCTAACTTCTGAGCGGTTTTCTTAAGGTGCCAGGTTTCATAGCCATAGGCTACTAGGGCTACAACAATGGCTCAGCAGACACTACGGGCTCGTCTACATTGGCCCCTTTTCCGGAAGGGGCATGTTAATTTCAGCGATCGTAATAGGGAAATCCGCGGGGGATTTAAATATCCCCCGCGGCATTTAAATAAAAATGTCCGCCGCTTTTTTCCGGCTTTTAGAAAAGCCGGAAAAGAGTGTCTACTCTGGCCCCGATCCTCCGGAAAAGAAGCCCTTTTCCGGAGGATCTTATTCCTACTTTGAAGCCCTACTTTGAAGTAGGAATAAGATCCTCCGGAAAAGGGCTTCTTTTCCGGAGGATCGGGGCCAGTGTAGACGCTCTTTTCCGGCTTTTCTAAAAGCCGGAAAAAAGCGGCGGACATTTTTATTTAAATGCCGCGGGGGATATTTAAATCCCCCGCGGATTTCCCTATTACGATCGCTGAAATTAACATGCCCCTTCCGGAAAAGGGGCCAGTGTAGACGTAGCCTAAGGGTACGTCTAGACGACAGCCAGTACTTTCGAAAAAGTGAACCGCTTTTTCAAAAGAGAGCACCCAGGCAGTCTGGATGCTCTCTTTTGAAAAAGCACAGTTTGCATTACATAGCACCCTCTTTCGAAAGAGCACTATCAAACATAGGCATTATTCCTTGTGAAATGAGGTTTTGTGGGCTAAAAAACTGCAGCGTTCTTTTGATTTAATTTCAAAAGATCATGGCAGCAGTCTAGGAGCAGGTGACGTTTTTTCAAAAAAACCCTGTAGTCTAGACACACCCTTAGTTGGGTACAGTTTAATGGTCTATATTATACAGGAATCAGACTGGATCATCTGATGGTACCTTTGGCCCTAATACCGTAGTAATCTGTTGATAAAGTAAATACATCCGACATACATACATCAGGTGGTCCCTCACAACACACAAAAAAGGGAAAATTTAGTTCCATTGAAAGTCAGAACATAAAGAAAAGAAAATCATCATCCATCTTTGTCTGGTGTAGCTCATTCGCCCCACAGACGTTTTAGAAGCAAACAGCTTAGCTGAATGGGGCACACACACGGATTTGCCTTTGTAGGTGGTGCTGGTGGCACTACCATTAGTTAAGGTGCTTTGACACCTCCTGTACATCTCAGGGTTGTCACTGTGTTAGTCTGCATCTGCAAAAACCACAAGGAGTCCTGTGGCATCTTAAAGATAAAGTATTTTTTATGCACGAAACTTATACCCAAATATGTTAGTCTTTAAGGTGCCACATGACGCCTCTTTTTTTAACCGTTGATAAGGCAACTCATTTTCATAGGTCTGCCAAATGTTAAGCCGTTAGACTGTAATTTTCCATGCCTGAAGGCTTTTTCCCACTGACCTGTTATTGTTGTTGTTTTTAAGTCTCAGACATAAGAGTACGGGCACAAGACGTCTTAACCATGTTGAAAAATTCTTCTAAACGTTCTTTTGAGGAGGCCTATCAGCTCCATGCTTTGCAGCACATGAAAGTCAGGTAACAACACTGCCGTTAACAGCCAGAACCCTCAAGTGTAAGAAGAGGAGGAAACAGAATCTGAGCATTAACACATAGCTGATGCCTGACGTCTTTACCCAGTTCTCCTTACTCTAAAAGGAGCTGTGCCTGAAGGAAAACCTAAGCCACAGCCTCAGAATGGGGGCTCGTGTTGTGCACCGACTAATACCAACGTGTCACTGAATTACAGCCACCTCAGGTCTGAAAGCCATCAGCCAGAAATGCTGGGGCATAGGAAAGAGGGACCTTTTGCGTCACTGGAGCAAACTCATTGGAAGTAGAAAGGGCCTGGGATGTTTAATGGTTGGGTAAAGCAGAAAGAAAAAACAGACCTATTCTCCGCCCCATCACACCCATGTAGTACTGGGTTCTTTGTTGAGCACGTGAGCTCCTCAGCCAGAGCTGGTACCTGTGAATGCTGAGTCAGAAGAGCCTTCCCTGGGAATTTTCCTCAGGTAGCTGTGTCCTGCACTTCTCTCAGCCCAGCAGCTGCAGAAACATCCCACTCTCAGAGCCGTAACCGGCACCATTTATATTCCAGCTTTCTTCACTCCCAGTGGGGTGAGCACCGTATCTAGAGGAGAAACCGCCTTGGGATGTAAACAAGCGGCAGAGAAGCCTGTCTGGTCTAATGTGTTATTGACCCAATTTTAGGTTTAAAGGCCAATTAAGGGACCTTCCCAAAGGGAGAGGGGAACTTCAGCTTGTTTCTGGGTCACAGAGGAGTTGGCTGCTCTGTGTGTTTCTGTATGTTTCAATATTAGAGTTGATTAGTAAGAAAATTAGGGACAATACTTCCATCTCCACAGGACCTGTTTCCCTGTACATGCTCAGAGTGGCTGTGTAGATGATAGACAGACAGGTCTAGCAGACATTTGACGGGGTTGAGCCCTGAACACTGCCTGCAGTTACAGGGCAATTTGACTTTGGATGTAGAGATTAGTAATTCTCCTCTGTAACTTTCCCAGGGGGAAACGTGTTAGTCTGTAACAGGAGAAACTTAACAACAACAAATAGTCTCGCAACACCTTAGAGACTAACAAAAAATGTAGTTGGTGTTATGAGCTCTCCACAATAACTATCACTCTATTTGGCCGCACTTTTCATTCAAGGAGTGTCACAAAATCGAACAAACAAGTGACTATGAATATAGCCCCATAATACAGATGGGCAAACTGAGGCACCAGAAGACGTGTGTCAGCCAGGGTCACACTGGGATTGACAGGCACAACTCAGGAGCCCTGACTTCTCTACCATCACCACAGTGTCTCTGTCAGCAACTCAGTGTGTGACAAAAAGAAAGTGGACTCATAGTCTAACAGGGCCTATTGAATGCGACACACTTCATCAGAGAGCATCCTGGAAGCAGGGTACCACTGAGCCCTCAGCCATACCAATCTGGGCTCCCTCTGATACTGAGAGGCTGTGACAAGCCGCAATCCTCTCCAGGTCTTTCACTTGCCCAGCCAAACATACACCCAGAGGCAGTGACACCAATGCTTTCAATAGCCACCCATGCACTGACAACAGAGAGGCTACAGCCAGTTCCACCAAGGCCCCCAGCCTATGACCCCAACGCTGTTCACTAAGCTCTTTGACAGGATCTGAATAAAGCCATGTCTCTCCCTAATGGCGCACACTGCCCCCGAGTCTCATCTACACAAGCTAGTTACCCCTTCTCGCTGGGATCATAACCCCAAATCAGCCCTTGCTCCTAAGTTGTGTTGTGGTGTTGAGGTATGGGGAGTTTCGACAGGTGATGATGTCACTTCCCCCTTTGTAGGTTCTGCCATGTGGAGGCAAATTCATTTTTCCAAACAGAGGTCACAGCACTGATCACATGGGGATGAGCGTCTGGTAAGGCCGATTGTGCTTCTTAAGGGGCTGTTATCTTGAATGGTTCATCCCCACTATGCTGGTAAAATGAAATGGAAATGAATATGTGGATGTTGAAGGTGAAGAAGAATTACAAATTTATCTCCATTTTTGAATTAAAAATCACGGTATTTGAAGGGCTCTGACAAACTTTTAGGACATTGTGGGGCAGTTAGAGGTGTGCCACGGAGAACAACTGAATTCAAAATGGGCCCTCTCAATAACTTTCCCCAGCCCTATTTTTGGGGGGGGGTCCATAACTTTTCTCTGCCCCTCCTTCCCCCCCATTTTTTTTTTTTTGCTTAACAAAAAATCCTTGGTGTTCCTAAAAAAAAATTGTTTGGTGTTCCTTGGTCTTAAAAAGATTAAGAAACACTGTTGTACGAGCTCTGCAGCCGAAGAAAATTGGGAAACCATGTTTTACGATCGTACAACCAGAGATAATTGGTTGTTATTGGTATGGAACAAGGGCCGTTGCTTCACTTTTAATCCAAGGTGCGGTGGAACTTTAAGAAACAAGTGTAGAGAATGTTGTGAGTTATTCCAAAAGGGATAGGCAATCACACACACACAAAAATAATAATATCACCTCAAAATAAACTCATGGGACACCCACGTATTAAAAACTGCATGCAGTTCTGGGAGACCCAATAAAAACGGAATATTGGACTAGGAAATTTTTTAGAAAGTTCAATAGAAATTGTCAGAGGCATGGAAAGGATTTGGCATGAGTAGGAATTAATTATATTGGGATGTTTCAGCTTGAAAAAAAGAAGAGACTAAAGGAGAAGATGAGCGATATCTGTAATATATTCTATTGTATGGGGAAATAAAATGACATGCTATATATTCCCTCATGTAGCACGACGGGTCACCGAATAAAATTAAGAAGGTAATAGATTTAAAACAAACAAAAGGGCTATGTCTAGACTGGCATTATTTTCCACAAATGCTTTTAACGGAAAACTTTTCCGTTAAAAGCACTTTTTGCGTAAAAGCATCCGTGCCAATCTAGACGCGCTTTTGCGCAAAAAAGCCCCGATCTCCATTTTCGCGATCGGGGCTTTTTTGCGCAAAACAAATCTGAGCTGTCTACACTGACCCTTTTGCGCAAATGATTTGCGCAAGAGGGCTTTTGCCTGAACGGGAGCAGCATAGTATTTCCTCAAGAAGCACTGATTTCTTACAGTAGGAAGTCAGTGTTCCTGCGGAAATTCAAGCGGCCAGTGTAGACAGCTGGCAAGTTTTTCCACAAAAGCAGCTGATTTTGCGGAAAAACTTGCCAGTCTAGACACAGCCAAGAAGTATTTCTTCGGAGTCAACCTCTGGAACTCTTTGACAGAGAACATAGTGAGGGACAAAATCAGTGGCTATTAGCCGGGATGGCTATTATTCCCTAGCCTCTGTTTAAAAGAAGCTGATGTTGTGGGGTCACCGATGTAGTAAGTCAGGATTTACTGGCGTGGTGTCTGGATAGGTCTCTGGGTCCGTCACTGATGATAACCAATTGGCTGCGTGCGTTTGTGCTCAATCATGTGTGCTGTGTTGACTTGTGCAAGTAGTCAACACAGAAGATCACAAAAGAATTCCCAAAGACCACAAATCAAATAAGGGTTGAAGACCCCCGGCAGGTTTATTGTTAAGCAAAGTACAGTCATAGCTGTCCGTGGACGACTGAACCACTACTTATATGTACCCCATAACATTGGACTCGGCTCAATCAGTGGGAGACCCCATTACCCCCCTCCCAGACAAAGACTGTCCCCGCAAGACACCACTTTATATACAGGTACAAACAAGTTACACATCACTCCTGACATGGCAGGTGACCACCCTCTCTTGCTACTTATATACCACCCATCACCCTGCACCTCGTGGTTTGATTAGGTCATCTCTATCCATCATGCTGTCATTTTAGACCCTGTCCTCAACCTAGGTCTGTATCTGTGAGGAGTGTGGATACCAAGGTCTCTTTTAACGAGCTGGCGGTACCATGCGCTTTCAACTTATGACCAGTACAATTGCGGTTCTACAGTCGATACCTAGTCCCAATTACTGTTCTACACCTGGGCCTGTTGCCAGTGAGTGTGTTGCACTCTAAACCCTGTTTCTGACAAGTTCTGTGAGTAGGGGCCTGCCTCTTGCTCCCAGCTTCACTTTGCTTTATATTAGCCAAGTGTTGTCTATGGTTGGCTAGGCCTCAGGCCTCAAACCAGGCCTGTGCTACATGGGCTTTTGTTTCAGGCCCTCGTCTTACTATAGCTGAGAGTGGGTGACAGGGCATGAATCACTTCGTCATTGCCCTCTTCTGCACATTCCCTTTGGGGCACGTGACATTGGCCATTGTTGAAAGAGGGGATATTGGGCCTAGACAGATCATTGGTCTTACCCAGGATATCCGTTCAGATGCTCTTATATAAAACTCAGTTGCATCTGCCCCTGTTGTGTCCCTCCATGCCCCACACTGCAGCCATGTCTGAGATGGAGCGCAGTTGTAACAATAGAGTAACGGCAGAATGGCCTTCTGCAGAAGAGGCAGAGCAGGGATAGCCCTTTGTGGAAGAGTTGTGACAAAGGGTGTGGCCTTAGAGGTCCAGTTACAAGCAATAAGAAGTATGGCAACTCAATGAGTTTCATGTAGACTGATTTCTCAGGTTTTCATGCTGATGCAGCACGAAAGGGACTGATTCCAGACTGTCCACTCAGTGATTCTTGGAAGAGGGCTGTGGCAGACCGGGCCGTGTCTGGGCACAGCTGAGGGCGTCCGCTCAGGGTGAATTGCTCAAATCCGAGGCTCCTTACAGCCCCCAGACTGGTGACCTCTCCAAACAGGCCACAAACCAGTCCCACAGAGCGCTTCAGCTGCCTGCCTGAAGCCTCACGAGCAAAACCCCTCCGACACCCCGGCAATATCCGTGCCCCAGATGGCCCCGGGCCTCATACACCAGTGGGGGGTCCTAGCACCCAATCCCACCTACCCCGAACAAGTCCTGTCCAGTTCCAAGAAACCAGCCCCAGATCTCTGGTCAATTTACCCTTTGGACCTTACCCACAAATCACACTGGACCAATCCTTTAGCATCTAACAACTAAAGGTTTATTAACACAAGAAAGAAAAGCATGAGAGTAAGGTTGTTAAAGGATAGTACGTTACATGCACCGAATCTCCCAGTCCTCGATGCAGGCTCTAGCAGAGATGTCACAGCTGCTCGTTTAAAAGTTCTTGTTGCACATCCTAGGATCAGGATGGGTTCACAGGTCTTCTGGGCTCTTCCATCCCTGCATTGCTGCTTCTGGGATGAAGTGCTGAGCTGAGAACCAAGATGGAGACCACCACATGGCCTATTTATCCCTCCTTCCTGGTCTCTTCTTGGCTATAGCAGGTCACCTGGTCCACCTTATTCCTGTGTTGCCTGTTGGTAGCCCTTAGGTATGAGTCACCACTCATTCTTTAGGTGTGTCCTTGGCCCATTGAGTGCCATTGTCCCACAGGGCCTTGCTGATTAGCATGTCCATAGGCCAGGCTCTGCCCAATGCTCAACCACATGCAGGGAATTATTCAGTATCCATACAAGTACATGCTTATAATTGCACACACAGACATTATACAAACACATGAACAGCGTACATAGGATTAGCAGACAGGGAGCTTCCATTCAACACCCCACATGGCCCCCCTTTATACCATTTTCTGGGGCCAACACCTGCACCTATGGGTGCAGCAGCAATCTGGCTGCTCCCCTCAAAATCCAGTAACGTGACAAGGGCCCAGAACCAGGTCACCTGTGAGCTGTGCATGGAGTTCTGTCTGAGAGTGAGGGCACCGAGAGGAAAAATTACGTCCTTTTATAAGTAAGAAGCCTGAGCAACCTCTCCCGAATTTGCTTGGTCCTCATCCCATAGATGATGGGGTGCAGCACGGGGGGAACCAGAATGTGTATGTTTGCAATGAGGACAAGGACATGCTGGGGTACATTGTGATACAACCGGTGCACGACGGAGGATAAGACATCTGGGATATAAAAGGCTAAGAGGGCACAGAGGTGGGAGCTGCAGGTCCCAAAGGTCTTGAGCCAGGTTTCCTTTGTATGGAGGCTGAAGAGGGCTTGAAGGATCTTGCTATAGGACACTGCAATGAAGCACAGGTCCAGACTGGTCACAAAGCATAGCACAAAGAGGCTGTAGTAACTACTGATGCGGATGTCAGCACAGGCCAGCATCACCACGGCGATATGCCTGCAATACGAGTGGGCAATGATGTTGGTTCTGCAATATGGCCAGCGCCTTGCCAGGAGGGGGTAGGGCAGTATGAGCATGACACCACGCAGCAGCACGGCCAGGCCGATCTTGGCCACCATGCGGTTAGTCAGAGTGAAGGAATGTCTCAGGGGATGGCAGATGGCCACGTAGCGATCCAACGCCATGGCCACGAAGATCCCAGACTCCACCACTGTGATGCAATGAAGGAAGAACATCTGGGTGAGACAAGCACTAAAACCAATCTCCCTGGAATTGAACAAGAAGATACTCAGAGTTTTAGGCAGGATGGATGTCGACAGGACCAGGTCGGTTGCAGACAGCATGCAGAGGAAATAGTACATGGGTTTATGCAGGCTTGGCTCCCTCTTCACAATGAACAGGAGGGTGACGTTTCCCAAGAGGGCTATGATGTACATGATGCAGAAGGGGATGGAGAGCCAGAGATGGGCCGTCTCCAGGCCAGGAATACCCAGCAGGATGAAGGTGGAGGGGTTGGTGAAGTTGGTTGTGTTGGAATCTGACATGGAGTCGAGGAGATGTCCAACCCTGGGGCAGAATTTTTGGCACCGTACGTTGTTATGATTTCCTGTATGTGCTCAGGGTCTGCGATGATGGTTCCCCTAAAAGTGCCTGAATGGAGACAATGTAAATGAGAGACAATATACACATTACTAAATACAATAATAATAGGGTGAAGCAGATGGGTCACTTTTCATGCACAGGACAATGAGACAGTCATAGGGAGAAAACCAAGAAGGACACAGCCAGACCCAATGCACGAAGGCTGAAGCTAGACAATTCCGTATTGGAAATGAGGGACAAATCTTTAGCAGTGAGGGTGAGTAGCCGGGGGGACACAATGAAAAGGAAGTTATAGATTCTCCAACTCCCCATGCCAGCTGATCCAGATTGGATGCTTTTCTGGGAAATCTGCTTGAGGGCTTGACTGGACATGAAAGGCTGCAGTAGTGTTGGTGGAGCACATTAGTGTAGATATTACTTACATCAATGTTGTGGCTTCTCCAGTTAGCATGGGTACCATTTCCCCAAGAAGTGGTAGCTGAGCTGGTGGAAGAATTTTTCTGTTACCCTCATGCTGCCTATACCGGGGTTACCTCCCCATAGCTACACCTCTCCAGGGTGTAGGCATGTTTGCTTTGGTGAAAAAACCCAGTTTTGTAATTCCCTAACAGTCACTGCATGCAAGTCATGGGAGGGGTCATACTGTTCAACTTGATGCTGGTTAGGCCTCGGCCAGTCCACTGTGTCCTGTTTGGGTCACCCATGGATTGGAAGTAGGTAGAGAAATGACATGGAAAAGATGTGGAAAAACATGTAGAGAAACACCTGAAGGATGTAGGAAAAGCCACATGAGCAAAGGTGGAAGGATCTGAGTATGTTCAGTATGAAAAAGAGGAGACATGAAGGGGGACATGAAATCAATTTTCAGACACTTGATAGGCTGCCACAAAATAGACGGAAAAAATGTTTTGTGTTACCACAGCACAAGGGACAAGAATGAATGTAGTGAATTTAGATGGGATCTCAGGAGAAAGTTCCTAAGAACAGAAGGACAATGGGGCAGAATTCTTGGAAGGTCATGGGAGCTACTTCACTAAAGATGAGCAAAGAAGGCTGGACAGCCACCTGTCCTGGATGCTTTAATCACAACAAATTTTGGCTGGAGTGAGACTAGTTGGTTCTTGCTGTCCCTTCTCAGCCTGGGGATCCACATTTCTAGGATGTAAAATTCTAATATAGACCAGTCCTTAGTCAAACACAAGTTATGGAACTCAATACAGGGAAACCTTCCCATTGAACTAAGTCATTCTCCATACTTACTTGTCAGCTGCCCTGTGAACAAAGACATCCCATTCCAAATTATATTTCGCTATGTCATTGATTGTCTTGGGTTTCCGAGACATGCTAGGTCTACCCTGCTTTTTTATTGGATGTTCTGGCTTCCAACTGAGAGCCATAAAGGGTAGTCAGTTACAATCCATTCATAGCACACGACCCCTACCCATTGATGTTTTCTCTTACAAATTATTCATGATGGAGACTCATTTGAGCCATTTTTCTGACCGTATCATTCATTTTTCTTTCCCCATCACTTTGTCCTAATATTCTCCACAAACACATCTAACTTCTGAGCATCTGTTTTCTTAAGGTGCCAGGTTTTGCTGCCGTAGGTTGCTATGGCTACAACAATGGTTGGGTGGACACATGGGCTATGTCTACATTACAAGGCTTTTGTGCAAAAATTGTCGGAGCGTCCACACCTCAAGAAAGTTTTGTGAATGGCTATCAGAGCTTTCTTGTGCAAGAGTGTCCAAACAGTGTGGATGCTCTCTTGTGCAAAAGCACATTGCTTTGGCAATGTGCTTTTGAGGTGTGGACTCGCTTTTGCGCAAGAAGTTTTTGCGGAAGATCTCTTCCACCAAAAGCTACTTGCGCAAAAACCCTGCAGTGTAGACAAAGCCTTAGTTAGGTAAAATCGAATGACCTATATTATACAGGAATTCAGACTGGATGATCTGGCTCAAAGCCCTATTAATCTATTGATAAAGAAAATACATCCAACATATATACATCAGTCAGTCCTTCACAACACATGAAAAAGGGAAACTCGGTTCCATTGAATGTCAGAACACTGAACATTGAAAAAAAGAAAAGAAAATCACTCTCTATCTCTTATCCTGTGCAGCTCTTTGCCACAGATATTTAGAAGCAAAGAGCTTAGCTGAATGGGATACACACACAGATTCGCCTTTATACGTGGTTCTGGCGGCATCACCATTACTTAATGCGCTCTGACACCTCCTATACATCTCAGAGTTGTCGCCATGTGAGTCTGCATCTGCAAAACCAACAGGGAGCCCTTTGGAATCTTAAAGATAAAGTTTTTTTAATCCACAAAAGCTGAAGCCCAAATAAATCTGTTAGTCTTTAAGATGTTCCTCTTTTTTTTTCAACCATCTCTAGTGTCGACTATTTTTCAGTTGCGTACAGGTCTGCCAAACTTTAAGCAGTTCGACTGTAATTTTACATGACTGAAGGCTTTTTTCCACTGACCTGGGTGTTTTTGAAGTCTCAGACATAAGAGTATGGGCACAAGATGTCTTAGCCACGTTGAAAAACTGTTCCATTGAGGATCCCTAGCATCTCCATGCTTTGCAGCACGCGAAAGTCAGGTAACAACACTGCTGTTAACAGCCAGAGCCCTCAAGTGCAAGAAGAGGAGGAAACTGACTCTGAGCACTAACACACAGCTGGCACCTGATGTCTTTACCCTGTTCGCCTTACTCCAAAGGGAGCTGTGGCTGAAGGAAAGCCTGAGCCACAGCCTCAGAATGGGACCTTATATTGTGCACCTACTAACACCAGAGAGCCACTGAATTACAGTCTGGCGGCCGTCAGCCGGAGGTGCAGGGCATAGGGAAGAGGGACATATCATGATACTGGAGCAAACTCATGGGAAGTAGAAAGGGCTGGGAATGTTTAATGGCTGAGTAAAGCAGAAACCAAAACCAGACCTATTCTCCACCCATCACATCTACGTTGCACTGAGTTTGTTGAGCAGGTAAGCTCCTCAGCCAGAGATGGTACCTGTGAATGCTGAGTCAGAAGAGTCTTCCCTGCGGATCCCCTTCAGGTAGCCGTGTCCCACACCTCTCACTCCAGCAGCCGCGGAAATATCCCACGCTGAGAGCCGAAACAGGCGTGTGTACAATTTATAATCCAGCTCTGTTGAATCCCCGTGGGGTGAGTGCCGTATCTAGAGGAGAAGCCTCCTTGGAATATAAACAAGCTATGGAGAAGCCTGTCTGGTCTAATGGGTTATTGACCCAGCTTTCGGAGTAAACAACAATTAAAGGACCTTCCCAAAGGCAGAGGGGAATTTTTAGGCTTTGTGCTGAGTCACAGAGGAGTTGGCTTCTCTGTGTGCTCCTGTACAGCACAGTTACCCAGCAACGCTCAGTCCTTAACTGCGATAAGGTTCTTTTTTTTAATAAAAGAAAAAATATCTACGTTTTATTTAAATGATGATTGTTTATGGCAAAGGGTTTGGGTGGAGGTGGCTGAGAACAGGGGCTGGGAGGGTTGGGGACTGTAGACATGGGGTGGAGGGTGCAGGAGTGTGGGCAGGGAGTAAGGACTCAGGGCAGGAAGTGGGCAGGGGGTAGGAAGGTGAGGGAGGCTCCGCACAGGAAGTCGGGGTGCAGAAGTCAGGCTGGGAAATGTAGGGGATGGAGGTCTCAGGGCAGGGAGGTGTGGGGGGATTCAAGGCAGGGGATGGATGGTGCAGAACCCAGGGCAGGGGATGAGAGATTCAGGAGTCACTGCAGTGCTGAGGGGTGCACAAGTCAAGAGCAGGAGGTTATTTCAGGGGTCTCAAGGCAGGGCCTGAATGTGGGGGGGGAGCTGTGGCAGGAAGTTGGGGGTGCAGGAATGAGGGCAGGAGCTGGGACAGTTAGGGAGATTAGGATGGGGGGCAGACGAGGCAGATGAGGTCAGCAGCTGGGGGCTGAAGATTGGATGTGAAGGGTGCAGGATTGGGTATATGATGGGGCTTAGGGCAGGGTGGAGAGCTATGGGGGATCTTACCAGTGACCTTCTGTGGTGGCAAAGGTGTTGTTGGTTTGGGGGAGGGGTAGGACTGTGGTGCTCTGCCCTGGTGTCTCTTCCAGGGGTGCTGTGGGGAGGCCATGGCACAGGTTCTGTCTCTTGCATCGTCTCGGGAGGGACCCCAGCCTCCTTCCCTATGATGCCTGCCCCCATCATCTCCTCGGACAACTGACGTGGGTATGAGGAGGCTAAGCCATTCTTCCTAGCCCCAGCCAGTGTTCAAGGTTCAGGGGGCCAACACGGGACGTAGCTGTTGGCCCTGGCCTACATTGTGGGGACAGTCCAGGCTGTATCTCCTGCCCTCCCCGTCCTCTAGGGCCAGGCTGTGCTGCTTCCTGAGACCCTGGCCTGAGGGGCTAGAGCAGGACTGCTTTGGCTGGCCCTAGCCTGTGCTGGGGGTGGGTGGGGAGGTGAGTGTTACAAGGTCATGGCTGGGCCAGAGCTGGTGCTTGGACGTGTTCCCCAGCCCATCCTGAACTGGGGTTGGGGTGTACTGTCTTGCCCTGTTGCGAAGCAGGGTGCAAAGCCCCATCTGCAGGTAGCCCCTGTGCTCCTGGGCTGGGACCTGCAGGCCTGTTGCCCCCTCCGCCCCCTCAGAAATGTTGCTGGAGCCAGAGACCATGCTATGGAGGGATGGGGAGCTTCCTCCATTATAACTTCTGTCACGTTGAGGGAACTTCATTTTTCCAAACAAAGCCCCAAGCAGAGGTCACATGGGGGTGAATTTCTTCTAAGGCATATTGGATTTCTTAAGGGGGTTATAACCTTGAGTGCTTCATCCCCATTGTGCCTATAAATCTAGATGTAAATGAGTTTGTGGATGTTATCCAGAGGCAAACACCTTTCAAAATACTGGTTCATAGTCAATATGCACGACGTTTGGTACAAAAATTAGGCATGCAGACAAATAGGGCTCTCGTGTCGTTTCCACTGATGCTTTACATGACATATGTTGTATAAAACACATGAGAATCATATTACTGTTGTGCATACAGGGGTGCCAGGGTGTTGCTTTGAGGTAGAAAATGGGATGCCTCCCATTGGTTTATTGCAGGAGTGTTAGTCACTGATTAATGATGAGGTAACATGCTGAAGACTTTATTTAGGTTTTGACCATGACTTAAGGATGTTAAGGAATTAGTATTTTGATAACTGATAAAGGGATAAAGTCGATAAAGTGAGGCTGGGCTCTACATTTTAAATGTAGTAAGAGCTGCTGGGCCAGCCTGGGCCCCCACGGACGAGGACTACTTTAAGGCAGAAGACCCTGCCCATGGGGATGTGGGGCAGCTCCCCTCTTGGATCCCTGTGGACACGGGCTACTGCCGGAACAGAATCTCCTATCCCTCCCCACTGTCCCCCTGCTGCCTATGATAGAGGCATCAGTGGGGGATGGGGGGAAGTGGCACCATGGAGATGGTGCTGGGGGAACCTACTTTTAAGCCAGCTCACCCCAACACCAGCTCCTGTTTTCCCTTCCCGCACCCCTGCCCCCATTTCCAGCAGATGCAGAGGAGTGATTATTTCCCTTTATTCAACTCTGGTGAGGCCACATCTGGAGTATTGCATCCAGTTCTGGGCCCCCCACTATAGAAAGGATGTGGATGCATTGGAGAGGGTCCAGTGGAGGGCGACCAAAATGATTAGGGGGCTGGAGAACATGACCTATGAGGAGAGGCTGAGGAGAGGCAGCTATCTGGTGCATCCACTATGCAATGGCTTGTTCTAGGCCCAGTCTAGTTCCAATGGACACGTGCTCTGCTCTGTCTCACACACACACCCATCAGGGGAAAATGTTGGAGGTTGCATAGTTGTTATAGGGCGCGTGCCACAGTCCCTTTGTGCTAGTCCTGAAGCCCAATGAGACATTCCAATTCCTTACAGATTGCTGAAAGGAAAATAAGATTGCAAAGTTCAATGCTTAACCGGTTCCCTGTATCAATGAGCTCTTCAACCATCTTGGTTGGAACAGCCCAGCACACCTCAACCCATGTCCTCACAAAATATTGCCTTGGATTACAGTTCCTGGCAGAAGACAGCACTCTCCACTGTGACTGTTTTATATCACTTCACCCAGATGCCATTCAGCTTCTTTGGGTCCCGGAACCTTTTAGCTCCTGATGGACTGTCCTCCAAGTCTCCAGAAGCAGTATTCCATGGCCTACTTAGACAAAATAGTTATCTACAATCACCTCTGGGACGATCATTTAAATCACGTGGCTGCTCTTGTTCAGATCCAGTGATAACAGAAATGATGAGGGGCTGGAGTATATGACTTGGGAGGAGCATCTGAGGGATTTGGGCTTGTTTAGTCTGCAGAAGAGAAGAGTGAGGGGGGATTTGAGAGCAGCCTTCAACTTCCTGAAGGGAGGTTCCAAAGAGGCTGGAGGGAAGCTGTTCCCAGTGTGGGCAGATGGCAGAACAAGGAGCAATGGTCTCAAGTTGCAGTGGGGCAGGTCTAGGTTGGATATTAGGAAAAACTATTTCCCTAGGCGGGTAGGGAAGCACTGGGATGGGTTCATTTGGGAAGTAGTGGAGTCTCCAACCCTAGAGGATTTTAAGTCCCAGCTTGACAAAGCCCTGGCTGGGATGGTTTAGTTGGGGTTGGTCCTGCTTTGGGCAGGGGGCTGGACTCGATGACTCCTGAGGTCTCTCCCAGTTCTATGATTCTATGATAAGGGGATGGTTTGAGATAACATAATCTTGGTAACTAATTGACCATTCATTATCAGAGGTAAATAGGTCAATGGAGGGATGATAGGAGTTACTATAGAGAACTTTCTGGGTGTCTGGCTGGTGAGTCTTGCCCACATGCTCAGGGTTTAGCTGATCGCCATATTTGGGGTCAGGAAGGAATTTTCCTGCAGGGTAGATTGGCAGAGGCCCTGGAGGTTTTTCGCCTTCCTCTATAGCATGGGGCACGGATCACAAATGGAGGATTCTCTGCATCTTGGGGTCTTCAAAGTATTTGAAGGCTTCAATATCAGAGATATAGGTGAGAGGATTATTCTAGGAGGGGTGGGTGAGATTCTGTGGCCTGCACTGTGCAGGTGGTCAGACTAGATGATCATAATGGTCCCTTCTGACCTTAAAGTCTATGAGTCTATGAGCTATATCTGGGGTTCTGATCCCATTGGGGCTGTGCATTTGGGTTCTCAGGCAAGGCCCTTTAACTGGGCCATCCTAGAGCTAAGCTGATCTCATTGTCTATCTCATATTGCAAAAGGCTGTGAATATATTTCTGAGGCAATGTTGGAGGTGGCCAGAGGGCCTGGCTAGGACGACAGAGCTGAGGGGTACCCAGGAGTGCAGGGAACCGGGCTCAGGGGTATTTCAGTACATCAAATGACAATCCCACAGGAGTCCCAGCGACTAGACCCATCACTGTCCCAGGCAAGAGATTAGGGAAACACTCTAGCTGTTTCCATGTAAAATGTGGGCTGTCATGTGAGATGAACTCAGGTAGGCCCTGGGAATGGTGAGGGAATCATACAATGAGTGGAGAAGAAGTCCCATGGTACTAATGCAGGTAGGACAGCACAACCCAATTCTGCCTTGATTCTGGAAAAAGCAACACAGCATTGACATTTGATGCTTCCCTGAAGCAAGAAGCAGAGAAACTATGACAACAGTTGGGAACTGCCACTTCGTACCTCACAAAAGGATACTGGCAAATTCTGCTGGTGCTGAAACCTAGAGGGTGGCAGTAACGTTTAGAGGCAAATACACTTCATATGAGAGACAAACATGATTCTGGGATGCATGAACAGGAGTGTTGTGAGCAAGACACGAGAAATCATTCTTCTACTCTACTCTGCACTGATTAGTCCTCAACTGGAGTATTGTGTCCTGTTCTGGCACCACTTTTCAAGAAAGATGTGGAAAAATTGAAGAAGGTCCAGAGAAGAGTAACAAACATTACTGAAGTTCTAGAAAACATGAGCTATGAGGGAAGACTGAAAGAACTGGGTTGTTTAGTTTAGAAAAGAGAAGACTGAGAGGTGACATGAGAGCAGTTTTGAAGTATCTAAAAGGGTGTTAGAAGGAGGAAGGCAAAAATTGTTCTCCTTGGCCTTTGAGGATAGGACAAAACCCAATGGGCTTAAACTGCAGCAGGGAAGGTTTAGGTTGGATATTAGCAGGGCTCAACAAATTATAGAAAGCCCTACTCGCCAGACAAAAAAGGGACTCGCCACCCCCACCGCATGACCCCCACCGCGCAGGTGCATGCCACCCCGGGACGACCAGGATGGCATGTTTGCTTCTGTGATGGGGTGGGGCCGCCCCACAGCAGCAAGGACAACCCGCCCAGCACTTCAATGGCACCGACCCCCGTGCTTCACTGGGGCAGAGCCAGAGTGTGTGTGCGTCCCTGACATCAGGGGGAGAGGCGCTGGCGCAAGAGAGCGCCGCATTCAAACAGGGAGCAGAGGAGAGCGGAACAGAGGAGGGAGGCAGAGGGGAGAGGAGAAGGAGGAGAATAATAGAGGGAGAGAGGAGGACAGAGGAGTGAGCTAGAAGGCAGCGGTGGACGGAGGAGTGAAGGGTGAGAGAGGAAGAGAGAAGAGGGGGACGGGAGTTGGAGGAGGTCAGAGAAGGCAGGAGGGAGACGGGGAGTGGAGCAGAGAGCAGAGCGTGGGGGCAAAGGATGTGAAAAGAGAAGTGGAAGTAGGAAGCAGCCCAGAGCGGAGACACTAAGGAGCCTCGTCCCGGGTTGCGTCCTACCCGGGAGCAAGCGACGCAGAATGCTGTCAGAACGCCGCACTGCCCATGCAGCATGGGGGTGGTGTTGTTGAAGGGTGGGCTGCCCTCGCCGCCGTGGGGCAGCTTCACCCCATCACAGCTCACCAGCTGCCAAAATCTACTCACCACGGGCGAGTGGGCGAGTGGATTTGTCAAGTCCTGGATATTAGGACAAACTTCCTACCTGTCAGGGTTGTTAAACACTGGAATAAATCACCTAGGGAGGTTGTGGAATTTCCATCTCTGGAGATATTGAAGAGCAAGTTGGATAGACATCTATCAGGGATGATCTTGATGGTGCTTGGTCCTGCCATGAGGGCAGGGGACTGGACTCGATGACCTCTGGAGGTCCCTTCCAGTTCTAGGGTTCCAGGATTCTGTATTACAAGGACATGGCCCGTGTGCAGCAGTAAAAGGATTCAATCAACTAAAACCAATGTTTGTTCTTGTATTGTGTGGCAGCATTCCCATACATACTGCAGATAGCAGGACCATGCATGGGGCAGGAAGGGAGGAGGGAAACCCCACTGTGACTGACGAGGCTGACCAGACTTTGAAACTCAGTTTGCTCTGACAAGATGAGCCCCTGGTATCAGCAGATCATTTCTTCCCTCCCAGGGGAGACTCCGAGGTTGCATTCCTCCAGGGTCTAATTTCTGCTTATCCCGCTCTGAGTGCAGGGAATTGTCTGGGAGTGCTGCCAACCCGAGAGTCCACAAGGACTGGGCAAGGGAATCATAAAACGTGGCTGTCCAGCAAGGTGAGTGTCACACCTATGAGATTCAGATGCTGATCCTGTGAGTTCTGCCTTCCTGAGGAGATTTCCTCTCTCTCCTGCGCGGGATTTCAGTGAGTTGCCTCTTTCTGAATTTGCGTTAGTGCAAAGAGCTCAGGAAGTGGTCCGGGGTTCAAGTCAAGAACCACTGGGACAGGACTTCACCAGGACAGGGACATGAATTGCTTAGGGTTGGGTTTTGTTATTTTTTTTCAGGAACTGCCGATAAAAACGGAACCACAAATGTTTGTGTATCTCTGTGGCTTCCATTTTGGGTGGGTCTGTGAGGGGGATATTTTCCCCCTGCAGTTCACTTGAGTTTTCCACGTCAGGAATAGCGCCGAACTGGTAGGTGACACAGCCAGAGCCTCTGCAGTGGGTCTCTGTGTTACCACAGGATTGGGTCCGATGCTGGCTAAAGTGTGCTCTCTCATTCTGCCATCCTGGGGTCACTCCAAGTTCATCTGGCCTCCCTGACAACACAGTTATAGAACCATAGGGCTGGGAGAGACCCCAGGAGTCATCAAGTCCAACCTCCTGCCCATAGCTCCTGCTTTGGGCAGGGACTGGACTTGATGACCTCCTAAGGTCTCTTCCAGCCCTGGGAGTCTATGAGTCTATGAAAGCAGGACCAACCCCAACTAAATCGTCCCAGCCAGGGCTTTGTCAAGGAGGACATAAAAACCTCTAGGGATGGAGATTCCACCCCCTCCCTAGGGAATCCATCCCAGTGCTTCCCCACCTTCCTAGGGAAATAGCTTGTCCTAATATCGAACCTAGACCTCTCCCACTGTAACCTGAGTGGTGTGTAGAGGGCTGATAAAGAAAAGTTATTTATTAGTTCCCTAAATAGAAGAACTAGAGGACACCAAACGAAATTAATGGGTAGCATGTTTAAAACTATTAAACGAAAGTTCTTCACACAGCGTGTAGTCAACCTGTGGAACTCCTTGCCAGAGGAGGCTGTGAAGGCTAGGACTATAATAGCGTTTAAAGAGAAGCTAGATAATTTCATGGAGGTTAGGTCCATAAAAGGCTATTAGCCAGGGGATAAAATGGTGTCCTTGGCCTCTGTTTGTCAGAGGCTGGAGAGGGATGGCAGGAGACAAATTGCTTGATCATTGTCTTCAGTCCACCCTCTCTGGGGCACCTGGTGTTGGCCACTGTCGGTAGACAGGATACTGGGCTAGATGGACCTTTGGTCTGACCCAGTACAGCCGTTATTATGTTCTTATGAGTCCATTGCTCCTTGTTCTGCCATGTCACCACTGAGACCAGCTTCTCTCCATCCTCTTTGGAACCTCCTTTCAGGGAGTTGAAGGCTGCTCTCAAATCCCCCCTCGCTCTTCTCTTCTGCAGACTAAATAAACCCTAATCCCTCAGCCTCTCATAAATCAGGGCCCATATGTTTTGAAACCCCCAAATTTCACACCTGGTCTCAGAACCGTACATACATTGGGGATTTTCTTCACTCCCATCCAGCCCCCAAACAGAACAGGACTGTCGATAGTAGTAGGCCCCAGGCTGGGATTTCCGCAGCTCAGAGCCAAAAATTAAACCCAATGGCTACGTCTAGACTGGCATGATTTTCCATAAATGTGGAAAAGAGCATCTAGATTGGCACGGACGGTTTTCCACAAAAGCACTTTTTGCGGAAAAGCATCCATGCCAATCTAGATGTGGTTTTGTGCTAGAAAGCCCTGATCGCCATTTTCACCATCGGGGCTTTTTTGCGCAAAACAGTTTTCAGCTGTCTACACTGGCCCTTTTGCACAAAAGCATTTCTGGAAAAAGGCTTTTGCCCGAACGGGAGCAGCATAGTATTTGCACAAGAAGCACTGATTCAGTGCTTTTGCACAAAATCAAGCAGCCAGTGTTGACAGCTGGCAAGTTTTTGCGCAAAAGCAGTTGTTTTTGCTGAAAAACTTGCCAGTCTAGACACAGCCTAAGGGTGAATCTGGTCTCATGGAGATCAATGACAAAGATCTGAACACGATAAGGGGTTCACTCTAAATCCACATACAGGGATTTAAATAAAGGGCTGGATTTACTGGTCACAAGCCTCCAGTGACTTCATCTGGCATCGTCCTCTGGCCTCGAAGGGCAAATGAGATCATTTGGATCAAAAAACTGACAGGAGAGTTGCTGACATCTCACACTCACAGGCGTAGGGGCTCTGAATAATCAAAACAGTTTCTTTTAGAGCAGGAGAGGGGCTGCTCTCTCTGGCTGTGTCTAGACTACATGGCTCCATCAATGGAGCCGTGTAGATTAGGGTTGTAGGCAAAGGCAAATGAAGCCGCGATTTAAATGATCGCAGCTTCATTTAAATTTACATGGCTGCCGCACTGATCAGCTGTTTGTCCGCTCAGCGCGCTAGTCTGGACGCTCTGTGGTTGACATCAAAGCCCTTTGTCGGCAGCCCCGTTATTCCTCGTGGAATGAGGTTTACCGGGGCTGCCGACAAAGGGCTTTGATGTCGGCAGGGGAGCGTCCAGACTAGCGCGCTGAGCGGACAAACAGCTGATCAGCTGTTTGTCGGCTCAGCGCGGCAGCCATGTAAATTTAAATGAAGCCGCGATCATTTAAATCACGGCTTCATTTGCCTTTGCCAAAAAAACAAATCTACATGGTTCCGTCGACGGAGCCATGTAGTCTAGACATACCCTCTGAGTCCTGGCATCCTTTGCTCTGGAGAGGATGACACACACCAAAGGGCAGTGAAAATAAAAGCCCATTTCTGGCACTGCCGGAGTCAGGGGGTGTTGGAAATCTCTCCAGGGGAGGCTCAGGAATGTCCATCGTGTGAGGAAGGGCGGAGGTGAGACTGCAGGGCACACACTATCCAGATCTCAGTGGTGCACGGTCCTGAGAGAGGGCGAATGAGGGAACGGACTGCCTGCCTCATGCACCAACTACAGAGGTGTATTGAGGGGTGTATCTTAGACTACCATGTAACGTGGACCACATGGTAGTGGGCTGTCTCAGACATCCTCCTCTATGTGCGTCCCCTCCCGGGGGCATCCCCTCTGCAGCCTCACAACATTGTCAGCAAGTGCCAACACAGAAACCAACATTCAGAAGGCCCGTTTGTTTTTCTCAGTGGCTGCACTACCAGGGCTGGCCTTACCATGAGGCGGACTGAGATGACCGCCTCAGGTGCCAAATTGTGGGGGGGATGCCACTAGGACCCAGAGTGTGGAAAATTGTGTCTGCTGCTGTTAGTTCTCCTTTATTGGGGTAGGTAGCAGAGCAGGACCATGAGAGGAGCAGAACAGAAAGGAGGCAGAATTGAGATCGTTCAAAGTTTTGGCCTGAGTGAGGAGGCATGGGGGCGTCATTTGAACTCCCCGCCTCAGGTGCTAAAATGCTGTCGGCCGGCCCTGTGTGCTACGTTCAAGCTTTGCGTCATTTTGAGCAAGAATTACTCCCACTGGCTCCTCTTAGTTTCCACATCTCGTCCTGCCACCCATGGCGTCTGTCCCTCTCTCTTTCCCTGCCCCGGCTGAGCCGCTGCTGTGGTTCCCTGAGCACATCTGAAGAAGTGGGTTGTTCCCACGAAAGCACAGGACACCATCTCTGTGTTTTGTGGTGCTGCTAAACTATTCGTTGTTGTTTACGTTTTTCCAGTTACCGATTAACTCGGCTCCCCCTCGGAAGCTTTTCCCACATAGATTGTTCAGGCTGATCTCCCCCAGTTCTCCACTGCTGGTGAACACTGCGCTTAGCCAAGTCTGAGGAGGTATTTCTGTGAGCTGTCGCTGTGCATCCTGGCACTGGTTTTGTTTCTAGGTGGGGGGTATCACTGTGTGGCAGGGCTGGACATTCTGGGTAGACGTACATGGCCAAGTGGCCAGTATTGGGTGTTCTGGGTCCAGAAGCAGGGTGCACATTTACATAGCTCACGTTGTGTAGCTTATTTTGAGCTAGAGGTGCAGGGTAGATGCACTCACAGTGACCCAAGCTTATTCAGTTCGGTTTCAAATGTTGTTTTTTACCTTCAGACATTTCACTGGAGAAAAGTATCATTGATTGTTCTGTGGCACTGCTCTTCAAAGTGCTGTTATTATGACACAGTTATAGTAAAAGCTCCATTTTATGCAATAAGACTCGGGCTACATCTAGACTGGCATGATTTTCCAGTTAAAAGCATTTTCCGTTAAAAGCATTTTTGGAATAAAGCGTCCGTGGCCAATCTAGATGCACTTTTCCACAAAAAGCCCCGATCGCCATGTTTGCGATCGGGGCTTTTTTGCACAAAACAAATCTCAGCTGTCTACACTGGCCCTCTTGTGCAAAAGTTTTGCGCAAAAGGGACTTTTGCCCGAATGGGAGCAGCACAGTATTTCCACAAGAAGCACTGATTTCCTACAGTAGGAAGTCAGTGCTTTTGCGGAAATTCAAGCGGCCAGTGTAGACAGCTGGCAAGTTTTTCCTCAAAAGAGGCTGATTTTCCGGAAAAACTGGCCAGTCTAGACACAACCTCGGAGTTTGGACAAGAGCAGGACAGTCCTCCACCTAGGACCTAGTGGTTATTTTGTCTGAAGCCTGTTTAGCATTGGTTCACACAGTGCCTGGTCAGACAGACCCTCGGAAAATTTTCCTGATGTGTAATTACTCTCACCGTTTTAAAAATACGTGCCTTATTTCCAGTCAGAAATACTTTCACTTAAACTTCCAAGCTCTGGATTGTGTTACACTTCATGTTAGGCTGAAACACTGATTATTAAGTATCAGAGGGGTAGCCGTGTTAGTCTGGATCTGCAAAGGCGACGAGGAGTCCTGTGGCACCTTATAGACTAACTGAAGTGTAGGAGCATAAGCTTTCGTGGGCAAAGACCCATTTCGTCAGATGCATCTGACGAAGTGGGTCTTTGCCCACGAAAGCTTATGCTCCTACACTTCAGTTAGTCTATAAGGTGCCACAGGACTCCTCGTCGCCTTTACTGATTATTAAATATCAGTTACACATAGATGTAGTTAATGGCTATGATGCTTAGGCATCTTTGTTAAAGTAAATCGACTGAGCTGTCTGGGTCTATCATTATAAGGCAGGTTTTCTAATCTTTTAGGCTGTGTCTACACTGGCATGAATTTCCAGAAATGCTTAAAACGGAATACTATTCCGTTTTCAGTTTTTCTGGAAAAGGAGCGTCTACATTGGCAGGCTGCTTTTCCGGAAAAGCCCTTTTTCCGGAAAAGCGTCTGTGGCCAATGTAGACGCGCTTTTCTGGAAAAGAGCCCCGATCGCCATTTTCATGATCAGGGCTTTTTTCCGGAAAAGACTACTGGGCTGTCTACACTGGCCCTTTTCCGAAACAGTGTTCCGGAATAAGGACTTATGCCCGAGCGGGAGCAGAATAGTTTTTCCGGAATAGTAGCTGATTTTGTACAGTAGAGCATCGTTGCTTTTCCGGAAATTCAAGGGCCAGTGTAGACAGCTCACAGCTTATTCCAGAAAAGCGGCTGATTTTACGGAATAAGTGGCCCAATGTAGACACAGCCTTAATGTCAGAGGATGGTGTGAAGACCAGGACTTTAACAGGGTTAAAAAATGAACTAGATAGATTCCTGGAGGTTAGGTCCATTAATGCTTGCCAGCGAGGATGGTGTCGCTAGTCTGGGTTTATCGGAGGCTGGAAATGGATGGCAGAAGAGGGATCATGTGAGGATTTCCTGTTCTGTTTGCTCCCTCTGAGGTACCTGGCATTGGCCACTGTTGGCAGACAGGACACTGGGTTGGATGGACCTTTGGTCTGACCCAGTCTGTCTGTTCTTATGTTCTTAATAATTCTTATTTCTGACTTCCATGTGGCAACATCCATCTTTAATCGTAGACCCCATAATGAATGAAGTACTCCAGCAGCACTCACACCAGTGCAAAATACAGACGCCATATAACGTTTACCTCTCTTTGAGTTTTTTCTCATTATCATCTAAAGATCACATTGGTCTTTCGGCCGCAGGATCACACTGGGTGCTCATGTGCAGCTAATTATCCCTTCGTGCCCCCAAATCTTCCTCAGGGTCATTGTGGTCTCCACAACAGCCCCTGTCTGTGTAAACATCAACTGCATTCTTTTTTCCTAGCGGAGGATAGCTACAGGGTCACATTAGAACACACGTGGCTTGTTTTGACCCGTACACCAACCAATCCAGAGGGCTCTGAATCAATGACAGGATCTTTTAATTCTAGTCCTCATTTTTTGAGGAATAAGGGTTCTTGCACAAAAACATGGCACAAAACAGCCCCGTCTACACTGCGTTTTTTTTTTAGCAAAAACCTCTTCCACAAAAAGGATCGTAGGAGAATATGCAAATGAAAGCACAAGAAATGCTAATGAGCACCTCATTTGCATTTCCTCGTCTGCAAAAATGATGCAGTTAGGACGGAGCTTAGGTGTGTGGGTTAGACAAGCTTTTCCCACCAACAGGAAGCCATATTTCCATTACTGACATCAAAGTCTATCTGCTACCAGGATGCCTGTTCTCCAGCTTAGTTAGCTCCCTCTGAGGACTTTTGTGGACACAATCATGAGCTAAATAATCTGGTGCCATGTGCAAATGTTGCTGCTTCACTCCTCACCCCTGACCCCCTCAAACTGGCTAATTGCTATATGCACCTGCCGTACTAACTTGCTCACTCTGTCTCTCATCCTTCACAGACCTTCAGCATTTCTGAGCATGATCAACACATTGACCGTCGGATGGCAGCTTTCAACCTTACCCCCTCTAACCCGTCCACATTCATCCTATTGGGCGTCCCTGGCCTGCAAGATGCCCACGTCTGGATTTCCATCCCCTTCTCCATGTTCTACATTAGCAGCCTGTTGGGAAATCTCATGCTTCTGTTTGTCATAGGCAAAGAGCAGACCCTGCACCAGCCAATGTACCTGCTGCTCTGCCTGCTGGCGCTCACCGACATCGCCACCTCCACTTCCCTCATACCGAAGGCCCTCTGTATATTTTGGTTCAACTCGCAAGACATTACTGTGGGTGGCTGCCTCACCCAGATGTTCCTCATTAATGTGGGTGCGTCAATGCATTCAGCCATTCTTGTGACAATGGCCTTCGACCGCTATGTTGCCATATGCAACCCCTTGAGATATACCACCATCCTCACCAATGCCCGGATAGCTAAGCTGGGGTTAGTGTGTTTGCTAAGAGCTATCCTCTTAATTTTGCCCCTGCCCCTGCTCCTGAGCCAACAGCCATTCTGTGCCAACCGCATTATCCCCCATACGTACTGTGACCACATCGTTGTCGCAAAGATGTCATGTGGGGACACCACAGTGAGCAGTATGTACGCTTTGGTGACAGTGATTGTAATCATGGGGTCAGACCTGACGCTTATCGCCCTGTCCTACAGATTCATCGTCAGAGCCGTCCTCAGAATCTCCTCCAAGAAAGCCCACCAGAAAGCCTTCAACACCTGCACGGCCCACCTTTGTGTGATACTCATTTCTTATCCTATTTTCCTCTTCTCCAGTCTCACACACCGGTTCGGTCAGGCTATTGCACCCCACGTTCACATTATCTTGGCCAACCTCTATTACCTACTGCCCCCCGTGCTCAACCCCATCGTTTATGGGATCAAAACCAAAGAGCTCCGTGAGAAAGTGGAAAAATATATCTCCAGCCTGTCCTCACCTGGGGTCACTAATGTTAAATCTGCATGAAAGCCCATCTCTGCATTAATCAACCATGCTCTGTCTGAGTCAGGAGTGAGTAGTTTCCCAGACTCCGAAATTCCACCACACTAAGGGTGTGCCTAGACTACATGTTTCCGTCAATGGAGGCATGTAGATTAGACAGATAGGCAAAGGGAAATGAAGCCGCGATTTAAATGATCGCGGCTTCATTTAAATTTACATGGCTGCCACGCTGAGCCGACAAACAGCTGATCAGCTGTTTGTCGGCTCAGCACACTAGTCTGGACGCTCCACACTGACCTGAAATCCTCTTATCAACATCTCCCTTATGCCTCGTAGGATGAGGCTTACGGGGGATGTCGATAAAAGGCTTTCATTTCGACAGGGGAGGTCCAGACTAGCGCGCTGAGCTGACAAACAGCTGATCAGCTGTTTGTCGGCTCAGCACACTAGTCTGGACGCTCCACACTGACCTGAAATCCTCTTATCAACATCTCCCTTATGCCTCGTAGGATGAGGCTTACGGGGGATGTCGATAAAAGGCTTTCATTTCGACAGGGGAGGTCCAGACTAGCGCGCTGAGCTGACAAACAGCTGATCAGCTGTTTGTTGGCTCAGCGCGGCAGCCATGTAAATTTAAATGAAGCCGCGATTATTTAAATCGCGGCTTCATTTCCCTTTGCCTATCTGTCTAATCTATATGCCTCCATCGACGGAGGCTTGTAGTCTAGACACACCCTAAGTTCCATCTACCTTCTTACCTCTTCATCACCAAATATTGCTCACTCCATTCCTCCATTCTCTCTCTCTCTGAACAGCACCTAGTTTTTTCCTCATCACCCATCAGCCCCTGGCTCCACAAATCCTCTCCCTCGGTCTTTCCTTGATATCGCTTTTTTTGGAAAAAGCTACACAAAATGTGCTCTGCATTTTGCGTAACTTTTTCCAATTTTTTTTTTGGAAGAGGATTTTCTGAAATTTAGCCCATCTCTATTGGACCAAATTTTAGAAAATGCCCCTCTTTTGGAAGATCCCTTCTTTCTCACGGAGGGTATGTCTACACTACATGGGTCTGTCGACAGAGCCATGTAGACGAGCTTTGTAGACATAGCAAAATGAAGCGGCAATTTAAATAATCGCTGCTTTATTTACATCAAAATGGTGACCTTGCTATGCCAATCAACTGTTTGGTGGCACAGCACGGTAGTCTGGACACTCGGCGGTTGACATCAAAATCCTTTATCGACCGCCCCGGTAAACCTCATCCCACAAGGCATAACAGGGCGGTCGACAAAGGCTTTTGATGTCGACCGCCAAGCATCCAGACTACCACACTGTGCCACCAAACAGCTGATCAGAACAGCGCAACAGCCATTTTGATGTAAATGAAGTGGCGGTTATTTAAATCGCTGCTTCATTTTGCTATGTCTACAAAGCTCATCTACATGGCTCCGTCGATGGAACCATGTAGTATAGACATACCCAGAATGAGGAAGACAGGGCTTCCGGAACAACATGTTTGCACTTCTGCAAAAAAAAAAAAAAAAAAAGCAGAAGAGCAAACGTGTTCCCTGGACTCAGCAGGGTTTTTCTGGGATACCTCTGATATCCCAGAAAAACCCCAGTATAGACATAGCCTGAAGGAAGGTGGCTTTCCATTAAGCACTTATGAACAGGTTTCTTTATCCATTTGATGAACTGAAGCTACACTTTCTGATAGCCAAAGGGGGGTGGGGGAAACACAATGTTGACTTCCTTTACCCTATGTACAGTGATGTGGTGTGCAAAGGGTACCTGTTTAGTCTTCATTCAATCATTCACAAAGGCTGATGGCTCAACCCAGTGTTTTAATTGAATAGTGTGGCTATATGAAGGGCTCTCAGCCATGATGAATTAATAAAATAAAATATGTCCTACTTAAGGATTAATTGGAAACTGACTTTTGGATGAAAGATCCAAATTTACCTGGCATCTTCTGCTAATCCCACTGGGAAGAGTGGATAGACAAGCAAATAAGTGAGAATGAAAGAAGATAAATGAATGAAAACACAATGTCTTGATATAAGAACTGTGGTTCTCAACTGGTGGTCCATGTCATTAAATTAATTAAAAGCCTGCTGTCATGGCTCCTGGCTTCTACCCTCCTGCCCACCACTGCTATGCCCATGTCCCCTCTGCCCAATGCAATGCCTCTTCTCACTCCCCAAGCAATGCCCAGGCCCCCTCCCCAAGTGAAACCCATGCCCCCTCCCCCTGCCATCCCTGACCCCACTGCAGCCCCCCCCCCATGCCCACCTCCGATGAAGTCCCTGCACCTGAGGTGGCACATCTAGCTGTCCCCCTCCCTCTCCAGGTTATGAGGCCCTGTCCTCCTGCACACCTTTTTTAATGTAATATTAATTCAGACTTCATTTTGTTGGAAACAACACAGGTGTTTTTATTGACAGGTCAGGGAAGGGGTGAAGGGAGGGGTTGTGGTAGGGAAGGGATAGGGCTGAAAGCCAGAGGACCCTATTGGGGAGGCCCTGAGGAGAGTTTCTGGGGTTCTTGAGAGAAACTCTTCCTCAGGGCCTCGTGGATGCACACCCCGGCCTGATGGGCCTGTCAGATGGCAGCTGTCCATGGTTGCTGGAAGGCTTGGCCCTCGCAGCCAGAGTCTGCCTCCAACTCCAGGAGGAAGGCCTCCCCCTTCCTCTCCACAATGTTGTGGAGGGCACAGCATGCTGCGACCACCATGGGGATGTTGTGCTCCCCCACATCCAGGAGGGTCAGCAGGCACCTGAACCGTGCCTTCAGATGCTCAAAGGCACACTCCACTTGGATTCAAGCCCAGCTGAGGTGGGCATTAAATTGGTCCCTGCTGGGGTCCGGGTGGCTGGTGTACAGCTTCATTAGCCACGGCATGAAGGAGTAGGCTGCATCCCCCATGATGCACAATGGCATCTGCATGTCCCCAACCGCTAGTTCACAGCGGGGGAAGAATGTGCCCACCTCCAGATTCCTGTTCAGGCTAGAGTTCCTGAAGACATGGGCATCATGTGCCCTGCGTGACCACCCGACAGAAATGTCCGTGAACTGTCCACGGTGGTTGACCAGGGCCTGCAGCACCATTGAGAAGAAACCCTTGCAATTTATGTATTGGGCTGCTTGATGCTCCGTTGCGCTGATTGGTATGTGGGACCCATCCGTCGCTCCACCACAGTTCGGATACCCCAGGGCAGCATATCTGGCCACGACCAGGTCCAGGTCTCCCAGGCAGATGATCCTCCACGGCAGGATCGAGTTGATGACCCTCACCACCTGCAGAAGGACACAAACAAACACACAACACAGAGAATAAGAGAGGGAGTGCCTGGACCCCTGGGAGGTGGCTGCCCCCTCTTCCCTTCCCTCCCTAAAACACCCCAGGAGCCACCCACTATGAAGCTGCCTCCCCAGCAGCAGGGCTGAGTGAGGGCAGGAAGGCACAACTCCCAAGAGAAAGGGTTTCCCCCACCCTCATTCCACCCCCCATAGTCTCCAACCCCCCATTCCCTAGGATTTCCCTTTTCCAGGACTCCCCTTGCCTGCAGGGACTGTAGCCCCTGAGTGCCTTACCTCCATGAGGAGGGCCCTGACAGTGGACTTCCCCACACTGAACTGGTTGCCCATCAACCGGTAGCTGTTGAAGGTGGTGAGCTTCCAGATGGCGATTGCAACCCTCTTCTCCAGGGGGATGGCAGGCTGCAGGTGGGTGTCACGTCTCTGGAGGGTGGAGGCGAGCCAGGTACACAGCTCCAAAAAGGTGGCCTTCTGCATGTGGAAGTTTTGGAGCCACTGCTGGTTGTCCCACTGCTCCATGACCAGCTGGTCTCACCAGTCCGAACTGGCATCGAGCCTCCAGAAACGCCTCTCCACTGAGGGGTGTGGTTGCCAGACTGTAGCGCCTGCGCCTAGGGAGAGGGTTGCCAGAATGCGAGATGTAAGCAGGCAGCAGAAGCAGAGAAATGACTGTCCGGGGGGGGGGTTCCCTTTAAGTGTGTGTCTCTGCAGGGCTCTAGCACCAGCACTCGGAAGCAACTAGTGACCTAAAGCCCTGGTTGAAGTGGTTCTGGGTGGCCTTTTATGTGAAACAGCGTCCAATCAGTGTGAACACTCTCAGTGTGGAGTTTGATTGTGTTTCCAGTGTGTACTTAGGCTGTTAGAAACTCTCTGGGGTATGTCTACACTACCCCACTAGTTCGAACTAGCGGGGTAGTGTAGACATACCCTCTGTTAGTTCGTTTGTTTCTTAGGCTAGGTCTACCCTGCAAGGGTAACTCGGAAAAAGAAACGCAATTTGCAATATGCAAATTTTGTGTATCTTTTTCTGCTTTACTATTGAAAGAGGGTTTTCTAAAATTTGGCACATCTACATGGCACCAAATTTTGGAAAAAAGTTATTTTTCGACACATCCCTTATTCCTTGTAAAATGAGGTTTACAGGGTTGGCGAAAGAGCGCATCCGCTTTTTCCAATTTTTTTTTTAAACGATGCCTTCCTTGGATGCAGCATTGCTTTTCTAGGATACCAGAGGTATCCAGGAAAAGCAGTGCAGTCTAGACTTAGCCTTTGTTTGTTTGGCATATAAGGGTATGTCTAAACTACATGGCTATGTCGATGGAGCCATGTAGATTTGTTTTTTTGGCAAAGGCAAATGAAACCGCGATTTAAATGATCGCGGCTTCATTTAAATTTACATGGCTGCCGCGCTGAGCCGACAAACAGCTGATCAGCTGTTTGTTGGCTCAGCGCGCTAGTCTGGATGCTTCCCTGCTGACATCAAAGCCCTTTGTCGGCAGCCCCGGTAAACCTCATCCCACGAGGAATAACGGGGCTGCCAACAAAGGGCTTTGATGTCAGCAGGGGAGCGTCCAGACTAGCGCGCTGAGCGGACAAACAGCTGATCAGCTCTTTGTCGGCTCAGCGCAGCAGCCATGTAAATGTAAATGAAGCCGCGATAATTTAAATCGCGGCTTCATTTGCCTTTGCCTATCTGTCTAATCTACATGGCTCTGTCGTCGGAGCCATGTAGTCTAGACACAGCCTAAGTTAGCAATTAGCTGTCAAGAGCACTGTATCTAACACATATATATATAAAAAGAAATTAAAGAAATTACATCAGGGATGGTCTAGATGGTACTGGGTCCTGACGTGAGGGCAGGGAACTGGACTTGATGACCTCTTGAGGTCCCTTCCAAATTTTGGGGATCTAGGATTCTAAGATTCTCTGAGTAGACCCATTCAGCTATAATACTATCATGCTCTGACATCCTGTCACAAGTCACTTAAGGGACACTGGTTAGTTGTAACATTTTCATGTATATTCTTTCTTAGTCACTAACTCTGCAGAGAGATGGACCCGTCATTACTCTTGGGTTCCATCTCTGCCATTGGATGGGCGTGCATTTAGTTGGACTCAGCAGAATCAGAGATACAAGAGACATATATATAAGAACATCAGAATGGCCATCATGGGTAAGACCAATGGTCCATCTAGTCCCAGCATCTTCTCTTCTGACAGTGGCCAATGCCAGCTGCCCCAGAGGGAAAAAACAGAAAGAGAACAAGGGTTTCCCACACATTGTAGTTTGAATCAATTCATCACCATGTATTTTTCCTACCATAGGGTGACAGTGACTTTTTAGGGGCAAATGGACTTCATGTTACAATGACATGGTCCATATGCAGCTGTAGGATGTTACAATAAACCATAAGAGGAGGCTAGAGAAACATGGAGTTCCTTGTTCTAAGGCCTTGTGTTACATGTAGAATTCCCCATCCCATGCCTGCTGGATTCAGATGTTTTCCTTAGTTTCTGTCCCTGCTTGCTCTGTGAGCAGGGTATCCCACGCCGTAGTGCCCAGCTCCCTCTCATGCAGGTGTGTGAGGTGTTCACGCATTTCCCTCCCCAACGGACATACATGTTGAAGTTATTGACGTCAAAGTTTACCCACCAACATTCTGCCTGTTCCCTAGGCATGATTAGCTCCCTCTGAGAACTCTGGACATGAGCATGCACTAAATAATCTGGTGCCATTTGCAAAATTTGGCACTGCACTACTCACTCACTTTTCTAGATGGTTAATAAATATCCAATAATTCATGTACTGTTTGATATAAAGCATGTAACCTTCTGGCTCTGCTTTTTTTCTTTCACAGGCGCCTTGCTCACTTCTGAGCATGATCGATGTCTTGACCACCTCATGGCAGCTTTCAACTTCACCTCCTCTGACTCTAACATTCATCCTATCGGGCGTCCCTGGCCTGGAGGCTGTTCATGTCTGGATTTCCATCCCCTTCTCTATGTTCTACATTTCTGGCCTCTTCAGAAATCTCATGGTTCTGTTTGTGGTCGGCAAAGAGCAGACCCTGCGCAAGCCGATGTACCTGCTGCTCTGCATGCTGGCGCTCACAGACATCGTTACACCTTCCTGCGTTGTGTCCAAGGCCCTGAGTATATATTGGTTCAATTTGAAAGACATTACTATGGCTGGCTGCCTCACCCAGCTGTATATCCTTCATGGGTGTGTTGCGATGCACTCGGCTATCCTCATGATAATGGCCTTCGATCACTACATTGCCATCTGTAACCCTCTGAGATACCCCACCATCCTCACCCTCACACGGGTAGCTAAGCTTGGGCTAGTGGGGTTGCTAAGACCTGTTCTCTTCATTCTACCTCTGCCCCTGCTCCTGAGCAGACTGCCATTCTGTGACAACCACGTTATCCCCAACACGTACTGTGACCACATAGCAGTAGCATAGGTGTCATGTGGGGCCATCACAGTGAACACTATGTACGCTTTGGCGATAGTGTTTCTTGGCATTGGGTTAGACCTGACACTCATTGTCCTGTCCTACAGTCTCATCATCACGGCTGTCCTCAGAATCTCCTCCAAGAAAGCTCCCAAAAAAACCCCTCAACACCTGCACCGCCCACATCTGTGTGATGCTGATTTCTTACCCTGTTTTCCTCTTCTCCAGTCTCACACACCGATTCGGTCAGGCTATTGCTTCCCACGTTCACATCATCTTGGCCAACCTCTTTTACCTACTGCTCCCTGTGCTCAATCCCATCATTTATGCGGCCAAAACCAAAGAGCTCCATGAGAAAGTGGGGAAATAACACCTGCAGCAAGTCGTCTCATCTGGGCGTCACCAACGTTAAACCTGCATCACAGGGAGGGGAAAGCCCATCTCTGCATTAATCTATGGTGCCCTGTCCTAGTCAGGTGTGTGGAGTTTCTCAGACTCTGAACTTCCACCAGACCAAGTTTCACCTATCTTCTTACCTCTTCATCACCAAATACTGCTCACTCCATTCCTCTGTTCTCTCACCTGTTCTCTTTCAACATCACCCTCAGCCCCTGACTCCACACAACCTCTCCCTCAGCCTTTCCCTGACATCAAGTTTAACAGCCAATACTGCAGCTCTGTGAAGGAAAGTGGCTTTCGACTAGGCCCTATGTGAACAGGTTTCTTAGTCAAGTTGAGGAATGGAAGATACGTAGGCCACAATGGCCTTTTTTTTTTGTAGAGGGTATAAAATCATAGTTAAAACTGTGTACATTTGGGCATTCCTCTGAATCCACATTGAGAGACATTTTTCTTGACACCTTCTCCCCAAGGGTATATCTAGACTACATGCCTCTGCCGATGGAGGCATGTAAATTAGACATACCGACATAGTCAATGAAGCAGGGATTTAAATATCCCCCGCTTCATTAGAATAAAAATGGCCGCCACGTTGTGCCAGCTCAGCTGTTTGTCAACCCAAACTGGCAGTCAAGATGGGGATCAATCAACAAGGAAAGCCTTTGCTGACTGATCCCTTATGCTTCGTGAAACAATTCTAGTATTTAAATGTACACAAACACACAGAGCAGCCAATTCCTCTTTGACTCAGCACAGAGCTCAAGAGTTCTCCTCCCCCTTTGGGAAGGTCTCTTAATTATTGTTTACTTTTAAAGGTGGAAAAAGAATCCTGAAGCAAAGATGTGGAAAGAGAGACACTGGGTACTGTGCGCCTGGTCTCCAGCCTGGTTACATCCAGATGCCATGTTTCCCCTACAGGCTGAGCAACCCCCCCTGCGATTGTATGGAGCTATATTAGCAACAGCACATGCACCATGTCCGTTCCTGGCGTGGGAGGCTGCTGCAGATGCTGGGGTGAGACAGGTGTGGGATACAACTAGCTGAAGGGGAGTCCCAGGGAAGACACGTCCCTCTCAGAATTAACAGGTACCCATCTCACGCTGAGGAGCTCACCTGCTCGACAAACCCAGTGCAACATGGGCATGATGGGACAGAGACAAGGTCTGTTTTTCATTCTGCTCTGCACAGCCGTTAAACAGCCCTGGGCCCTGTCACGCTGAAAATGAGTCATCCATATAGAAGGTGTCAGTGTCTTAATTAGAGGTGGTGCCACCAGCAATATCTACAATGGCCATGCCCCTTGTGAATCCCACTCAGCTAAACTCTTTGCCCCCATGACATCTGAGACAAGGAGCTGTGCAGGAGAAACGTGGATGCTGGGAACAATGTTCCCTTCTTCCTGTGTTCTATGAGACAGCTGATGGAAATGCCCGCTCTATTTTCTTTATTCATAGATTTGTAGGGTTTAGGGCCCGAAGGGACCAGTGCATCTTCCAGTCTGAATTCCTGTATGACACAGGGTATTCAATTTCACCTTGTTATCCAGGCATTGAGTTCCATAACTTGTGTGTGCCTAAGGGCCAGTCTGCAAAACAGAGGCGTAGCGAAGGGGGGGGGGGCAGAAGGGGACTGTTGCCCCTGGATGCCAAGTTAGGGGGACGACAGGCTGGGGTGGGACCGGACCACATGGTGCTCTGGCCCAGGTGACACTTTGAATGGAGACCCGGAAGCTGCTAGCTAAGTGCTGGCTGCTGGCTTCGTTGCCTGGCTCTCTACATACTGTGAGCTGAAGTAGCCAAGCTGGGTGGGAGGAGCAGCGGTTTTAAAAGTACGTTCCTCCTTTGCCTGGCTCTCGGGGTGGGGGGGATTTGATTGGGGGAGTGCTCCCCGCATTGGGGGTGCCTAGCTCTGGGGGAGGAGAGGTGAATGCATGGCGGGGTAGGGGTGGCTCTGGGGGAGGGGTAAGTGCATTGGGATGGGGGGCATTGGTGTGGCCTTGCTCTGGGCACAGGTGAGTGCAATGGGATTGGGGGTACTTGGGGGACTGACTCTGGGGCAGGGATGGTTGTATTGTACTTAAAAGTACTGCATGGAATCTGTTATCGGTAATACACACATATAGCAGTCAACACTTCCATCATATAATACAGCACACACACACACATGCACACGCACCATGTCTTGTTTTTACCAATAGCTGTTCCACCTAACTGCTGGCCAGATTAGTTAGTTGGGGGAAAGCTGAAGCCGGATCAAAGCTCGCATGTTGACTGTAAGATGCCTGTAAGATGCATGTAGAATGTAGACTCATGCAGAGAGTCATCACATGCCTATGCAGTTATTCCTCTATGGCACCTTCTTGTGGGTGTTGTTTTAATGCTCCCCCATTCACCTTCAAAGAGGGAGCTTCCAAAAGCAGGGGCCTGCTGCTTACTCCCAAAGAATCCATAGATCCAGTCTTCTTTCAATGAGTTCTTATTGTTCTTGAATCTGGCTTCCACCTTTCTCCAACCATGGCAGGTGTCCTGCTAGTGGGGCGCTAATTTAGTGCCCTTTCACTCCCCGTCATCCCTCTGCTGGCCCGCTCCACCTCTGCCCACTGCTACCGGCTGGAGACACCTCCTTCCCGCCTCCTGGCCCCCAGCCTCACTCTCCTCCACCTCTGCCAAAGGGTTAGTGTGTGCAGGGGCCTGGCCCCAAACTGGAGGGAGTGGGGTAAGATGTGGTACAAGCTACCCCCCTCTCCCAGGGCCCGGCTCAGCCATGCACCAGGTTTGGGGGGGGAGAGCAAATTTTGCCTTCACCCCCAGGCACATAACACCCTCGCTACGCCTCTGCTGCAAAAGGATTTTTCATTAGAGAAACGTGGCTCAACAGGGTTAGAAGGGACGGCATGGGCCAGCTAGTCCAACCCATGACAAATGGCAGGCATCATTGTAGCTAACCCCTCCAGGGCAGATGCTGTCCAGCCTCCCATGGGAAACCATCAATGAACAACCTCCATGACCTCAAGGTGTCCATTCCATTCTCATTCTGTTCTTACCATGGAGGAACATTTGATAGTTGTGTCAATATTGACCATTGAAAGTGCCTCTGTACAAACTGTTACAATGACTTAATTGACGATTTTGTAAAGACAAAGTGTAGAAAGGGAGCCAGCTGGATTTTTTTTCCAAAATAAATACGTTTCTTCAGAGGAAGTCAACTTCTATTTTTTTCCACACATACGTCAGCTATACATTTTATTTGGACACATTTTTCATGTTGGTGTAGGGAAAATTCAAAGTTTCATGTAGACCTGAAGGTCTAAAACGGTGCTCTGAGAACTCCATTCAGGCTGACTGAGAAAGGTTATGATGTTTGGGTTTTTGGGGGTTATTTTTATAAAGTGCTCTTCTCCAAAGCACTTTACAATAGTGAGCTAATGGTACAAACAATATTCAGAAAGATCGTGAACGGGTTTACCGAGACCCTCAGCAATTTTCAATTGGTCGGTGAAAAAAAAGTTAGACCACTCAAACAACCAAAGTCCCTCACTTTTATTTTCATTTACTTATCATTACTTATAATATAGGAGGAGGATGAAGAGAAAAAAATGAAAAATGTCAGGGGCAGGAGGAGTGAATTTTCTTTTTCATGGCTGGGCCCCGAGGGCCCCCCAAAAGGAAGCTGAGCATAGGGCCCAATTAATTCTAAATCTGCCACTGCTGCTGTCCTGTTCCCTTTCCATTTCCTCTTTTCAAACCAAATATACCCAGTTTCTTCAGCCTCTGCTTGTGCGCCTTGTGATCCATCCTTGGATCATCTTTGTCCCATGACTCTGGACCTTTTCCAGGTTTGCTGCATTCTTCCTATACATGGGCAACCCAAATTAGATACAATGGACCAGCTGAGGCCCAACCAGTGCCAAGTATAGCAGTATTGTCACCACCTATGACTTGCAGGCAATGCCTTGGGTAAGGCAACTCCAAACTGCATTTTCTTTTTTCACAATGGCAAATAAATCCACACCCCAGAGAGGTGAAGCTATGGGAAGGCAACCCTTGCATAGGCAGCATGAGTCCCTCAACAGAAGACTTCTTCCATAGCCCTGGCTACCACCTCTCAGGGAAATGGATTACCCACACTGATGGGAGAAGCTCTAGTGTCAATGTCAGTAGCGTGTACAATAATGTGCTACACCAGCACCACTCTAGCCTTTTATTTCTAGTGAAGCCTTCAAACAGATCTTCCAGAAAAGCATCCAGTCTGGATCTGCGAGCACAGGGAATTAGAAAATCCACCACTTTCCTTTGCTGTGACCCAAACGTTAATCCCCCTCACAGCTCAAGATTTGGTCCTTATTTCCAACACAAATTTGTTTGGCTTCAGCTTCCAGCTGTCGTGGTTCCTCTGCCTTTGTCTGCTAGATTACAGAGCCGGTTATCACCCCTGGGTTTTCCCCATGAAATTCCCCCCTTAACCATCATTTTCATCAGTTCTGTCTCTCACTCTGGCATTTTCTCCAGCCTCCTGCCATTTTTCTAGCTCTTTTCTGCAGGTCCCCCAATTTTTCAACAACCTGTTTGAATGATCAGCCTCAGGGCTGGACATGGTTGGTATCACCAATGCCATGCACTGAGCTAAAATCCTTCCCCTGCTCCAGCTCTCCACTCCCCGATTTTGCATCCAAGGAGCCCGTCAGCCCTGTTTTCCACATCATCACCCTGGGAGCTCAAAATCCTAATGACCCCTAGTGATCCCTAATTCCTTTTTAAGGTCCTTGGCTGTGTCTAGACTATCCAGTTTTTCCAGAAAATCAGCTGCTTTTCCGGAAAAACTTGCCAGCTGTCTACACTGGCCAGTTGAATTTCCGCAAAAGCACTGACGTCCTACTGTAAGAAATCAGAGCTTGTTGCAGAAATACTATGCTTCTCCCGTTCGGGCAAAAGTCCTTTTGCACAAAACTCAGCTCAGATTTGTTTTGCGCAAAAAAGCCCCGATTGCAAACATGGCGATCGGGGCTTTTTTGCGCAAAAAGTGCTTTTGCGGAAAAGCGCGTCTAGATTGGCCACGGACGTTTTTCTGCAAAAAGTGCTTTTGCGGAAAAGCATCCATGCCAATCTAGAAGCTCTTTTCCAAAAATTCTTTTAACAGAAAACTTTTCCATTAAAAGCATTTGTGGAAAATCATGGCAGTCTAGACGTGACCCTTGTGTTCCCTAATGAAGTGTCTTACTGGGAGAGTCGGTTCTATATTCCCTGGTTCCCAGACAATAGTTCTGGATCTGACTGTACCAAAAGATTTTGTTCGTTTGGACCCAACTAATTATATGCTCCAGGACAATCAATGTTCCTGCCTTGGCGTCCTCGTTTTAACCCCTCTGCCTATATTTCGGCCAACCGCAATTTTTTTCTGTAATGATTTTCTGTTTGCTTCTGGATCATTGATGAAAATATTGACTACCATTTAGCCTAGAATGGAATGCTGCAAACAGTCCCAGTCCCTAACAAAGACCTGTTGACAACTGCTCTCTGAGATGTGGCCTTTAGCCTCTTTTAGCCCATTTTTCATGTGCTCTATTGATATTGTCAGTGTTCATTTTAAGAATTATATTTCCCAACACTGAATCAAATGCCTCAGAGGAATCGAAGCATTTTTTTTCATATCTGTGGATGACCCTTCAACAATCAAAAGTTCTACTATACTTACTATTTCACATCCGTTCTCCTTCACCAGCTAATGTGATAGGAGTGTCTCTAACTGCTTATTCCAAATGAAGAACAAACTTAGGGTATGTCTACACGTGCACCCTTTTTCAAGAGAGGAATGCAAATGCAGACATTCGAAATTGTAAATGAAGTCGGAATTTAAATATTCTGTGCTTCATTTGCATATTTGTGGATGGGTGCTATTTCAAAATACGTCTTCCGAAATAAACTTTAAACCTTGTTCTATGAGGAATAAGGTTTATTTTGGAAGAAGGGTTTTCTCCCAAAATAATTGCATCTAAACAGCGTTTTTTATTTCGAAATAAAGTATTTTGAAATAGCGCCCGTTTGCAAATATGCAAATGAAGCGCGGGATATTTAAATCCCGGTTTCATTTACAATTTCAAATGTCTACATTTGCATTCTTCTCTCAAAAGAGGGTGCAAGCGTAGATATATCTTTATTGTTGAAAGCATCTACCTTTTCTGCAACATTCACAAGTTTCCTTTCGCCCTCTTATAACTGGTGTAAATCTTTTCTATGATTTCTTTTGTGTTTAATATACTTCATAACCACCTTTTTCTGAGTGCCACCGGACTCCTTGGTGTTTTTATTGAATCAGACTAACAGGACTCCCTTTTTGGAACCTTTTTGGGATATAATAGAAATGTAGCCGTGTTAGTCTGGTGTAGCTGATGCAAAATACAGGACTATGTAGCACTTTAAAGACTAACAAGATGGTTTATTAGATGATGACCACGAAAGCTCATCATCTAATAAACCATCTTGTTAGTCTTTAAAGTGCTACATAGTCCTGTGTTTTGTTTTTGGGATATGTAACTCTGCCAAGCATAGATTTTTCCCTTATCACTGTGGAATGGTAGCTCTTAGATATCTAATAAATTCTAAAGAATTCACAATTTTTCCCCCATTTTTCTGTCTAAATGTTTCCTTCCAATACCAATTGCTCGTTATTTGCCTCAGCTTTAGGGAATTAGCACTTTTGCAGTGATATAGATATCACTGGTTGGGAACTGTTCTCACCTTCTCCATTTGAATGTAATAAGTTTGATTCTTCATTTCCTTCTCCTCGCTCATATGTACCTTTGTTTGTCTCTTCTTTAAGGGTGCATCTACACAACACCCTAAACTCGAAATAAGATACACAAATTGCATAATGCAAATTGCATATCTTATTTTGATTGAAATTCAAAATAGGCTCTTTCAAAATTTGGCACATCTACACAGCACCAAATTGTGAAATAACATGCTCTTTTGAGATGTCCCTTAGCCTTCGTGGAACAAGGGATGCCAGGATGCTGAAATATTGCACCCGTTCTCTAGAAAAATATTTAGAAAAATATTTAGAAATAATGGACAGCTTGTGAAGACGGGGGGGAAGAGAGGGCAGCTATTTTGGGATATCTCCAGTATCCCGAAATAGCCGTTTAGTGTAGATGTACGCTAAGCTAAGTAGTTCCAGAATTTTCAGCCTGTCTGCAAAGACTTCCCCAATCTCATAACCTGCCAGGGAAACCCTCTTTCTATCTGCTATATGCTTTCCAGAGATTGGGTGGACAGAGTTGAGCGTACAGTCTGAGCAGATAATTCTGAGCAACCCGTTGACTGGGGAAAATCCGTACAGCGGGGATTTTCTGGCCTGGATTTAATTGAAATAAGAAACATAAGAGATAGCCATTATCCACACTCCTGTTTCCTCCTGATGCCTATTAAGGTTTCCCACACAGAAGTGTTTTGGAACTCCTGAGGCTCGGAGAACTTTCATATATGGGACATGCATTCCTATGGTCAGTGGTTCAGAATTCATTTCTGTGAATAACAAAAGTGCCACTCTGCTTCACGCGCAAGACAAACCTGTAGTAGTACATTCAGGGTCACATATTTCCATTGTTTCTCCTTTCAGGCATTTGTACTGAAACCTTCACCATAGGCCCTGGACAAATACAAGAACTCACAGGAGCACACGGTACAAGTTGGGGCAACATTCTTCCACAGAGCTGGACACCATCTCTCCTACTTGATGTCAGAAGCCAACTCAACTGACTTCAACAACCCCTCCACCTTCATCCTGCTGGGCATTCCTGGCCTGAAGGCAGCCCATGTCTGGATCTCCATCCCCTTCTGCACCATGTATATCATAGCTATCTTGGGGAACTTCACCATTCTTTTCATCGTTACTAGGGAGCCGAGCCTTCATAGGCCTATGCACTATTTCCTCTGCATGCTGGCCATCAACGACCTGGTCCTGTCTACGATTATCGTGCCCAAAACCCTGAGCATCTTCTGGTTTGATTCCACAGAGACCAGTTTCAATGCCTGCCTCACCCAGATGTACTTTGTTCACTGCTTCACAGTGGTGGAGTCTGGGATCTTGGTGGCCATGGCTGTGGATCGCTACGTGGCCATCTGCCATCCCCTGAGACATTCCACCATCCTGACTGACCGCATGGTGGCTAAGATTGGCCTGGCCCTGCTGCTGCGCGGTAGCACAGTTGTATTGCCCTATCCACTCTTAGCCAGGCAGTGGCTATATTGTAGAACCAACATCATCTCCCATTCATACTGCAAGCACATCGCCGTGGTAACTTTGGCCTGTGGCGACATCCGTGTCAGTAATTACTACGGCCTGTTTATGATGCTCTTTGTGGCCTTTGTGGATATGTGCTTTATCACAGCGTCTTATACCCAGATCTTTAGGGCGATTTTCAGCCTCCGCACAATGGACGCCCGGTGCAAAACATTTGGGACCTGCAGCACCCAACTCTGTGCCATCTTAGTCTTTTTCATCCCAGATGTCGTGTCCTCAGTCATTCATCGGTTTGACTACATTGTGCCCCCCCATGTCCTCATTCTCATTGCTAACGTGCACCTTGTGGTGCCCTCCATGCTTCACCCCATCATCTATGGGATAAGGACCAAGGAAATCCGGGACAGGTTGCTCTGGGTCTTTACTCATAAAAAGATCTAAAGGTTTCTCTTGGTGCATTCACTCTCTTGTAATAATATGTTTTTTCTGTAGTCATGTTGGAAAGCCTGTAGCCATATTGGTAGGCCTAAAGCCTTCCACCGTAGCCAGACTGAAGAGCAGCAGCCATGAGCTGTAAAGGCTGGAGTCCCATTCTCACATTCTATCTAAATAGCATTAAAATAGTGTTGCACTAGGCTGTTAAGAAGGAGATCCTGTCCTAACCGCCCCCACTGTCACCAGATAAAGAAACAGATCTCAGGATGGGTCGAGAAAACTTAGTTAACAACATTTCATCTGGCAAGAAACTGTTTATCAATAGTTGAGGTCGTGGGATTCTAGGTTCATGGTCCTCACTTTCCTATTTTTTGTCTGTGTGGTCTCTCTCTGGTTTGGAACTATTTCCATCTGCTGTATAATTAATTTTGCTAGGTGTAAATCAATTAAGGTAGTGAGGTAGGATTGGTTAGGTAATTCTGTTAGAATATGTTATGATTGGTTTGTAAAATTATACTAAAGTAATTGGTCAAAGTATAGCTAATCAGGACTGAAGTTTCACTATATAAACTGGGGTCCAAGAAGGAGAACAGGAGGGAAAAAAGGGAAAGAAGAAGGAAAAGAGGCAGGGAAGAAAGGAACAGCAAGAGGAGAAGGAAGGAAGAGCCGGAAGAAGAACTCACCTCCAAAGCCTAAGACTAGAGCTGCCAGGATTCCTCTGCACGACCATGAAGTGCAGCAGCTAGACTCCCGAGAATCTGACATTGCCTGGTCAACAGGGGAAGTCTGCCGACTGATTTTCCGGAAAAACTGGCCAGTCTAGACACAGCCCAAGAGAATCAATGTTCCTGCTGTGGTGTCCTCATTTGATTCCCTCTGCCAATATTTTGGCCATCTGCAATTTTTTTCTGCAATGATTTTTCTATCTGCTTCTAGATCTAGCATAATGGAAGCCGCTTCTTTTTTTTGAAATGGGGCTTTTTCGGAAATCATATGGCAATTTAGATGGGGATCTTTCGAAAATAAAACACTTTTTTGCAAGATTCTGTACTCCTCATAAAATGAAGTTTACAGGATCTTTTAAAAAAGGGTTTTGTTTTAGAAAGATCCCCGACTAAATTGCTGCGTTATTTTTTTTCTGAAAAAGCCCCGTTTTGAAAAAAAAGCGCCGGCTACCATGAGGCAAATGAAGGGCTGTTCTGACAGAAACACTCAGACCTAAGCGGTACTAGGCACAGGCCATAAGCACATTCCAGAGGGGTGGTAACAGAACACCTCGGAAAGAAACATCTTGGTACCAATACTCACTGCACAGGTAACAGGAATACATCGACCCAGGTGATAGACAGTGATCAAACACCCACGTACAAGGTCCAGGGTCAATCTAAGTAACATCCGAGGGTGGCAACCTGCTACGTCAGGAGAGATGTGTACCCTGTGTGTACCTATGTATAATACTGCACCCGAAGGGAATTGTCCTTGTCCAGCGTAGGGGGCAGTATCCCATTCCTGGCACTGACTTACCTGGTTTGCGAGTCTTTCTGCACCCCTTTGGAGTCTAATCAATCAGCCATCTGTGCAACACTCACTCAATGTTTGAAGGGCCGGCATGCAGCTGAACAGACATCATAATTGGACAGACCACGGTACCTGTCAGGACACCGCGCTGCTGTCTTCTAGCAACCAGACCATCTATGGACAGTTCATTGATTTGCCAACTTCTTAAAACTAGACCCTCCAGACCTTACCTCTCAGATCTCTTCTATGTCGGTCCCTCCCTGCTCCGCCTCTTCTGCCCCAAATCCTCCTGTTGCTCTCTTCCCCTCCCCTTGTCACTCGCTAGATCACCTCCATATGCCCCATCCAACAGCCTCCATCTGTAAGGCAGTCATTTCAGATGGTATGGGATAGACTTTGATTGTGTTTCCAATGTCTACTTAGGCTGCTGAAAGTTCTTGATTTTTTGTCTGTTTATTTTGGGAGGGTTTTTTGACATATAAGTTAGCATTTAGCTATCGGGAGCACTGTATCTAACACATAGATAAAAGAAACTTCAATACACATTAGACCCACATCCTGTCACAAGTCACTTAAGGGACACTGGTTAGTTGTAACATTTTCATGTATATTCGTACTTAATCACTAACTCTGTGGAAAGCTGGACCCGTCATTACTGCTGGGTTGCATGTCTGCTATTGGATGGGTGTGTATATAGACGGACTCAGGAGAATCAGAGATACAACTGGTATGTATATAAGAATATCAGAATGGGTAAGACCAATGGTCCATCTAGCTCTGGAATCCTCTCTTCTGAAAGTGGCCAATGCCAGGTGCCCCAAAAGGGAAAGAACAGGAAGGACAAAGGTTTCCCACACGTAGCTTGAATCAATTCATCATGTTGTTTGCCCGCCACAGGGTGCCGGTGACTTTTTAGAGGCAATGGACTTTATGTTACAACGGCATCACCCATATGCACTGGTGGGGTGTTGCAATGAACCAAAAATGGTTTTGTTCCCATACAGAATGGGAAGCGACTATCTAGAAAGGAGTACAGCAGAAAGGGATTATAGTGGATTTACGAACTAAATATGAGTGAACAGTGTGACGCTGTTGCAAAAAAAGCAAACATGCTTCTAGTATGCATTAACAGGTGTGTTGTGAGCAAGACACGAGAAGTCATTCTTCCACTCGACTTTGCGCTGATTAGGCCTCAGTTGGAGTGTTGTGTCCAGTTCTGGGCACCACGTTTCAAGAAGGATGTGGAGAAATTGGAGACGGATCAGAGAAGAGCAACAAGAATGATTAAGAGTCTAGAGAACATGACCTATGAAGGAAGGCTGAAAGAATTGGGCTTGTTTAGTTTGAAAAAGAGAAGACTGAGAGGGGACATGATAGCAGTTTTTAGGTATCTGAGAGGGTGTCACAAGGAGGAGGGAGAAAATTTGTTCTTCCTGGCCTCTGAGGATAGAACAAGAAGCAATGGGCTTAAACTGCAGCAAGGGAGGTTTAGGTTGGACATTAGGAAAAAAGTTCCTACCTGTCAGGGTGGTTAAACACTGGAATAAATTGCCTAGGGAGGTTGTGTAATCTCCATCCCTGGAGATGTTTAAGAGCAAGTTAGATAAATGTCTATCAGGGATGATCTAGACAGAACTGGGTCCTGCCATGAGGGCAGGGGACTGGACTCGATGACCTCTCGAGGTCCCTTCCAGTCCTAGTATTCTATGATTCTATGATTCCCATAGCTTGTGGCAGCAATCCCACACATAGTGCAGATGGCGGCATCATACACAGAGTGGTGTGTGGGGGAGGGGAAGCCACTGTTATTGGCTAAGCTGACTGGATTTGGAAACTCTGTTGGCTCTGACCATATGAGCCCCTGGTATCAGCTCATCATTTCCTCCCTCCTAGAGGAAGCTCTCAGGCTGCACCTGTCCAGGATCTATTTTCTGCTCTTCCCGCTGGTCACAGAGCTGAGGGAATTGTCTGGGAGCCCGGCCAACCTAAGAGTCCAAAGGGATTGTGCAGGGAAATCATAAAGGTGGCTGTCCAGCAGGGGAGTGTCAGACATGTTAGACTCACACGCTGATTCTCGGAGCTCTGCCTCTCCGTCACAGGATGGAGGTTTCTTCTCTCGTGTGAGCAGGTTTGTGGTGAGTTACTTGTTCCTGCTTTAATGGCAGTGCTGCGGACTGAGAAAGAGTTCCAGGGTTCAAGTCAAGAACCGCCCGGGCAGGAATTCACCAGGATAGAGCCTTTAACTGTTTAGTTTTGTCAGAAACAGCTGGCAAAAATAGAATGGCAAATGTACTGGAAAGAGCTTAGATAAAACTTTGTTTTTAAGATCAGTTATTTTATCTCCTCTTGTGTCCCGCTGTATTACCCCGGAGCTTCCTTTCGGAGCCGTGTGGTTTTTCCTTCAGTTTTCCAAGTCAGGCAGGGTGCTGCACTGTTAGATCGCCCAGCCAGAGCCTCAGCAGTGGGTCTCTATTCTACCAAGGGGGGTTCACCCTATGCCTAAGTCCCATACTGGCCAGATTCTGTTCTCCCATTCTGCCTTCCAGAGGTCACTCCAAAGTAGTCTGGCCTCCCTGTCAACAAAATCAGGGCCCGTTTGTTTTGAAATCCCCAGATTCCAAAGCTGGTCTCAGAACACCACATAAACTGGGGAGTTTCTTCGCTCCCTTTCACTCTGTGAACAGAATAGCACTCGCTGTAGCCAGACCCGAAGGCGGGAGATTTGCAGCTCAAAGCCAAGACTTAAACCTTCAGAGTGACTCTTGGTCCCGTAGATATCGGTGGCAAAACTCTGAACACAGACAGGAGTTCATCCTGAGTCAACATGTAGGAACTTCAATAAAGGGCCTGATTTACACCGGACAGGAGCCGCAGGACCCATCCACAGGAGTCCTCCGAGGGGTGAACTTATATGGACCAAATTAGAACGGACAGAAGAGCTGCTGAAATGTCAAACTCACAGATTTCAGAGCTCAGAATAATCAGGACAACGGTTGATTTTAGGGCAGGAGAGGGGCTCTCCTTTCCGGTTCCCTGCATCTCAGGATCTGGAGAGGATGATAAACACCAAAGATGGCAGTATGGAAGGTTGAGGTTAGACATCAGGAAAAATTTCCTACCTGACAAGGTAGTTAAACACTGGAATAAATTTCCTAGGGAGGTTGTGGACTCTCCATCACTGGCGATATCTAAGAACAGGATGGACAGACATCTGTGACAGGGTGAGGGCACAGAAGACCCTTTGGGGGTGCCTCCTGGGGTCCTGAAATGGCCATGACCGCTCGTCTTCCTGCTCTCTGGGGCTTCTTACCATCTGGTCCTGCTGGGCCAGTTCCCTGGTCTGCCCCAGCCAAGGCCCTGAGCTGAGATCCCTGCCCTCACGCCCAAGATGCACTACACACATTAAACATCTTCCCATCCAAGGAGAGTGCAGTTTAGGGCCCAAATCCCTGGGACACCCCTCCCCAAAAGGGATCAAACCCCAAAGAATTAGGTAAGCCCCCTCTAGCAATGGAAGGGGGAATGTGCAGAGTGGTTGCTTTGCCAGGTGTTTACTCTGGGTTTGATACAAAATAAAAGTGATTGTAAGTAGAAGCAATAGAATTTAAATGGAAATAAGTGAGAACAGGAAGAGCTAAGTAGGCTACAAATCAAAAGAAAGAAAAATACTTGGCTAATTCTACACTGACGTCTCACTACAAATGTTTTCAAACTCACCCTAACACCTTTTTTCGAGCTGCCCCCCTATGAGGTCTTCAACTCCTTCCTTCAGGTGATGCGTAACCAAAAGACCCACTCCCTACCAAGCACTGCTCAAACTTAAGGACAAAAGAGATTGTTTACCCTCCATGACTCTCATTCACACGTTTGAAATGCACAAAGTATCCCCCACTCCGTATGTCTCATTTTAAACATGAAAATGATGCATACATCAAAGTAAGATAAACAGAACAAGTGGATCGTGACATGAAGATTGATAGGTTATTTGAAATAATTCGCTCAACGCACCTTAGAGTTAAGTATATTCAAGTCACAAAAAGTCATTCTTCCTCTCTACTCTGCACTGATTAGACCTCAATTGGAATATTGCATCCAGTTCTGGGCACAATATTTCAAGAAAGATGTGGAAAAGCTGGGGAAGGTCCAGAGAAGAGAAATAGGAATGATTAATGGTCTAGAGAACATGACCTATGAGGGAAGACTGCAAGAATTGGGCTTGTTTAGTTTGGAAAGGAGAACATTGAGAGGGGACATGATAGCGGTTTTCAGGTATATAATAGGGTGTCACAAGGAGGAGGAAGAAAACTTGTTCTTCCTGGCCTCTGAAGATAGAACAAGAAGCAATGGGCTTAAACTGCAGCAAGGGAGGTTTAGGTTGGACATTAGGAAAAAGGTCCTAACTGTCAGGGTGGTCAAACACTGGAATAAATTGCCCAGGGAGGTTGTGGAATCTCCATCCCTGGAGATGTTTAAGAGCAGGTTAGATAAACGTCTATCAGAGAGGGTCTACATGGTGCTTGACCCTGCCATTAGGGAAAGGGACGGGACTCGATAACCTCTCAAGGTCCCTTCCAGTTCTAGTGTGCTATGATTCTAGGATTCTATTAAAAGGCATTACAAATAAAAGCCAGTTTCTGTCATGCAGGGGATCGGGAGGTGTTGGAAATCTCACCGGTTGTAGGTACAGGAATGCACAGTATGTGTGGAGGAGGTGGGGGGTGATTACAAGATGTGCAGTACGCAGATCGCAGTGGCACAGAGTCCTGAAACTGGGTGAATTAGGGAACAGACAGCCTGCCTCATGCCCAGACTGCAGGAATAACAGCCTCAGAGAGGTCTGCTTTCGCTTCTCAGGAGCTGCAATACATTAAAACCTTGTGCCGTTTTGAGGAAGAATTAATCGCACTGGCTCCTTTAGTGTCCGTGTCTTGCCAGGCCTGTCCCTCTCTCCATGCCCAGATTGAGCTGCTGCTGGGTTTCCTTCTCCTCAGAAAGGTAGGTCAGGCTGGTCTCCCCCTTTTCCTGCTGCAGCCACACTGAATTTCACCGAGTCGGAGGAGATATTTCTGTGAGTTGTCGCTGTGGGGTCTGGCACCTGGATATATTTTGGAATAACAGGTGCACTCTTCCAGTGTCCCTGAAACCCTCATTCCACGATGGTTGAGGGACTTGTCAGAATAGTGCTGTATTTCAAAATAACCTCGACATCAGCTACACAATTTGTGTATAGCAAATTACGTACCTTCTACCGAGGTAAAGTGGATGTAGCCACACCCTGAGAGAAGAAAGCTTTGTTCTGTTTCCCCTCAGTATTGAATTAGCCATACTTCAATTCAATTGAATGTCCTCTTCATTGACATTCTCTATTTACTAGCTACCAGTCGGTATTTTACTTACTTGTCTCACATCACCCCTTGTTCATCCCCTTTGTAGGGCAGCCATAAGAACATAAGAGCATAAGAACGGCCATAGTGGGTCAGACCATGCCAGGCTTTTCAGTCTCTCACCCCCTGAGAGCTTCCTCGGGCCCTTAGTCAGGTGGTGAGAAGGGGCCCAGTGTTACACAGAGGAGGCCGGAGAAGGGGGAAACATTGGGTTCCTTGTTCTAAGACCTTGTGTTACGGGTAGAATTCTCCATCCTAGTCCTGCTGGATCCAGATGTTTACCTTAGTTTCTGTCCCTGCTTGCTCTGTGAGCAGGGTGTCCCAGAGCTGTGTGTCGTGGTGCCCAGCTCCCTCTCATGCAGGTGTGTGAGGTGTTCAAACATTTCCCTCTCCAATGGACATATATGTTACAGTTACTGACATCCAAGTTTACCAGCCAACATCCTGCCCATTCCCCAGGCTTGGTTAGCTCTCTCTGGGGACTTCTCTCGTCTCCAGTGTGCACTAAATATTCTGGTTCCATCTGCAAAATTTGGCACTGTACTACTCACTCCCTTTTCTAGATGCTTAATAAATATCCAATGTTTCGGGTACGGCTTGATATCAAGTGCGTAATCCTCTGGCTCTGCTTCTTTTCTTCACAGGTGCCTTGCGCAGCCCTGAGCATGACTGATGCACCGACCACCTCATGGCAGCTTTCAACGTCACCCCCTCTGACCCTTTAACATTCATCCTAGCGGGTGTCCCTGGCCTGGAGGCTGTTCATGTCTGGATTTCCATCCCCTTCTCTATATTCTACATTACTGGCGTTTTTGGAAATCTTACGGTTCTGTTTGTGGTCGGCAAAGAGCAGACGCTGCACAAGCCGATGTACCTGCTGCTCTGCATGCTGGCGCTCACAGACATCGTCACACCTTCCTGTGTTTTGCCCAAGGCCCTTTGTATATTTTGGTTCAATTTGAAAGACATTACTATGGCTGGCTGCTTCACCCAGCTGTTTATCCTTCATGGGTGTGTTGCGATGCACTCGGCCGTCCTGGTGCTAATGGCCTTTGATCGCTACGTGGCCATATGTAACCCTCTGAGATACCCCACCATCCTCACCCTCACACGGGTAGCTAAGCTGGGGCTAGTGGGGTTGCTAAGAGCTCTTTTCCTCGTTCTGCCTCTGCCCCTGCTCCTGAGCAGACTGCCATTCTGTGCCAACCGCGTTATCCCCAGCACGTACTGTGACCACATAGCAGTAGCAAAGGTGTCATGTGGGGACATCACAGTGAACAGTATGTACGCTTTGGTGATAGTGTTTCTTGGCGTTGGGTTAGACCTGACACTCATAGCTGTGTCCTATGGTCTCATCATCCGGGCCGTCCTCAGAATCTCCTCCAAGAAAGCTCCCCAAAAAACCCTCAACACTTGCACAGCCCACCTCTGCGTGATGCTGACGTCTTATCCTGTTTTCCTCTTCTCCAGTCTCACACACCGGTTCGGTCAGGCTATTGCTCCCTACGTTCACATCATCTTGGCCAACCTCTTTTACCTACTGACCCCCGTGCTCAACCCCATCATTTATGGGGCCAAAACCAAAGAGCTCCGTGAGAAAGTCGGGAAATACGCCTGCAGCAAGTCCTCTCATCGGGGGTCACCAACATTAACCCTGCATGATGGGATGGGGAAAGCCCATCTCTGCATCCATCTACGGTGTCCTTAGTCAGGTGTGTGGAGTTTCTCAGACTTCGAACATCCACCACACCGAGTTCCACCTCACTTCTCACCTCTTCATCCCCAGATACTGCTCACTCCTTTCCTCCATTCTTTCTCCTGTTTTCTTTCAACATCACCCCTCAGCTGCCGACTCCACACAACGTCTCTCTCAGCCTTTCCCTGACATCCAGTTCAACAGCTGATACTGTAGTTCTCTGAAGGAAAGTGTACTGTGTGCATTCGTGCATTCCTCTGAATCCACTTTGAGAGACATTTTTCTTGACACCTTCTCCCCAACAGCTGAGTGACTAGGCATTTTGAACCTGCTGTTAAATACTCAGTCTTTTTCCAGATTTTGGATCTCTGGGGTGTTCTACACCTATTGTTTATATCAACGTGCACTTAAATCTAATAAACTCCTGTACTAAATAAGAAAATTCTTACTTCCCTTTAATACTTCATTAGATCAAAGGGCTGGGTTCCAATGATTTATTCCTGACATTGCCTGTAGGGAAATGGTTGAGTTGTAGCTTAACTGGGTTGCAATAACGGGAGTGCTGTGAGAAAGACACTCACAGCTGATTAGACCCCGTTTGGAGTATCCCATCCAGTTCTGGGCACCACATTTCAGGACAATTGTGGATGAATTGGAGAAGGTCCACAAAAATGATCAAATGTCTAGAAAACATGAGCAATGAGGAAGAGGAGGAAGACTGAAAGAACTGGGTACATTTGGTTTGGAAAAGAGAAGACTGAGAGGGGCCATGAGAGCAGTTTTCAAGTATCTAAAGGGATGAGAAAAGGAGGAGGGAAAAAATTGGTTCTCCTTGGCCTCTGATGATAGGTCAGGAAGAAATGGGCTTAACTTGCAGCAAGGGAGGTTTAGGTTGGCCATCAGGAAAATCTTCCTATGCGGCAGGGTGGTTAAACATTGGAATAAATTGTCTAGGGAGGTAGTGGGATCGCCATCGTTGGAGATATTTAAGAGCCGGGTTGGATAGACATTTATTAGTGATGATCTGGATTTTACTTGGTCCTGCACTGGGGGCAGGGGACTGGACTTATTGACTCCTCAAAGTCCCTCCCAGATTTAGCATTCCAGTATTCTAGGATTCACGCCTGGGGGCTCTGAAAATTCCAGGTAGCAGATTGCTGTGTTAAACATCCCCTGGAGTTCCAATCCCTGAATACTTTGCATAGTTGATTCAGGTTTCATGGTATAAGCTGGGATCCCCAAAGAAGTTCTTTCAGATCCAGATTAGGATGCAGCCCCAAGATCAGAGCTGCCAGGCTCGATACCCTGCCAACCACACAATGCAGAAGCCAGCAGGAACACATCATCTGCCTTTCAGGGAGTGGTCAGCATTGTATGCATAGCATCTTCTATTTGGTAACTGTTGATAAAGAGAGGATGAGGCTATTACTGTATGTCTTTCTGCCCAGAAAGGTCTTGAAAACCTGGGAAAACCTGGTCCTGCTTTAGACAAGGGGCTAGACGTGATGATTTTTATCCAACCTCTCTAGAAGCAGGCATGAAGCACATGAGGCTGCCAGCATTAATGGCAGAGGATGCCCTGGGTGAGACGATACAGGGCAGACATTTGTGTGGGAACCAAGAGTAGCATGCAGGAAGGTGACCTGCTTCCTGGTGAGATGGCAGAACTTTTCTTAGGAGGAGGAGACAAATTCCTTGTGCTGTTGGCTAATGTGTACATTAACTGAGGGGCAACATTCTGCTGGGACCCCAGAGGAAAGGGGGAAGGTCCCAGGAACCACTGAAGGAGAGAGGAACTGTCTTGTTCATCCCCCTTATAGTGCTGGGAGGATGACTGGCCCCAGGGGTGAGGTGACAGTCCCCACAGAGGGGAGGAGAACATTCCCTTGACTGGTAGGACACAGAACACAGCTCTGAATGAGCTATTGGGAGAAGACCCAGCTCTTAGCCCAGAGAACATAGATCACAGCTTTCTAGGAAAGGGGGGAGGAAGGTCTCAGTACTTGGAGTGGGAATTTCAGGGAAAGACCAAAATGGTGGGGTGAATTTTTCTCATGACCATATCTCTGGGGTTGGGAAGCAGACACACATTGGGCCAGCCACCACCCAAAGTCCCCTGATATCCTTACCTCACCAGACTCTGACATTAAGAGATGAACTTTGATGGAGATCCCTTCTGAAGGAGACAGTGATAGGAAAAGAAAACCAGCAACTAACCACATGTTCAGGTTCAGGGAGGCATTGAAAACACGACGGCTGCATCTAGACTGGCAAGTTTTAGCCGCTTTTGCGGAAAAACTTTCCAGCTGTCTACAGTTGCCGCTTGAATTTGCACAAAAGCACTGACTTTCTACTGTCTGAAATCAGTGCTTCTTGCACAAATACTATGCTGCTCCCGTTCGGGCAAAAGTCCTTTTCCGGAAATGCTTTTGTGCAAAAGGGCTAGTGTAGACATCTGGAAACTCTTCTGCACAAAAAAGCCCCGATGGTGAAAATGGCGATCGGGGCTTTCTTGTGCAAAACTGCATCTAGATTGACGTGGACGCTTTTCCGCAAAAAGTGCTTTTGCGGAAAAGCATCCGTGCCAATCTAGATGCTCTTTTCCGCAAATGCTTTTCACGGAAAAACTTTCTAAACTGCTCCACACCACAGGCTGCAACAGCAACTACCTCAGCCCTCCGAATAATATTGTTAACCTCTCCTCCTACAAACTCAATCCAGCGGAAGAGTCTGTCTTATCTTGGGCTCTCTCTTTCTGCCCTTCGTCCCCCACAAACTGGATTCAATTTTGCAGTGACCTTGAGGTTTTTTTTCGCCACCTCTGCCTTCGAGAATATTTCCAAACCACCAATGAACATCAATCTGACCTACCAGATCCCCCCTATCAACACCAAAGGAAAAATAATTCTATATGGACTCCCCCTGACAGTCGGAATTCCAATCAGGATTTCTATACAAAGCTTCCGAAACAACGCACACTGACATTATTCACAAACGACAAGAAGCGGCACACAATCTAAGCCGCGCTGAACACAATGCCATCCAGAGGCTCCCCATGAGCAACAGGGCGACCGCAGGATCAGTCCGGGGGCGGGTCCGCTTCCGCGTCATACCCCGTCATACCAAGATTGTGTGCAGGTAACAGCTTCTGCACATCATGACAGGAAGCACGTCAAGGCTGTCACCTCTAAGGGTAGAGGTTGCTTGGATTAGAAAATTTAGAGCAGAAACTTCTATGGCAATTGGTGCAACAAGGTGACCTGCAGAGACGGCAGAGTTTTGAAGAGGAGGAGAAGACAAAATCCATGTGCCCTTGGCTAACATGCACATAGAAAGCGAGGGGGTGGGAAGCCGTATTGCCAGTGGTAGTTGTGAGGACAATCCAATTGGTGAGCTGAAGGGCAATGGCTCCTAGACCACAGCTCAGGCTATGAAAGTGTCAACCTGCAGCAAGAAGCAACATTCTGCTGGGAACGCAGCAGTATGGGAAAAGGTCTCAGGAATTGCTGAAGGAGTTAGTGAGAGTGTCTTCATCCCCTTATAGTGCTGGGAAGATGCCTGGCTTCTGGGGTGGAGTGACAGTCCCCACAGAGGGGAGGAGGGTGTTCCCTGGGCTGGTAGAACACAAAATACAGCTCTGAATGAGCTACTGGGAGAAGACCCACCTCTTAGCCCAGAGAGCACAGATCACTGCTCTCTAGGAAAGGGAGGAGGCAGGTCCCAGTACTGGGAGTGGGGATCGCAGGGAAAGGCCACAATGGTGGGGTGAATTTTTTTCATGACCATAATGCTGCAGTCGGGAGGGAGACACACAGCAGGCCACATCTAAAGTCCCCTGATATCCTTACCTCACTAGATGCTGGCATCCCAAGATGAGCGTCGATGGAAATTCCTCCTGAAGGAGACAGTGAGAGGAAGGTAAAACCAGGAACTAACCACATGTTCAGGTTCAGGAAGGTGTTGAAAGGCACAACTGGTATTGACCAAACCAAGCAGAAGGTGTGTGGTATCATACAAACACCTGGAAGGGCCTACACATGGGGAAAGGGTTAGGGTTATTGTTCAATCTCATGATGTTATGTTATGTTTGTCCTGAACAGTAAATCTTATTACAAAGAATTGAATATTGATGGTAGAGATGTAGCCGTGTTAGTCTGGTGTAGCTGAAACAAAATACAGGACAATGTAGCACTTTAAAGACTAACAAGATGGTTTATTAGATGATGAGCTTTCGTGGGCCAGACCCACTTCCTCAGATCAAATAATGGAAGAAAATAGTCACAACCATATATACCAAAGGATACAATTTAAAAAAAATGAACACACATGAAAAGGACAAATCACATTACAGAACAGAAGCGGGATGTGGGGGGGGGGGGGGGGAAGGAAGTTAATGATATTAGAGGTGGGGTTTCCCCTTCCCCACCTCTAATATCATTAACTCACTGGCATTCACCTTCCTTCCCCCCCCCCCCCCCACATCCCCCAGTGTGGAGTGTGGAGATGCTATCTCAGGCTATCCAAGGGCTGCGCTTAAAGGGACCTGACCCCCAGCCCGGACAGACAGTTCTCAGGGGTGCCCCACTTGCAAACCAGTCCTGGCTTGGAGTGCCCGGAGTGCCCACACTGGGCACATCACACCACTCGGCCATCAGCCCGGCTGCACTTGCCGCAGGCTGCCATCTGGGGAGAGGAAGCAATTGGGGGGCTGCAGGAGAGCTTCCACCCCCAGAAGCCCGCAGAGCCAGCCCAGTCCTCCCCATTGGGGGCTCGTACCCCATTCCTCCCTCACCTCCTTCCACTTACCCTTCCCTAGCCCCCCTTCCTGATGTACAAAATAAAGAAAACGTGTGTTCAAAAATAGAATCTCTCTTTATTGAACAAAACTGGGGGAGACTGGGAAAAGGAGGTGGGAGAGGGGAAGAGAGAGGCTGGGAGAGGGGAGGGCAACTACAATGATCACGGGTTGGGAACAGGTCCCATATGAAGAGAGGCTAAAGAGATTGGGACTTTTCAGCTTAGAAAAGAGGAGACGGAGGGGGGACAGGATTGAGGTCTCTAAAAGCAGGAGTTGGGTGGAGAGGGTGCATACAGAAAAGTTCTTCATTAGTTCCCATAAAGAAGGACTAGAGGACACCAAAGGAAAGGAATGGGTAGCAGGCTTCAAACTAGTAATAGAAAGTTGTTCTTCACAAAGCAAAGAGTCAACTTGTGGAACTCCTTGCTGCAGGAGGCTGTGAAGGCTAGAACTAGAACAGAGTTTAAAGGGAAGTGAGATCAAGTCATGGAGGTTGGGTCCATGAAGTGCTATTAGCCAGGGGGTAGGAGTGGTGTCCCTGCCGAAGGTTTGTGGAAGGCTGGAGAGGGATGGCACGAGACAAATGGCTTGGCCACTGTCTTCGGTCCATCCCCTCCAGGGTCCCTAGGGTTGGCCGCTGTCGGCAGACAGGCTACTGGGCTAGATGGACCTTTGGTCTGACCCAGTACGGCCATTGTAAGCTCAGGGCTCAGGGTCGAGGGTCTCAGTGGACCTCCTTGATTTTCATGCACACCTGCTCCTGGGTGGCCAGGCTGGCAGCTCTCCTGCCCTAGACGGCCACTTTCCTGTGCCTAGTGCGGAGATCGTGGACGAGGTCCACGATGTCCGCACTAGCCCAGGCGAGCGCCCGCCTCTTGCGGTCCCGGGCAAGCTCCCGGGAGTCGCCAGCCTGGTCCCGGGAAGAGGCGGAGGGCTGGGGGGCATCGGGTGGGTGGCTCGAGCCGTGCCAGGTGCAGGGTCTGCTGGCTGGGTGCTGGCAGGATTGCACCTGGCACTGGCACCGTAGCCAGCCCGTGCCCCTTTAAGGGGTCCGGGGCCGGGAGGTGGGAAGACGAGTTTCCCTGGTGTTGGCCAGAGTGGCCACCAGGGAAACCTGGGGAGGGCTAGCCTCCCACTAGTTTGAATTAAGGGGCTACACACCCCTTAATTTGAGCTAGCTAGTTCGAACTAGGCTTAATCCTCGTAAAATGAGGTTTTCCTAGTTTGAACTAAGCGCTCCGCTACTTCGAATTAAGTTCGAACTAGCGGAGCGCTAGTGTAGCACCTATCAAAGTTAGTTCGAACTAACTCTGTAGTGTAGACATACCCACAGTGACTCACACTCCTGCTATAAACTAAGGGGGGAGGGAAAGCTATGATGTGCCAAATATGTGTGTCTCTCTGTGGTATGCACGTATCATTTTTGTCCCTAAAGGCATGTACCATCACCAGCTATAATGGCCAGTCCACTTGTGAATCCCATTCAGCTAAGCTCTTGGCTCCCATGATGTCTGAGACAAGGAGCTGTGCCGGAGAAATGTGGATTATTTAACCAAAGTCCCCTTGTTCATGCATTCTGAGATATAGTCCATAGAGAGACCTAGTCTATGTACTGTATTGGAAGTGGCCATTAGATCCTCCGGTCTGAACTCCTGTGTAGCACCCAACATTTCCTGTCACCCTGCAGTCCCTCTCTAATTTGTGATCGTCTATGGCCTGGTGTACAAGGGGATTTTGCCATGTGCCATCTACCACCCCTGGCTGGCCCCTGGGTGCTGGGGGACTGGGCAGGGGATGGCTCGCTGCCACTGGCTGCCTGGCTCATGGTGGGGCCACTGGGTCAGGGGCACAGACTGCTGGCAGGGCTGGCTGTCTCAAGTGCCATCTGGCCAGAGTCTACCCCTTTAAGGGCCTGGGGCTGGGGGAGAGGAGAGGAGTTTTCCTGGTTGTGCCCAGAGAGGCCACCAAGGGGAACCTGGGAAGGGCTAGCCTCCCACTAGTTCGAATTAAGTGTCTACACAGCCCTTAATTCGAACTAGTAAGTTCGAACTAGGCTTAGTCCTCGTGGAATGAGGATTACCTAGTTCGAACTAAGCACTCCGTTAGTTCGAATTAAGTTCGAACTAACGGAGCGCTAGTGTAGCGCCTATGAAAGTTAATTCGAACTAACGTCCGTTAGTTCGAATTAACATTGTAGTGTAGACATACCCATAGAGAGGTAGATCAACAGGCTTAAAAGGGATTTCAGGGCTCAGCTCATCTCACCTCCCCTCTGTTCCATTGCCCCTCTGTTCTCACAGTTAGGCATTTTTTTCCTAAGATCTCATCTGAGTCTGCTAGTATGTTCCTATTCTTGTTGCTCCTCCTGCTGTGGGAAGTCAGGACAATTTTTCTCCACTTTTTTATGGCGACACGGCAAGTATCTGAAAAATTCTGTCATATTCCCCTTTAACCTTGTAGTAAGCTGAAGATCAGTAATATGGAGTCAGCAGGCCTAAGGCCTGCAACATGGAAACAGCAACAGGCCTGCAATCTAGTGAGCAAGACTTTGATTCAGTAACACAGGAGCCAAGAAAGAGGCTGTACTGATAACTGTGTGATTGTGTAAGTTAGGTCGAGCACGGAAGGACACAGGGAGGCACTTGGTACAGACTGTGAGCCAAAGGGGAGTAATGGAACATCTTCATAAGAATTGTCTTGGTACAAAAACCCCTAAATACTAATGCACAGACCGACCTAGGTTCAGGACCCGGTCGGAATTGAGAGCATGAAGGCTAGTAAGTAAGCCCCCTTCCATAAGGTGAGGGGTGGTAACTAGGCAACAGAGGGTGGTAACCTGGTACGTAAAGAAATGATGTAAGTTGTTTGTGCCCGTCTATAAAAGGACACCGCAGAGGGTGCTCTCCGGCCGACCTTGGTGGGGGGGGGGGCGCCTGAACGGCAGGTGTCATTGCCTAAACTTACAGAGTGCACAGTAGCTTAACTTTGACTACCTGCTGTTAATATCTGCTATATGGCAATAGGCCTGCCCGGTGTTGGTACCTTGTCAACATGGGCCATAGTGCCCAGTGGTGTAACATTGTACTGATCTCGGTTACCAACTGGTAGAGCTTCGCATTTGACAATAAACCTGCTCAATTGATTTCAAACCTTGCCTGCATCTGTCATTTCCGGGGCGTCTCAGAGATCTCTTGTTTTGACCCAAGTGCACGGGGTGTAACGCTCTAGATAAAAGGAGTACCGATTGTTATGCACGCAGCTGAAAGGTTATTATCACCGATGCAGTAGAGGTCCTGTCAGGAGTGCGCCAGGACAACCCTGAACAGATGACACTGACACTGACAGTCCAGACCACCGAAGGTACCGAGGTACGAAAACACCGAGGTACGACAAATCTTACCATTCCAAACTCAACATACCCATTTCTGCCAGCTTTTGCTCGTGTCCCTTGTGTTCCCCTTCTTGGACATCAACTCTATGAGCAGTAGAAGTCAAACAAGCACACAGAATGCTAGGAATCATTAAAAAGGGGATAGTGAATAAGACAGAGGACATCTTATTTCCTCCATATAAAACTATGGTACGCCCACATCTTGAATACTGTGTACAGATGTGGTCGCCTCATCTCAAAAAAGATATATTGGCATTGGCAAAGGTCCAGAAAAGGAAAACCAAAATCACAAAATCAGAGAATTATACAACTGGAAGGAACCTTAAGAAATAATCAAGTGAAGTCCCTTGCCCTCCTGGCAGGACCAAGCACCGTCTAGACCATCCCTAACAGGTATCTGTCCAACCTGCTCTTAAATATCTCCAGTTATAGAGATTCCACAATCTCCCTAGTTAATTTATTCCAGTGTTTCACCACCCTGACAGGCAGGAAGTTTTTCTGAATGTCCAACCTAAACCTCCCTTGCTGCAGTTTAAGCCCTTTGCTTCTTCTCCTGTCACCAGAGGTCGAAGAGAAGAATTTGTCTTCCACTCCTTGTAACAACCTTTTAGATACTTGAAGAGTGCTCTAATGTCCCCTCAGTTTTCTCTTTTCTGAACTAAACAAGCCCATTTTTTTCAGTCTTCACTCACAGCTCACATTTTCTAGAATTTTTCTCCACTCAGTCATCGTTTAAATCAGTTCACTCTCTCACTCGGGTATTTTCTCCAGCCTCCCATCCTTATTCTGGCTTTTTTCTTGTCGGCCCCCTAGTTTTTCAACATCCGGTTTGAAATGTGAGCCCCAGGACCGGACACAGTCAGAGTCCCCTGTGCCATGCGCTGAGGTAAAATCCTTCCCCTGCTCCAGCTCCTCACTCCACCATTCATGCATCCATGGATCCCATCAGACTTTTTGTCCACGGCATCATGCTGGGAGCTCAGAATCAGCTGATTATCCACAGTGCCCCCTAAGTCCTTTTCAAGGTCCCTTGCATTCCCTAATGAAGTGTCCTACAGTGTGAGCTGGTTCTATATTCCCTGGTTCTGAGAGAATAGCTTTGGATTTGACTGTATTAAAATATTTTGTTTGTTTGGGTCCCGCTCATGAAATCTCCAAGGCTGCGTCTAGATTGGCATGATTTTCCGGAAATGCTTTTAATGCAAAAGTTTTCCGTTAAAAGCACTTTCGGAACAGAGCGTCTAGATTGGCATGGATGCTTTATTTTTGCAGAAAAGCGTCCATGCCAATCTAGAGGCACTTTTACGCAAAAAAAGCCCAGATTGCCTTTTTGGCGATCGTGCTTTTTTGTGGAAAACAAATCTGAGCTGTCTACACTGGCCCTTTTGCGCAACAGTTTTTCGCAAAAAGAACTTTTGCCCGAACGGGAGCGTCAAAGATTTTCTGCAAGAAGCACTGATTTCTTACAGTAGGAAGTCACTGCTTTTGCGGAAATTCAGGCGGCCAGTGTAGACAGCTGGCAAGTTTTTCCGTAAAGCGGCTGATTTTCCGGAAAAAATGGCCAGTCCAGACACAGCCCAAGAGAATCAATGTTCCTGCTTTGGTGTCCTCATTTGATCCCCTCTGACAATATTTTGCCCATCTGCAATTTTTTTCTGCAATGATTTTTCTATCTGCTTCTAGATCTAGCATAATGAGGGCCACTGCTTTTTTTCGAAATGGGGCTTTTTCGGAAAACATACGGCAGTTTAGATGGGGATCTTTCGAAAATAAAACCCTTTTTTGCAAGATCCTGTAATCCTCAAAAAATGAAATTTACAGGATCCTTTAAAAAAAAGGTTTTGTTTTAGAAAGATCCCCGACAAAATTGCTGGGGGGGAGGAGTTTCTTTGAAAAAGCCCCGTTTTGACGTACCTGGTTTGGGGGTCTTTCTGTGCCTCTTTGGAGTCTAATCAATAAGCCATCTGTGCAGCACTGACTCAATATTTGAGGGGCCGGCATGCAGCTGAACGGACATGATAATTGGACAGACCAAGGTACCTGTCAGGACACCGCACTGCTGTCTTCTTGCAACCAGACCATCTATGAACAGTTCATTGAGTTGGCAACTTCTTAAAACTAGACCCTCCAGACCTACATTAGAACATAAGAATGGCTGTACTGGGTCAGACCAAAGGTCCATCTAGCCCAGTAGCCTGTCTACCGACAGCGGCCAACACCAGCTACCCCAGAGGGGATGGACTGCAGACAATGACCAAGCCATTTGTCTCGTTCCATCCATCTCCAGCCTTCCACAAACAGAGGCCAGGGACACTATTTCTATCCCGTGGATAATAGCCTTTTATGGACCTAACCTCCATGAAATTATCTAGCTTCTCTTTAAAATCTATTATAGTCCTAGCCTTCACAGCCTCCTCTGGCAAGGAGTTCCACAGGTTGACAACATGCTGTGTGAAGAAGAACTTTCTTTTATTAGTTTTAAACCAGATACCCATTAATTTCATTTGGTGTCCTGTAGTTCTTCTATTTAGGGAACTAATAAATAACTTTTCTTTATCCACCCACTCCACCCCACTCATGATTTAATAGACCTCTGTCATATCCCCCCTCAGTCTCTTCTTTTCTAACCTGAAAAGTCCCAGTCTCTTTAACCTCTCCTCATATGGGACTCATTCCAAACCCCTAATCATTTTAGTTACCCTTTTCTGAACCCTTTCCAAGGCCAAAATATCTTTTTTTAGGTGAGGAGACCACATCTGTACGCAGTATTCTCACCTCTCACGTCTCTTCTATGTCGGTCCCTCCCTGCTCTGCCTCTTCTGCCCCAAATCCTCCTGTTGATCTCTTCCCCTCCCCTTGTCACTCGCTAGATCACCTCCATATGCCCCATGCAACAGCCTCCATCTGTAAGGGAGTCATTTCAGATGGTATGGGATAGACTTTGATTGTGTTTCTAATGTCTACTTAGGCTGCTGAAAGTTCTTGGTTTTTTGTCTGTTTATTTTGGGAGGGTTTTTTGACATATAAGTTAGCAATTAGCTATCGGGAGCGCTGTATCTAATACATAGATAAAAGAAACTTAAACATTATACCCACTCAACTCTAACACTATCATGCTCTGACATCCTGTCACAAGTCACCGAAGGGACACTGGTTAGTTGTAACATTTTCATGTATATTCTTTCTTAATCACTAACTCTGTGGAAAGCTGGACCCGTCATTACTGCTGGGTTGCATGTCTGCTATTGGATGGGTGTGTATATAGATGGACTCAGGAGAATCACAGATACAACTGGTATGTATATTAGAATATCAGAATGGGTAAGACCAGTGGTCCATCTAGCTCCGGAATCCTCTTTTCTGACATTGGCAAATGGCAGGTGCCCCAGAGGGAAAGAACAGGAAGGACAAAGGTTTCCCACACATCGTAGCTTGAATCAATTCATCATGCTGTTTGCCCACCACAGGGTGCCGGTGACTTTTTAGAGGCAAATGGACTTTATGTTACAACGGCATCACCCATATGCACTGGTGGGGTGTTACAATGAACCAAAAATGGTTTTGTTCCCATACAGAATGGGAAGCGACTATCTAGGAAGGAGTATAGCAGAAAGGGATCTAGGGGTTATAGTGGATCACGAGCTAAATATGAGTCAACAATGTGTTGACAAAAAAAGCAAACATGATTCTCTGATGCATTAACAGGTGTGTTGTGAGCAAGACACGAGAAGTCATTCTTCCGCTCGACTCTGCGCTGGTTAGGCCTCAATTGGAGTATTGTGTCCAGTTCTGGGCACCACGTTTCAAGAAGGATGTGGAGAAATTGGAGACGGATCAGAGAAGAGCAACAAGAATGATTAAGAGTCTAGAGAACATGACCTATGAAGGAAGGCTGAAAGAATTGGGCTTGTTTAGTCTGGAAAAGAGAAGATTGAGAGGGGACATGAGAGCGGTATTTAGGTATCTGAGAGGGTGTCACAAGGAGGAGGGAGAAAATTTGTTCTTCCTGGCCTCTGAGGATAGAACAAGAAGCAATGGGCTAAAACTGCAGGAAGGGAGGTTTAGGTTGGACATTAGGAAAAAAGTTCCTACCTGTCAGGGTGGTTAAACACTGGAATAAATTGCCTGGGGACATTGTGTAATCTCCATCCCTGGAGATGTTTAAGAGCAGGTTAGATAAATGTCCATCAGGGATGATCTAGACAGCACTGGGTCCTGCCATGAGGCCAGGGGACTGGACTCGATGACCTCTCGAGGTCCCTTCCAGTCCTAGGATTCTATGATTCTGATTCCCATAGCTTCTGGCATCAATCCCACACATAGTGCAGATGGCGGCATCATACACAGAGTGGTGTGGGGGGGAGGGGAAGCCACTGTTATTGGCTAAGCTGACTGGATTTGGAAACACCGTTGGCTCTGACCATATGAGCCCCTGGTATCAGCTCATCATTTCCTCCCTCCTAGAGGAAGCTCTCAGGCTGCAGTTGTCTAGGATCTATTTTCTGCTCTTCCCGCTGGTCACAGAGCTGAGGGAATTGTATGGGAGCCCAGCCAACCTAAGAGTCCACAGGGATTGTGCAGGGAAATCATAAAGGTGGCTGTCCAGCAGGGGAGTGTCAGACATGTTAGACTCACACGCTGATTCTCGGAGCTCTGCCTCTCTGTCACAGGATGGAGGTTTCTTCTCTCGTGTGAGCAGGTTTGTGGTGAGTTACTTGTTCCTGTATGAATGGCAGTGCTGCGGGCTGAGAAAGAGTTCCAGGGTTAGATAAAACTTTGTTTTTAAGATCAGTTATTTTATCTCTTCTTGTGTCTCTCTGTATTAACCCGGAGCTTCCTTTCGGAGCTGTGTGGTTTTTCCTTCAGTTTTCCAAGTCAGGCAGGATGCTGCACTGTTAGATGGCCCAGCCAGAGCCTCAGCAGTGGGTCTCTGTTCTACCAAGGGGGGTTCACCTGAGTCCCATACTGGCCAGAATCTGCTCCCCCGTTCTGCCTTCCTGAGGTCACTCCAAAGTAGTCTGGCCTCCCTGACAACCAAATCAGGGCCCATTTGTTTTGAAATCCCCACATTCCAAAGCTGGTCTCAGAACACCACATAAACTGGGGAGTTTCTTCGCTCCCTTTCACTCTGTGAACAGAATAGCACTCGCTGTAGCCAGACCCGAAGGCGGGAGATTTGCAGCTCAAAGCCAAGACTTAAAACTTCAGAGTGAATCTGGGTCCCGTAAATATCGGTGGCAAAACTCTGAACACAGTCAGGAGTTCATCCTGAGTCAACATGTAGGGACTTTAATAAAGGGCCTGATTTACACCGGACAGGAGCCGCAGGGCCCATCCACAGGAGTCCTCCCAGGGGTGAACTTATTTGGACCAAATTAGAACGGACAGAAGAGCTGCTGAAATGTCAAACTCACAGATTTCAGAGCTCAGGATAATCAGGAGAACAGTTGATTTTAGGGCAGGAGAGGGGCTCTCCTCTCTGGTTCCCTGCATCTCAGGATCTGGAGAGGATGATAAACACCAAATATTGCAGTAAGGAAGGTTGAGGTTAGACATTAGGAAAAATTTCCTACCTGTCAGGGTGGTTAAACACTGGAATACATTTCCTAGGGAGGTTGCGGAATCTCTATTACTGGAGATATCTAAGAGCAGGATGGATAGACATCTGTGACGGGGTGAGGGCACAGAAGACCCTTTGGGGGGTGCCTCCTGGGGTCCTGAAATGGCCATGGCATCTCGTCTTCCTGCTCTCTGGGGCTTCTTACCGTCTGGTCCTGCTGGGCCAGTTCCCTGGTGTGCCCCAGCCAAGGCCCTGAGCTGAGATCCCTGCCCTCACCCCCAAGAAGCACTACACACATTAAACCTCTTCCCATCCAGGGAGAGTACAGTTTAGGGCCCAGCTTCCTGGGATACCCCTCCCGAAAAGGGATCAAACCCCAAAGAATTAGGTAAGACCCCTCTACCAATGAAGGGGGAATGTGCACAGTGGTTGCTTTCCCAGGTATTTTCTCTGGATTTGATACAAAATAAAAGTGACTGTAAGTAGAAGCAGTAGAATTTAAATGGAAATAAGTGAGAACGGGCAGAGCTAATTAGGCTACAAATCACTGAATTTCACTGAGCTGGAGGAGATATTTATCTGAGCTCTCACTGTGGGGTCCGGCAGCTGGATATATTTTGGAATAACAGGTGCACTCTTCCAGCATCCCTGAAACCCTCATTCCACGAGGGTTGAGGGACTTGTCAGAATAGTGCTTTATTTCAAAATAACCTCGACATCAGCTACGGAATATGAGAAGGGGCCCATGAGAAGGGGCCCAGTGTTACACAGAGGAGGCCGGAGAAGGGGGAAACATTGGGTTCCTTGCTCTAAGACCTTGAGTTACGGGTAGAATTCTCCATCCTAGTCCTGCTGGATCCAGATGTTTACCTTAGTTTCTGTCCCTGCTTGCTCTGTGAGCAGGGTGTCCCAGAGCTGTGTGCCGTGGTGCCCAGCTCCCTCTCATGCAGGTGTGTGAGGTGCTCAAACATTTCCCTCTCCAATGGACATATATGTTGAAGTTACTGACATCAAAGTTTACCAGCCAACATCCTGCCCATTCCCCAGGCTTGGTTAGCTTCCTCTGGGAACTTCTCTGGACTCCAGTGTGCACTAAATAATCTGGTTCCATCTGCAAAATTTGGCACTGTACTACTCACTCACTTTTCTAGATGGTTAATAAATATCCAATGTTTCGGGTATGGCTTGATATCAAGTGCATAATCCTCTGGCTCTGTTTCTTTTCTTCACAGGTGCCTTGCGCAGCCCTGAGCATGACTGATGCACCGACCACCTCATGGCAGCTTTCAACGTCACCCCCTCTGACCCTTTAACATTCATCCTAGCGGGTGTCCCTGGCCTGGAGGCTGTTCATGTCTGGATTTCCATCCCCTTCTCTATATTCTACATTTCTGGCGTTTTTGGAAATCTTACGGTTCTGTTTGTGGTCGGCAAAGAGCAGACGCTGCACAAGCCGATGTACCTGCTGCTCTGCATGCTGGCGCTCACAGACATCGTCACACCTTCCTGTGTTTTGCCCAAGGCCCTGTGTATATTTTGGTTCAATTTGAAAGACATTACTATGGCTGGCTGCTTCACCCAGCTGTTTATCCTTCATGGGTGTGTTGCGATGCACTCGGCCGTCCTGGTGCTAATGGCCTTTGATCGCTACGTGGCCATATGTAACCCTCTGAGATACCCCACCATCCTCACCCTCACACGGGTAGCTAAGCTGGGGCTAGTGGGGTTGCTAAGAGCTCTTTTCCTCGTTCTGCCTCTGCCCCTGCTCCTGAGCAGACTGCCATTCTGTGCCAACCGCGTTATCCCCAGCACGTACTGTGACCACATAGCAGTAGCAAAGGTGTCATGTGGGGACATCACAGTGAACAGTATGTACGCTTTGGTGATAGTGTTTCTTGTTATTGGGTTAGACCTGACACTCATAGCTCTGTCCTACGGTCTCATCATCCGGGCCGTCCTCAGAATCTCCTCCAAGAAAGCTCCCCAAAAAACCCTCAACACTTGCACAGCCCACCTCTGCGTGATGCTGACGTCTTATCCTGTTTTCCTCTTCTCCAGTCTCACACACCGGTTCGGTCAGGCTATTGCTCCCTACGTTCACATCATCTTGGCCAACCTCTTTTACCTACTGACCCCCGTGCTCAACCCCATCATTTATGGGGCCAAAACCAAAGAGCTTCGTGAGAAAGTGGGGAAATATACCTGCAGTAAGTCCTCTCATCTGGGGGTCACCAACATTAACCCTGCATGATGGGGTGGGGAAAGCCCATCTCTGCATCCATCTACGGTGTCCTTAGTCAGGTGTGTGGAGTTTCTCAGACTCTGAACTTCCACCACACGAAGTTCCACCTAACTTGTCACCTCTTCATCACCAGATACTGCTCACTCCTTTCCTCCATTCTTTCTCCTGTTTTCTTTCAACATCACCCCTCAGCCGCCGACTCCACACAACATCTCTCTCAGCCTTTCCCCGACATCCAGTTCAACGGCTGATACTGTAGTTCTCTGAAGGAAAGTGTACTGTGTGCATTCGGGCATTCCTCTGAATCCACTTTGAGAGACATTTTTTCTTGACACCTTCTCCCCAACAGCTGAGTGACTAGGCATTTTGAACCTGCTCTTAAATACTCGGTCCTATTTCAGATTTTGGATATCTGGAGTGTTCTACACCTATTGCTTATATCAACGTGCACTTAAATCTAATAAACTCCAGTACTAAATAAGAAAATTCTTACTTTCCTTTAACACTTCATTAGATCAAAGGGCTGGATTCCCATTGATTTATTCCTGACATTGCCTGTAGGGAAATGGTTGAGTTGTAGCTTAACTGGGTTGCAGTAACGGGAGTGCTGTGAGTAAGACACGATAAGACATTCTTCTGCTCTTCTCTTTGCTGATTAGACCCCATTTGGAGTATCCTATCCAGTTCTGGGCACCACGTTTCAGGAAATTTGTGGATGAATTGGAGAAAGTCCAGAGAGGAACAACAAAAATGATCAAATGTCTAGAAAACATGAGCAATGAGGAAGAGGAGGAAGACTGAAAGAACTGGGTACATTTGGTTTGGAAAAGAGAAGACTGAGAGGGGCCATGAGAGCAGTTTTCAAGTATCTAAAAGGGTGATAAAAGGAGGAGGGAAAAAATTGGTTCTCCTTGGCCTCTGATGATAGGACAGGAAGAAATGGACTTAACTTGCAGCAAGGGATGTTTAGGTTGGCTATCGGGATAATCTTCCTATTCGGCAGGGTGGTTAAACAATGGAATAAATTGTGTAGGGAAGTAGTGCGATCGCCATCATTGGAGATATTTAAGAGCAGGTTGGATAGACATTTATTAGTGATGATCTGGATGGTACTTTGTCCTGCCTTGAGGGCAGGGGACTGGACTTATTGACCCCTCAAGGTCCCTCCCAGATTTAGAATTCCAGTATTCTAGGATTCACGCCTGGGGACTCTGAGAATTCCAGGTAACAGATTGCTGTGTTAAACATCCCCTGGAGTTCCAATCCCGGAATACTTTGCATAGTTGATTCAGGTTTCATGGTATAAGCTGGGATCCCCAAGGAAGTTCTTTCAGATCCAGATTAGGATGCAGCCCCAAGATCAGAGCTTTCAGGCTCAATACCCTGCCAACCACACAGTGCAGAACCCAGCAGGAACACATCATCTGCCTTTTGGGGAGTGGTCAGCATTGTATGCATAGCATCTTCTAGTTGGTAACTGTTGATAAAGAGAGGATGAGGCTATTACTCTATGTCTTTCTGTCCTGAAAGGTCTTGAAAACCTGAGATCGGTTCTGCTTTGGATAAGTGGCTGGACTTGATGATTTTTTTTCCAACCTCTGCAGAAGCAGGCATGAAGCACATGAGGCTGCCAGCATTAATGGCAGAGGATGCCCTGGTTGAGACGATACAGGGCAGACATTTCTGTGGGAACCAAGAGTAGCATGCAGGAAGGTGACCTGCTGTCTGAAGAGGAGGAGACAAATTCCTCGTGCTGTTGGCTAATGTGTACATTAACCGAGGGGCAACATTCTGCTGGGACCCCAGAGGAAAGGGGGAAGGTCCCAGGAACCACTGAAGGAGAGAGTAAGAGTCTCGTTCATCCCCCGTATAGTACTGGGAGGATGACTGGCTCCAGGGGTGGGGTGACAGTCCTCACAGAGGGGAGGAGAACATTCCCTTGACTGATAAGACACAGAACACAGCTCTGAATGAGCTACTGGGAGAAGACCCACCTCTTAGCCCAGAGTGCATGGATCAGAGCTCTCTAGGAAAGGGGGAACGAAGGTCTCAGTACTTGGAGTGGGAATTTCAGGGAAAGACCAAAATGGTGGGGTGAATTTTTCTCATGACCATAACTCTGGGGTTGGGAATCAGACACACATTGGGCCAGCCACCACCCAAAGTCCCCTGATATCCTAATTTCACCAGACTCTGACATTCAGAGATGAACTTCGATGGAGATCCCTTTTGAAGGAGACAGTGATAGGAAAAGAAAACCAGCAACTAACCACATGTTCAGGTTCAGGGAGGCATTGAAAACACAACGGCTTTGTCTAGACTGGCAAGAAAAACTTGCCAGCTGTCTACAGTGGCCACTTGAATTTGCACAAAAGCACTGACTCTACTGTCTGAAATCAGTGCTTCTTGCACAAATACTAAGCTGCTCCTGTTTGGGCAAAAGCCCTTTTCCGGAAATGCTTTTGTGCAAAAGGGCCAGCGTAGACAGCTGAAAACTGTTTTGCGCAAAAAAGCCCCAATGGCGAAAATGTTCGATTGGGGCTTTCTTGTGCAAAACTCTGTCTAGATTGGTGTGGACGCTTTTCCACAAAAAGTGCTTTTGCGGAAAAGCATCCATGCCAGTCTAGATGCTCTTTTCCGCAAATGCTTTTCACGGAAAAACTTTCTAAACTGCTCCACACCACAGGCTACAACAGCAACTACCCCAACCCACCGAATAATATTGTTAACCTCTCCACCTACAAACTCAATCCAGCAGAAGAGTCTGTCTTATCCTGGGCTCTCTCTTTCTGCCCTTCGTCCCCCAAAAACTGGATACAATTTTGCGGTGACCTTGAGGCTTTTTTTTCCCTCTCCGCCTCCAAGAATATTTCCAAACCACCAATGAACATCAATCTGACCTACCAGATCCCCCCTATCAACACCAAAGGAAAAATAATTCCATATGGACTCCCTCTGATGGTCGGAATTCCAATCTGGATTTCTATATACAAAGTTTCCGAAACAACACACATACTGACATTATTCACAAACGACAACAAGCGACACACAAGCTCAGCCGCGCTGAACACCATGCCATCCAGAATCTCCAAAACAACCTGGACATTATAATCTAACCAGCTGACAAAGGGGGTGCTGTGGTCATTATGAATAAGGCCGACTATAACCAGGAGGCAACCAGACAACTCTCCAACACCACGTTTTACAAAACTGTCCCCTCTCATCCCACCTTGGAATACCAAAGGAAACTACACTGTCTCCTTAAAAGCCTCCCTACAGCTACTCGGGAACAAATCCACACATAATCACCCTCTGACCCCCGACCAGGATTGTTCTATCTGCTTCCCAAAATCCATAAACCTGGACACTCCGGACTTCCCATCATCTCTTTTATTGGCATACTCACTACTGGTTTATCCAGCTATGTAGACTCTCTTCTCAAACCCTACGCAACCAACACCCCCAGCTATCTCTGAGATACTACTGACTTCCTAAAGAAACTACAAAACATTGATAACCTCCCCAATAACACCATCTTTGCCACCATGTATGAAGAAGCTCTATACACCAACATCCCACATGAAGACGGATTACAAGCAATTAGAAACACTATCCCAGAGGACACTACTGCCAATCTGATAGCAGACCAATGTAACTTTGTTCTCACCCACAATTATTTCCAGTTTGAGAACAACTTATATCTCCAGATCAGCAGCACAGCCATGGGTACACGCATGGCCCAACAGTATGCTAATATCTTTATGGCTGACCTAGAACAATGTTTCCTCAACTCCCGTTCCCTTTTACCCCTTCTCTACTTACACTACATCGATGACATCTTTATGATTTGGACGCATGGCCAAGAAACACTGGAGATATTCCACAGAGATTTTAACAACCTACACCCCACCATCAATCTCAGCCTGGATCACTCTACACGAGAGATCCATTTCCTGGACACAACAGTAGAAATCTGCAATGGAAAATTAGACACTACTCTCTACAGAAAACCCATTGACTCATACAGTTACCTACTTGCTTCCAGCTCCCATCAAGAACACACCATATGATCCATCATCTATAGCCAAGCCCTTCGATGCAACTGCATCTGCTCTAATCCCACTGACAGAGACCAGAAACTTCAGGATCTCTACCAAGCATTTATAAACCTCAGCTACCCACCCAGAGAAATAAAAAAGCAAATTGAAAGAGCCAGACGAATACCTAGAAAGCAGCTACTTCAAGACAGACCCAAGAAAACCAACAGTAGAACACCACTTGTCATCACCGTCAGCCCCCAACTTGTCCTACACATTATCAATAAACTACAGCCTATACTGGAACAGGATACTAAACTCCAAGAGGCTCTGGGAAACAGACCCATAGTCTCCTATAGACAACCACCTAACCTCAAGATGATTCTTACCAGCAACCACAGGATATACCACACTAATACCAACCCTGGTACCTTCCCTTGCAACAAACCCCATTGCAGCTTTGTCCGCATATTCACTCTGCTGATACCATTATTGGACCCAACCAAGTGAGTTATAAGATCAAGAACACATATTCCTGCACATCCAGAAATATAATTTATGCTATCATGTACCGAAAGTGTCCGTCTGCTATGTACATTGGACAAACGTCTCAGACACTTCGCCAAAGGATCAATGCCCACAAAACATATCAGACAGGATCACAAAGAAAAATCAGTTTCTTGCCATTTCAACCAGAAAGGACATTGTCTCAATGACTTGATTACCTGCATCCTGCTTCAAAGACCTTTTAAGACTGCACTTGAAAGAGAATCCTCTGAACTGTCATTCATGCTTAAATTCGACACTTTACGCTCAAATTTGAATAAAGGCGCTAATTATCTTACCCATTACAAAGATAGCTTCCCCAAGTATCACCTCTAATATCATTAGCTCACAGACATTTACCTCCCTCCCTTACTTTCCTCCATCCCCCTTCTGTTCTGAAATTTGATTTGTCCTTTTCAGATGTGTTCATTTTTTTAATTGTAACCTGTGGTATATATGGTTGTGACAATTTTCTTCCACTATTTGATCTGAGGAAGTGGGTCTGGCCCACGAAAGCTCACCACCTATTAAACCATCTTGTAAGTCTTTATAGTGCTGTAGAGTCCTGTTTTTTGTTTCAGCTGCACCAGACTAACACGGCTACATTTCTACCACTAAAGAAGGAGCTCACCATCATGTGTTTCGTGCTGGGGGCTTTGCTTGGAAAAATGAAATTCCCTCAACGAGACAAAAGCTATAATGGGGGAAGAGACATCATTGTTTGGTGTAACTCCCCCACAACTCAACACCATAACACAATTTAGGAGCAAGAGCTGATTTGGGGCTGTGGTGCTGGACGGAAGGGATTTCTAGGGGTTTGTAAGCGAGATTGGTGGACTGTTTGTTCCAAAGGGTGAGACCCGGCTGGCTTGAGTTCCTATCTAGGGTGTAGAACTTAGATTTGGGTTTTGTTTATTTCTGATCATTTCCAACTTTGATCTGTTCACTGTTACTTAGAATCTCTTAGAAATCTAACCTTATAGGCTTAATAAAGCTATTTTATATTTTTACCCAAAATAATGTATTTGTGGTGTAAAAAAGGAGTCTGCTGTGTAGACATGCCCTTATAGAGAATCAGACCCCATGGAGAACAATCCATCGTCCCTAATTTTCGTACTGTTTAACTCTAATATTTAAACATACACAAACACACAGAGCAGCCCATTCCTCTTTGACTCAACACAGAGCTCAAGAAATCTCCTCCCTTACTTATTGTTTACTTCTAAAGCTGGAAAAAGAATCCCAAAGCAAAGACATGGAAAGAGAGACACTGGGTACTGTGCATCTGGTCTCCAGCCTGGTTACATCCATATGTCGTGTTTCCCCTGGGGGCTGAGCAAATCCCCCAGCGATTGCATGGAGCTATATTAGCAACGGTGCACATGCCATGTCAGTTCCCGGCGTGGGAGGCTGCTGCAGATGCTGGGGTGAGACAGGTGTGGGATACAACTATCTGAAGGGGAGTCCCAGGGAAGACACGTCCCTCTCAGAATTCACAGGTACCCATCTCGTGCTGAGGAGCTCACCTGCTTGACAAACCCAGTGCGACATGGGCATAACGGGACAGAAACAAGGTCTGTTTTCCTTCCTGCTCTGCACAGCCATTAAACAGCCCGGGGCCCTTTTGCGCTGAAAACTAGTTGTCCTTAGAGAAGGTGTCTGTGTCTTAATTAAAGGTGGTGCCACCAGCAATATCTACAATAGCAACGCCCCTTGTGAATCCCACTCAGCTAAGCTCTTTGCCCTGATGACGTCTGAGACAAGGAGCTGCACCGGAGCGCCTGTGTTCTGTGAGAAAGCCAATGGAAATGCCCTCTGTATTTACTTTATTCATAGCTTCACAGGGTTTAGGGCCCGAAGGGCATTTTCCAGTCTGAATTCCGGTATGACACAGGATATTCAATTTCACCTCACTATCAGGGTATTGAGTACCATAGCTTGTGTTTGACTAGGGGCTGGTCTGGAATTGGATTTTTCATTAGAGAAACGTGGAACAACAGAGTTAGAAGGGACAGCACGGGACAGCTAGTCTAACCCATGACGAACGGCAGGCGTCATTGTAGCTAAACCCTCCACGGCAGATGCTGTCCAGCCTCCCATGGGAAAGCATCAATGAATAACCTCTATGACCTCCGAAGGTGTCCATTCCATTTTTGTTCTGTTCTTACCATTGGAAAATCTTCCCTGAGATCTCATCTAAATTTTCCCCTAGATCTCCTCTCTGCTCTGTACTTGGATCCCACTCACTCCTGTCCCTCCAACTGTGGTAAGGAATAACATTTTTCTGCATGCCGACCTGTCGTGTGTGTGACTACTGCTGGCCAGGGGCAGATTTACAATTAAACATACCGTGCCCTGAAATGTCCCCACCCTCCAATGACACAGGGCCCCCAGTGCCTGACAGTCCAGCACTGAGTCTAGCAATCCCCCTGTCTCCCAGCAGGGGGCAGCTGCTTTGTGTGGAGGGAGGTATGGGGGGAGCAAGAGAAGAGGGGAGAACCTTGGACAATTTCAGCAATATTGACCACTGAAAGTGCCTCTTTACAAAATATAAGAATGACTTAATTGACGATTTTGTAAAGAAAAAGTGTAGAAAGGGAGTCAGCTGGATTTTTTTTAAATGAACATGTTTCTTTAGAGGAAGTCAACTTTTATTTTTTCCACACATGTCAGCTTTACATTTTATTTGTACACATTTTTCATGTTGGCTTAATGCATGTTAAAGCTTCCATCTAGACGAAGGTCTCAAAGGGTGTGTCTAGACTACATGCCTCCGTCGATGGAGGCATGTAGATTAGCCAGATCGGCAGAGGGAAATGAAGCTGCGATTAAAATAATCGCGGCTTCATTTAAATTAAATGGCTGCCCCGCTCTGCCGATCAGCTGTTTGTCGGCAGATCGGGGCAGTTTGGACGCGACGCGCCGACAAAGAAGCCTTTTTGATCGGCACAGGTAAACCTGGTTTCACGAGGCATACCTGTGCCGATCAAGAAAGGCTTCTTTGTCGGCGCGGCGCATCCAGACTGCCCCGATCTGCCGACAAACAGCTGATCGGCAGAGCGGGGCAGCCATTTAAATTTAAATGAAGCCGTGATTATTTTAATCGCGGCTTCATTTCCCTCTGCCGATCTTTCTAATCTACATGCCTCCGTCGACGGAGGCATGTAGTTTAGATGTACCCAAACTGTGCTCTGAGAAATCCATTCAGCCAGTCTGAGAAAGGTTATGTTTTTTTTTTTTTATAAAGTGCTCATATACAAAGCACTTTACAATAGTGAGCTAATAGTACAAAAAATATTCGGAAAGATCAGGAAGGGGTCCACCGAGACCCTCAGCAATTTTCAATTGGTCTGTGAAAAAAAAAGATAAATTACACAAATAACTAAGGTCCCTCACTTTATTTTCATTTACTTCATTACTTGTGATAGGAGGAGAATGAAGAGAAAAAAATGAAAAATGGGAGGAGAGGAGGAGGAAATGTTCTTTTTCATGGCTGGATCCCTGGGACCCCCGCAAAATGAAACTGAGTACAGGACCCTATTAACTCTAAATCCGCCACTGCTGCTGTCTTGTTCCCTTTCTGTTTCCTCTTTTCAAACCAAATATACACGATTTCTTCAGCCTCTGCTTGTGCGCCTTGTGATCCATCCTTGGATCATCTTTGTCTCATACCTCTGGAATTTTTTCCAGGTTTGCTGCATCCTTCCTATACATGGGCAACCCATATTAGATACAAAGGACGAGCTGAGGCCCAATCAGTGCCAAGTATAGCAGTATTGTCATCTCCTGTGGCTTGCAGGCAATGCCTTGGGTAAGGCAACCCCAAACTGCATTTTCTTTTTTCCCAATAGCTAATAAATCCACACCCCAGAGAGGTGTAGCTATGGGAAGGCAACCCCTGTATAGGCAGCATGAGGGCAACAGAAGAATTCTTCCATCATCCCGGCTACCATCTCTCATGGAAATGAATTACCCACACTGATGGGAGAAGCCCTGGCATCGATGTAAGTAGTGCTTACACTGATGTGCCACACCAGCACTGGTGAAGCGCTGGAATGGGTTACCTAGGGAGGGGGTGAAATCTCCATCCCTAAAGGTTTTTAAGTCTTGGCTTGACAAAGTCATGGCTGGGTTGATTGAGTTGGGATTGGTCCTTCCTTGGGCAGTGGGCTGGACTTGATGACCTCCTGAGGTCTCTTCCAGCTCTGTGATTCAATAATACGTAAAATCCTTCCCCTCTTCTAGCTCCCCACTCTCCCATTTATGCATCCAAAGAGCCCATCAGCCCTTTTGTCCACAGCATCACACTGGAAGCTCAACATCAGCTGATTATCCACAGCAACCCCTATGTCTGTTTTAAGGTCCCTGCATACCCCAATGAAATGTCCTACATGGTGAGTTATTTGTGTATTCCTCGGTTCCAAGAGAATAGCTTTAGATCTGACTGTTCCAAAAGATTTTGTTTATTTGGGCCCAGCTTATTATATGCTCCAGGACAATCAATGTCCTTGCCTTGGTGCCCTCATTTTAACCCCTCTGCCAATATTTCGGCCAACCACAATTTTTTTCTGTAATGATTTTCTGTTTGCTTCTAGATAATTGATGAAAATATTGCCTATCTTAGGGTATGTCTATACTACCCCGCTAGTTCGAACTAGCGGAGGTAATGTAGTCATCCGCAGTTGCAAATGAAGCTCGGGATTTGAATTTCCCGGGCTTCATTTGCATGAAGCCAGCCGGCGCCATTTTTAAATGCCAGCTAGTTCGAACCCCGTGCCGCGCGGCTACACGCGGCACGGAGTAGCTAGTTTGGATTAGGCTTCTAATCCAAACTAGCTGTACTCCTCGAGGAAGCCTAATCCAAACTAGCTACTCTGTGCCGCGTGTAGTCGCGTGGCACGGGGTTCAAACAAGCCGGCATTTAAAAATGGCGCTGGCCGGCTTCATGCAAATGAAGCCCAGGAAATTCAAATCCCGGGCTTCATTTGCAACTGCGGATGACTACATTACCCCCACTAGTTCGAACTAGTGGGGTAGTGTAGACATACCCAGATAGCCTAGAATGGAATGCCACAATGAGCCCCAGTCCATGACAATGACCTGTCGACAACTGCTTTCTGAAACGTGGCATTTAGACCCCTTTTAGCCCATTTTTCATGTGCTCTATTGATATTGTCAGTGTTCATTTTAATAATTATATTTCCCAACACTGAATCAAATGCCTGAGAGGAATTTAAGTAGTTTTTGTATCTGTGCACATTCCTTCAACAATGAAAAGTTCTACTATAGTTACTTTTTTACATCCTCCTTGAAATATTTTCCAGTCCGTTTGCCCTCACCAGCTAATGTGATAGGAGTGTCTCTAATTGCTTCTTCCAAAAGCAGAACAAACGTATTCTTGAAAACATCTACCTTTTCTGCAACATTCACAAGTTTCCTTTTTCCGTCTTATAACTGGTCTAACTCTTTTCCAGGATTTCTTTTGTGCTTAAGACATTTCTTAACCACCTTTTTCTGAGTGCCACCAAATTCCTTGATGTTTTTGTTGAATCAGACTCACAGACCTACCTCTCTGGAACCTTTTTGGGATATGTAGCTCTGCCAAGCATGAATTTTTCCCTTATCACCGTGGAATCATGGCTTTTAGCTATCTAATAAATTCTAAAGAATTCACAATTTTCTCTCCCATTTTTCTGTCTAAATGTTTCCTCCCAATACCAATACCATTTGCCTCAGCTTTAGGGAATTAGCACTTTTGCAGTACTATACATACTGCTGTTTGGGAGCTGTTCTTGCCTTCTCCATTTGAATGTAATAAGTTTGATTCTTTATTTCCCACTCCTCTGTCATATGCACCTTTGTTTGACTTTTCTGTAAGGGTGTATCTGCACAGCACCCTAAACTCAAAATAAGGTACACAATTTGTGTTACACAATTTGAGTATCTTATTTTGACTGAAATTTGAAATAGGCTATTTCAAATTATGGCACATCTACACAGCATCAAATTTTGAAATAACACACTATTTTGAGACATCTCTTAACCCTCGTGGAATGAGGGTTACTAGAATGCTGAAATAGCACGCCCATTATTTCAAAAAATATTTCAAAAAATATTTTGAAATAATGGACAGCTTGTAACAACGTGGGGTAGCTATTTTGGGATACCGGAGGTATCCCAAAATAGCGGTTCAGTGTTGATGTACCCTAAGCTAAGTAGTCCCAGAATTTTCAGCCTGTCTCCAAAGAATAATCTTCCCCAATCTCATAGCCTCCCCGGGAAACCCTCTTTTTATCGGCTATATGCTTTACAGAGATTGGTTGGACGGCGCTGAGTTTATAATCTGAGCAAGTTATTCTTCATCCTATTCCTTAGTCATTCGAACATTGTCTATGTTTTGGCCACTGATGCAAATAAGTGGGTCTTCCCACGGAGCTGCTATCTGTGATGCTCCCTGACGTTGGGAGGTTTCCTCCAGCACACGTCTCAGCAAAGATTAGGTCATTTTCCACTCACAGATTTTGAGCAACCAGTTGACTGGGGAAAACCTGTACAGTGTGGATTTTCCGTCCTGGATTTAATTGCAGTAAGAAATGCTGAGAGCCATTATCCACACTCCTGTTTCCTTCCATGCCTATTGAGGTTTACCACACAGAACTGTGTTGGAACCCCTGAGACTGGGAGAACCATCATGTATGCTTTCCTATGGTCAGTGGGTCAGAATTCATCTCTGAGAAGAAAAGTGCCTTTTTTCCAGGCATGAAGAATGACCGATCTGCTTCACGCACAAGACAAGTACATGCAGTGTCTCATATTTCCATTGTTTCTCCTTTCAGGCATTTGTACTGAAACCTTCACCGTAGGCCCTGGACAAATACAAGAACTCACAGGAGCACACGGTACAAGTTGGGGCAACATTCTCCCACAGAGTTGGACACCATCTTTCCTACTCCATGTCAGAAGCCAACACAACTGACTTCACCAACCCCTCCACCTTCATCCTTCTGGGCATTCCTGGCCTTGAGGCAGCCCATGTCTGGATCTCCATCCCCTTCTGCGCCATGTATGTCATAGCTATCTTAGGGAACTTCACCATCCTCTTCATCATTGCCACGGAGCCGAGCCTCCATAGGCCTATGCACTATTTCCTCTGCATGCTGGCCATCAACGATCTGGTCTTGTCTACGTCCATCATGCCCAAAACACTGAGTATCTTCTGGTTCAATTCCACAGAGACCAGTTTCAATGCCTGCCTCACCCAGATGTACTTCATTCACTGCTTCACAGTGGTGGAATCTGGGATCTTGGTGGCCATGGCTGTGGATCGCTATGTGGCCATCTGCCATCCCCTGAGACATTCCACCATCCTGACCAACCGCATGGTGGCCCAGATTGTCCTGGCCGTGGTGCTGCGTGGTAGCACAGTTGTATTACCCTACCCACTCTTAGCCAGGCAGTGGCCTTATTGTAGAACCAACATCATCTCCCACTCGTACTGCAAGCATATCGCTGTGGTAACTTTGGCCTGTGCCGACATCCGTGTCAGTAATTACTACAGCCTGTTTATGATACTCTTTGTGGCCTGTGTGGATATGTGTTTTATCTCAGCGTCTTATACCCAGATCCTTAGGGCAATTTTCAGCCTCCACACAACGGAAGCCCGGCGCAAAACATTTGGGACCTGCAGCACCCAACTCTGTGCCATCTTAGTCTTTTACATCCCAGATGTCGTGTCCTCCGTCATTCATCGGTTTGACTATATTGTGCCCCCCCATGCCCTCATTCTCATTGCTAACGTGCACCTTGTGGTGCCCTCTATGCTGCACCCCATCATCTATGGAGTGAGGACCAAGCAAATCCAGGACAGGTTGCTCTGGGTCTTTACTCATAAAAAGATCTAAAGGTTTCTCTTGGTGCATTCACTCTCTTGTAACAATATGGTTTTTCTGTAGCCATATTGGAAGGCTTGTAGCCATATTAAAGTCTTCCTCTGCAGCCAGACAGAAGAGCAACAGCCATTCGCTGTAAAGCTTGGAGTCCCATTCTCACATTCTGTCTAAACTGCATTAAAATAGTGTCGTACCAGGCTGTTAAGAAGGAGATCCTGTCCTAATGGCCCCCACTGTCACCAGATAAAGAAACAGATCTCAAGATGGGTGAAGAAAACTTAGTTAACATTTCGTCTGGCAAGAAACTGTTTGTCCATAGCTAAGGTCGTGGAATCCTCATTCTATGATTCTGGTCCTCACTTTCCTATTGTTTGTCTGTGTGGTATCTGCCTGGTTTGGAACTGTTTCCATCTGCTGTATAATTAATTTTGCCAGATGTAAATCAACTAAGGTGATGGAGTAGGATTGGTTAAGTAATTCTGTTAGAGTATGTTATGATTGGTTAGTAAAATTATACTAAAGTAATTGGTCAAAGTATAGCTATGCAGGACTGAAGTTTCACTATATAAATTGGGATCCAAGAAAGAGACCAAGAGGGAAAAAAGGGAAAGAGGAAGGAAAAGAGGAAAGGAAGAAAGGAACAGCAAGAAGGAGGAAGGAAGATCTGGAAGAACTCCAAAAGACAGCCTAAGACCAGAGCTGCCAGGACTCCTCTGCACGACCGTGATGTGCAGTAGCTAAGATCCCGAGAGACTGATCTTGCCTGGACAACAAGGGGAGTCTGCCTGCCTTTATCAGGCTTGGTGAGCATGACACTGTATACTTAGCATGTGTATTCTGCTTGCTTGGTAATTGTCAATAAATAGAGAATAAGAATATTACTGTGTGAGGCTCTTTCAGTGGCAAAAGCTCCATCAGACCCTAAGGAAGTTACACCCTGAGTCCTAGGAATTGGGTAAGGGTGAGTGTCCCTAAAGTGTGGAAGGTTCAAGGAAATTTGTGCAGGTAACACTTCGACCAAATTCCATGTGGAACTCACAAGTGACAAGGTGCTGGGTCCTCTTTCTTGAATCACTGACTGGACAGTCAGACAGACACTGGGCCCTTTCCTGACATTGCTGTGCCTGTGTGATAAACCGGTGTATGCACAGCTCATTGAGTTGTCACCTTTTTTTGCTTTTAACTGAACCCCTAAGGCCTCACCCTCTGTCATATCTCTTCTACAAAGGCCTAACCCCACTCTGCCTCTTCTCCTTCTGTCACTTGTTCCCTTCTTCCCCTCGGGTGTGTCTAGACTACATGCCTCTGTCGACAGAAGCATGTAGATTAGACAGATCGGCAGAGGGAAATGGAGCCGCGATTTAAATAATCAACATATCCAGCTACCTCCAAGACAGTTATTTCAGATTTTTGCTGGTTGTTATGATTTGTATCCATTGTCTACTTATATTGTTGAAAGCTTAAGTTTTGTGGCACATAAGCCAGCAATTAGCTGACAGGAGCACAGTATCTAACTCCTATATCAAAGAAATAATTTTTAAATAAATATTAGACGCGCTCAGATCTAATGTTATCATGTTCTAACATCATATTACAAATCATTTAAGGGACACCAGTTGGTTTTGAAATTTTAAAGTATAGTCTTATCTTTGCCTGTATGGTTTTGGCTCCTTCTCTCACCTTGGCCGTGTCCAGACTCAGGGTTTTTTTCGGGAAAAGTAGCCTTTTCCCGAAAAAACTTCCCCTGCGTCCAGACTCAAGCCGCGTTCTTTCGAAATTATTTCGAAAGAACGCGGCTTTTCTTTCGATGGCGGTAAACCTCGTTTCACGAGGAAGAACGCCTTCCTTTGAAAGTTCCTCTTTCGAAAGAAGGCGTTCTTCAATGTAAAGAGGCCGTCTTCGAAAGAGAGCTTACAGACTCGCTGGGTGCTCTCTTTCGAAAAAGCGGATTTCTCTTTCGAAAGATCCGCCTGCAGTCTAGACGCGATCTTTCGAAAGAGGCTCTTTCGAAAGATGCTTTCGAAAGAGCCTCTTTCGAAAGAAGCCTGCAGTCTAGACATAGCCCTTCTCTCACCTAACTCTCAGTTAGGGCATTTCTACACTAGAGCTACATCTAGACTGCATCCCTCTGTCGACAGACAGATGTAGATTAGGCACATCAAAATTGATAATGAAGCCGGGATTTAAATATCCCGCACCTCATTAGCATAAACACGGCCGCCACTTTTTTTTTTAAACGGTGTTTTTTCGAAAAAAACCCCAGCAGTCTAGACGCGAAGCTGTCAAAAATAAACCCTTTTTCAACAAAGCCTGTATTCCTCAAAAAATTAGGTATTCCTCAAAAAAAGTGGCAGCCATGTTTATGCTAATGAGGTGAGGGATATTTAAATTCTGGCTTCATTAGCTATTTTGATCTGCCTAATCTACATCTCTCTCTCGACAGAGGGAGGCAGCCTAGAAATAGCTAAATAACTAAATTTGAAATAATAATTCCCAAAATATTTCCAAATAGCACGTCCATACTACAGGGAAAACTCAAAATTAGTCAGAGGCAGACTCCCTTAATGTGGATGCACTACCTCGACTTAGAGCCTCAGGAAGCTCTGAGGTGTAATTGCTTTGAATGACTTTGGGGAGTAGTTCTTTCAACAAAGCAGCTGAGCGTCCACACTAACCCTATTTTGAACTAGCAGTTTCCAAATAGGCATTATTCCTCATAAATTCTGGGGTTATTTTTTGAAAATAACAAGCCTGTTATTTTGAAATAATTTCAAAATAACAGGCTTGGTAGTGTGGACACTACCCTTCAAAATAACTCGCTAGTGTAGACATGCCTTACTGACAGAGAGACACTGGTTGTGGCAGGGAAGTCAATACTCTTGGTTTCTCTCTGCCAATCTCTGTATGACCCTGACTAACACATGTCTCCTGGTGCCTCCATTTTATGAATTGTGGAGATAGGTTCATAATATCTTCCATTTGCTGTGTTTTTGCAGATGCTTGAATATAAGGGCAGCCCAACATGATGATAGTTATTGATGACAATTATTGATCTCAGCTTCCATAGTAACATCTCCCGTGTCTGCAGACAGTGCTCATGTTTTCCCTCTGTCATCTTTCTCCAGATCTCTCTGTCTATCCTCTACGCAGCCGCACTGGGCATTCACAGGGAATCCAACCTGTGGAGATTAAGGCATTATCCCTTGTTTACTTACCAATTAACCACACAGAGTAGCCACTTCCTCTCTGACTCAGCCGGGAACCCAAGAGAGCTCTTCTCCCTTTGGAGAATTAATTACTGTTTACTCTTAAAGCTGCATTACCACCGATAGGTTTCTCCACAGCCTATTTACATCCAAAGGCTGCTTCTCCCTCTAGGATTGCACAGAGCTGTATTATAAATTGTGCAAACGCCTGTGTTGGGTCTCGGCGTGGGTTGTTGCTGTAAATGCTGGAGCGAGACAAGTGCGGGATACAACTGACTGATGGGGGTTCCCAGGTAAGATGCTTCCCTCTCAGAATTCACCGGTACCCATCTCTTGCTGAGGGGCTCACCAACTCAACATACCCAGTGCAACACGGGTGTGATGGGACAGAAATGAGGTCTGTTTTCCTTTCTGCATCATATACCCATTAAACACCACAGCTTCCTTTCAATGTCTGATGAGTTTGCGGCGGGATCATGAGCCAAAACGTCCCTGTTTGTTATGTCTCTCCCTCGCCCCCAGCTGGTGGCTGCCAGACCTGAGGTGGCTGCATTTCAGTGGCACATGAGATGCAATAGAAGGCCACATTTTGAAGCTGTTGCCCATACATTCCTCAGAATCCATTGAGGCAAAATTTTCGTAGGTGAAAGAACTCAAGGATAGGCTTCAGGAGCCATCTGTGTATCAATACACAGAGTCTGTCACCTCCTCCTCTGTACATTGAAGGCTTTGGCTGTTAACAGTCACATGACTTTCGCCTGCTGTGAAGCATGGAGGTGCTAAGGCTCCTCTAGGGAACAATGACAAGAATGTTTCAATGTGAGCCAAATATCTTGTCTTGCTGCTGGTACGTCAAAAATGTTCAAACAATGATTTTCCAGTAACAGACTAAGTCGGCCACTCCTCTGAAGGGTCAAAAAACAGTTCAGCTTGAAACAGACACCAGACGTGGAAAAACACAGTTTGGCAAACTTATAAGCAATAGAAAATGAGTTCTTATAAAAGACGTCACCGCTTTAACTAAAGGTGGTGTCACTAGCACCATCTACAATGACTACTTCACTTGTGAATGTCACTCGAGTAAGCTGTTTGCTCACATAGTGTCTGTGGCAAGGAGACATACAGACTATGTGCAAAAACTTCCTTTTATCAGTGTTACATTTTCAGACTTTCAATGGGCTGAATGTTCCCTTCGTCATGTTATAAGAACATAAGAACGGCCGTACTGGGTAAGACCAAAGGTCCTTCTAGCCCAGTAGCCTGTCTGCCGACAGTGGCCAGCACCAGGTCCCACAGAGAGGGTGGACCGAAGACAATGATCAAGCAATTTGTCTCCTGCCGTCTCTCTCCAGCCTCTGACAAGCAGAGGCCAAGGACACCATTTTATCCCCTGGCTAATAGCCTTTTATGGACCTAACCTCCATGAATTTATCCAGTTTCTCTTTAAACTCTATTATAGTCCTAGCCTTCACAGCCTCCTCTGGCAAGGAGTTCCACAGGTTGACTACACGCTGTGTGAAGAAGAACTTTCTTTTATTAGTTTTAAACCTGCTACCCATTAATTTCATTTGGTGTCCTCTACTTCTTCTATTATGGGAACTAATAAATAACTTTTCTTTATCGGCGCTCTCCACACCTCTCATGATTTTATAGACCTCTATCACATCCCCCCTCAGTCTCCTCTTTTCTAAACTGAAAAGTCTCAGTCGCTTTAATCTCTCCTCATATGGGACCCGTTCCAAACCCCTAATCATTTTAGTTGCCCTTTTCTGAACTCTTTCCAAGGCCAAAATATCTTTTTTGAGGTGAGGAGACCACATCTGTACACAGTATTCAAGATGTGGGTGTACCATAGTTTTATACAGGGGCAGTAAGATATTCTGGGTCTTATTTTCTATCCCTTTCCTAATAATTCCTAGCATCCTATTTGCCTTTTTGACCGCCGCTGCACACTGTGTGGAAGTTTTCAGAGAACTGTCCACGATAACGCCAAGATCTCTTTCCTGATTTGTCGTAGCCATATTAGCCCCCATCATACTGTACCTATAGTTGGGGTTATTTTTCCCAATGTGCATTACTTTACACTTATCCACATTAAATTTCATTTGCCATTTTGTTGCCCAATCACTCAGTTTGGTGAGATCTTCTTGGAGTCCCTCACAGTCTAATTCTGTCTTGACTATCCTAAACAGTTTGGTATCATCTGCAAATTTTACTACCTCACTGCTTACCCCTTTCTCCAGATCATTTATGAATAGTTGAAAAGGATTGGTCCCAGGACTGACCCTTGGGAGACACCACTAGTTACCCCTCTCCAATCTGAAAATTTACCATTTATTCCTACCCTTTGTTTCCTGTCTTTTAACCAGTTCTCAATCCAAGGAAGGACATTCCCTCTTATCCTATGGCCATGTATTTTACACAAGAGCCTTTGGTGAAGGACCTTGTCAAAGGCTTTCTGAAAATCCAAGTATACTATATCTACTGGATCCCCCTTATCCGCCTGTTTGTTAACCCCTTCAAAGAACTCTAATAGATTATTAAGACAGGATTTCCCTTTACAGAAACCATGTTGACTTTTGTCCAACAAATTATGGTCTTCTACATGCTTCACTATTTTATTCTTTACTATTGTTTCGACCAATTTTCCTGGTACTTAAGTTAGACTTACCGGTCTGTAATTGCCAGGATCGCCTCTAAAGCCCTTTTTGAATATTGATGTCATGTTGGCTACCTTCCAGTCATTAGGTACAGAAGCCGATTTAAAGGATAGGTTACAAACCACAGATAATAGCTCAGCAATTTCCCATTTGAGTTCTTTTAGAACCCTTGGATGAATGCCATCCGGTCCCGGAGATTTGTTAACATTAAGTTTTTCTATTTGTTCCAAAACCTCCTCTAATGACACTTCAATCCGGGACAGTTCCTCAGATTCATCACCCACAAAGGACGGTGCAGATTCGGGAATCTCCCCAACGTCCTCAGCCGTGAAGACTGAAGCAAAGAAATCATTTAATTTCTCAGCAATGGCTTTATCATCCTTGATTGCTCCTTTTATAGCTCGATCATCTAGGGGACCCACAGGTTTTTTAGCAGGCTTCCTGCTTCTAATGTACTTAAAAAACATTTTGTTATTTCTTTTTGAGTTTTTGGCTAGCTGTTTCTCAAAATCTTTTTTTGCTTTTCTTATTACATGTTTACACTTGATTTGACAGTGTTTATGTTCCTTTCTATTTATCTCATTAGGATTGGACTTCCACATCTTAAAAGATACCTTTTTGTCCCTCACTGCTTCTTTTACATGGTGGTTAAGCCACACTGACACTTTTTTAGGTCTCTTGCTATGTTTTTTAATTTGGGGTATACATTTAAATTGGGCCTCTATTATGGTGTCTTTAAAAAGTTTCCATGCAGCTTTCAGAGAGACAGTCAACAGAATTGGATATTAGGAAAAACTATTTCCCTAGGAGGGTGGGGAAGCACTAGGAGGGGTTCCCTAGGGAAGGGGTGGAATCTCCATCCCTAGAGGTTTTTTAATCTCAGATTGACAAAACCCTGGCTGGGATGATTGTGTTGGATTGGTCCTACTTGGGGCAGAGGGCAGGACTCCATGATTCCTGAGGTATCTTCCAGCCCTAGGATTCTATGAGTCTATGGTTCTATGCAATGCTTGATCTATTCTCTTTCAATAGATTCATAGAATTTTAGTCCAGAAGGGACCGACAGATCATTCAGTCTGAATGCCAGTATAAACTAGGCAAATACAACTTAGATGGTGCTACTATAAGGTGGGTGCATAACTGGCTGGATAACCGCACTCAGAGAGTAGTTATTAATGGTTCTCAATCCTGCTGGAAAGATATAACAAGTGGGGTTCCGCAGGGGTCTGTTTTGGGACCGGCTCTTTTCAACATCGTCATCAATTATTTAGATATTGGCATAGAAAGTACACTTATTAAGTTTGCAGATGATACCAAGCTGGGAGGGGTTGCGACTAATCTGGAGGATAGGGTCATAATTCAATGACTTCTTTGTTTCGGTCTTCACCGAGAAGTCTGGAGGTGTGCCTAACGTAGTGAATACAAGCAGAGAGAGGGTAGGTTTAGAAGATAGGATTCACAAAGAACAAGTTAAAAGTCACTTAGGAAAGTTAGATGTCAGCAAGTCACCAGGTCCTGATGAAATGCATCCCAGGATACTCAACGAGCTGATAGAGGAGGTATCTGAGCCTTTAGCTATGATCTTTGAAAAATCATGGCAGACAGGGGAGATTCCAGAAGACTGGAAAAGGGCAAATATTGTGCCCATCTATAAAAAGGGGAATAAGAACAACCCAGGAAACTACAGACCGGTCAGTTTAACGTCTGTCCCAGGGAAGATAATGGAGCAGGTAATTAAGGAAATCCTATGCAAACACTTGGAAGGTAATAAAGTGATAGGGAATATCCAGCATGGGTTTGTGAAGAACAAGTCATGCCAAACTAATCTGATAGCTTTCTTTGATAAGATAACGAGCCTTGTGGATAAGGGAGAAGCGGTGGATGTCATATACCTAGACTTTAGTAAGGCATTTGATACGGTCTCGCATGATATTCTTATTGATAAACTAGGCAAATATAACTTAGATAGGGCCACGATAAGATGGGTGCATAATTGGCTGGATAACCGTAGTCAGAGAGTTGTTGTTAACGGTTCTAAATCCTGCTGGAAAGGGATAACAAGTGGAGTTCCTCAAGGGTATGTTTTGGGACCCGTACTGTTCAATATCTTCATCAATGATGTAGATATTGGGATAGAGAGTACGCTTATTAAGTTTGCGGATGATACCAAACTGGGTGGGGTTGCGACTTCTTTGGAGGATAGGGACATAATTCAAAATGACCTTAGCAAGTTAGAGAAATGGTCAGAGGTAAACAGGATGAGGTTTAATAAAGAGAAATGCAAAGTGCTCCACTTAGGAAGGAACAATCAGTTCCATACATACAAGATGGGAAGCGACTGTCTAGGAAGGAGCATGGCAGAAAGGGATCTAGGGGTCATAGTGGACCACAAGTTGAATATGAGTCAACAGTGTGATGCTGTTGCCAAAAAAGCAAATATGATTCTAGGTTGTATCAACAGGTGTGTTGTAAGCAAAACTCGTGAAGTCATTCTGCCGCTCTACTCTGCACTAGTTAGGCCTCAGCTGGAGTACTGTGTCCAGTTCTGGGCGCCACATTTCAAGAAAGATGTGGAGAAACTGGAAAGGGTACAGAGAAGAGCGACAAGAATGATTAAAGGTCTAGAGAACATGACCTATGAAGCCAGGCTTCATGAACTGGGCTTGTTTAGTTTGGAAAAAAGAAGATTAAGGGGGGACATGATAGCGGTTTTCAAATATCTAAAAGGGTGTCACAAGGAGGAAGGAGAAAATTTGTTCCTCTTGGTTTCTGAGGACAGGACAAGGAGTAATGGGCTTAAAGTGCAGCAGGGGAGGTTTAGATTGGACATTAGGAAAAAATTCCTAACTGTCAGGGTGGTCAAATATTGGAATAAATTGCCAAGGGAGGTGGTGGAATCTCCCTCTCTGGAGATATTTAAGAACAGGTTAGATAGACATCTGTCAGGGATGGTGTAGGTGGAGCTTGGTCCTGCCTTGAGGGCGGGGGGCTGGACTCGATGACCTCTTGAGGTCCCTTCCAGTCCTATTATTCTATGATTCTATGATTCTATGAACTCAAAATGATCTGGACAAATTGGAGAAATGGTCTGAGGTAAACAGGATGAAGTTTAATAAAGACAAATGCAAAGTGCTCCACTTAGGAAGGAACAATCAGTTTCACACATACAGAATGGGAAGCGACTGTCTGGGAAGGAGTACGGCAGAAAGGGATCTAGGGGTTATAGTGGACCACAAGCTGAATATGAGTCAGCTGTGTGATGCTGTTGCAAAAAAAGCTAACATGATTTGGGATGCATTAACAGGTATGTTGTGAGCAAGACACGAGAAGTCATTCTTCTGCTCTACTCTGTGCTGGTTAGGCCTCAGTTGGAGTATTGTGTCCAGTTCTGGGCACCACATTTCAAGAAAGATGTGGAGAAATTGGACAGGGTCCAGAGAAGAGCAACAAGAATGATTAAAGGTCTAGAGACCATGATCTATGAAGGAAGGCTGAAAGAATTGAGTTTGTTTAGTTTAGAAAAGAGAAGACTGAGGGGGGGGCATGATAGCTGTTTTCAGGTATCTAAAACGGTGTCATAAGGAGGAAGGAGAAAACTTGTTCATCTTGGCCTCTCAGGATAGAACGAGAAGCAATGGGCTTAAACTGCAGCAAGGGAGGTTTAGGTTGGACGTTAGGAAAAAGTTCCTAACTGTCAGGGTGGTCAAACACTGGAATAAATTCCCCAGGGAGGTTGTGGATCCCCATCTCTGAAGATATTTAAGAATAGGTTAGATAACTGTCTATCAGGGATGGTCTAGACAGTATTTAGTCCTGCCATGAGGGCAGGGGACTGGACTCGATGACCTCTCGAGGTCCCTTCCAGTCCTAATATTCTATGATTCTATAATATGGGCCATTAAATGTTACCTAGTAAACCCATAATAAGCTCCTTAAATTGTGTTTGGCTAAAGCCTGGTCTGTGATTCCACTGAGATTTTACATCAGAGAAACCTAGATCTACAGGATAAGAAGGAACTGTGGGGTCCAGCTAGTCTAACCCCATCAAGCCTCCTTAAGATTCTCTTCCACCCTTTAGATCATCTTTGTCCCATGCCTCTAGATCATTTTGACATACTCTACATCCTTCCTATACATGGGTGACCCAAATCAGATACAATAAACCATAACTAGTGCCAAGTAAGGCAATTCTGTCACCTCCCATGACTTGCATGCAATCCCTTGTTTAATGAAACCCCAAACTGCCTTTTTGCCACAGCTACACCCTGAGAGGTGTAGCTATGTCAAATAACCCTCGTATAGATAGCATGAGGGCAAATGAAGAATTCTTCCACTGCCCCAGCTACTACCTGTCATGGATTACTTATGCTGATGGGAGAATCCTTGCTGTTGGTGTTAGCAGTGTCTACCCTGATGTGCTACACCAGAAACCATTACAGCCTTTTAAGTCTCGTCAAGCCCTCAAGAAGATCTTCCAGAAAAGCATCCAGTTTGGATCATCAGTCCGGTTTATGTGTACTGATTGAAAATGAAAACTATGCAATATCAGTAGAGCATATTCCCCAATACTAAAACAAATGCCTCAGAGCAATCCAAGCATATTGCATCTGGGCATGTCCCTTGCTGAACCGAATATTCTACTGTAGATACGGTTTAACGTTCTTCTTGAAGTGTTTTCCAGTTTCTCAGCACTCATCCCCTAACGTGAGATGGGTACCTTAAACTGCTTCTCTCTAAATGCAGAACAAAATTATATATTGAAAGCATATTTTCAACTGCCTCTAGACGTTTCTTTTCTCCCCATCATAACTGGTGTACAAAATTTCTGTTGTTCTTACTATATTTAATAACCTCCTTTTTGTGATATATAGCTCTGCTAGACAGTGATTCCCCCGCCCCCAATCTCAGTAGCTAATGAACTCCTCTTGCAAATTCACAATTTTCATTCCCATTTTTCTGTCCACTTTTTCCGCTCAATCCGTTTTTCTCCTCAGTTTTGGGGAAATAGTACTTTTGAAGCACCGAGCATACGTCCACCCAGCAGCATTATTTCAGAATAACTGACCTTATTCCAAAATAACAAACAGCGCGTCTACACTACAAGCCTTTATTTTGAAATAACATCGAGCTTGAGGATTTCTTTCTCCGACTCATGGTAACACTCATTTCATGAGGAGTAAGGGACGTCAAAAGGAGAGTGATCTTCCTTCAACTTCCTGCTGTGTAGACAGCACCAAAAGCTAAATTAAGCTATTTTGACTTTAGCTACACAATTGATGTAGCTGAAGTTGTGTAGCTTAATTAGAATTTTGCCCTGCTGTGTAGACATACCCTAAGGCTGTGTCTAGACTGGCCACTTTTTCCGGAAAAGCAGTCGCTTTTCTGGAAAAACTTGCCAGCTGTCTACACTGGCCACTTGAATTTCCGCAAAACTACTGACGATCTCATGTAAGATTGTCAGTGTTTTTGCGGAAATACTATGCTGCTCCCGTTCGGGCAAAAGTCTTTTTCTGAAAAACTTTTGCGCAAAAGGGCCAGTGTAGACAGCAGAGATTTGTTTTCCACAAAAAAGCCCCGATCACGAAAATAGAGATTGGTTTTGTTTTTTTTGCGGAAAAGTGCATCTAGATTGGCCACGGATGCTTTTCCGCAAAAAGTGCTTTTGCGGAAAAGTGTCCTGCCAATCTAGATGCGCTTTTCCGAAAATGGTTTTAACGGAAAATGTTCTCTCTTTGTCCATTTGAATGTAGTAAATCCCATTCTTTATTTTCCTCTACTCTGTCATATTCATCTCACAGTTTTCCTGGGGGAGGGATAGCTCAGCAGTTTGAGCATTGGTCTGCTAAACCCAAGGTTGTGAGTTCAATCCTCGTGGAGACCATTTAGGGATTTGGGGCAAAAATTTGTCAGGCATGGTACTTGGTTCTGCTGTGAAGGCAGGGGACTGGACTCAATGACTTTTCAAGGTCCCTTCTCATTCTAGGAGATAGGCAGTCTCCATTATCTTAAAATTTATCAATTTTTCTCACCTATATGTCTTACAGAGCCTGAGAGAACAGAACTGAGCGTATAATGACAGCAAGTGATTCTCCATCCTTTTCCGTAAGCCTCAACATTGTCTTTGTTTTGGCCGCTCATGCGAATGAGCAGGTGTTTCCATTCAGCCGCTGGCAATGATGCTCAGGGCTTTCCCCTGAGGTGTGTTCCAGTTGGGATATTTCCCTGGAACATGTCAGATTCCAACATAACTGACTTTATCAATCTTTCCACATTCATCCTGCTGGGCATTCCCGGCCTGGAGGAGGCCCATGTCTGGCTCTCCATCCCCTTCTGCACCATGTACATCATAGCCATCTTGGGGAACTTCACCATCCTGTTCATTGTGAAGAGGGAGCTGAGCCTCCATGTACCCATGTACTATTTCCTCTGCATGCTGGCTGCCACCGACTTGGTCCTGTCTACATCCATCATGCCCAAAACACTGAGCATCTTCTGGTTCAATTCCAGGGAGATTGGTTTCAATGCCTGCTTCACCCAGCTGTTCTTCCTTCACTGCTTCACAGTGGTGGAGTCTGGGATATTTGTGGCCATGGCATTGGATCGCTACGTGGCCATTTGTGATCCTCTGAGACATTCCACCATCTTGACAAACCGCATGGTGGCCAAGATCGGCCTGGCCGTGGTGCTGCGTGGTGTCATGCTTGTCTTGCCCTGTCCCCTCCTGGCGAGGCAGTGGCCATATTGCAGAACCAACATCATCGCCCACTCGTACTGCAAGAACATAGCTGTGGTGAGCTTGGCCTGTGCCGACAGCCGTGTCAGCAATTACTACTGCCTGTCTGTGATACTCTTTGTGGTCTCCTTGGATATGTTCTTTATCACAGTGTCCTATATCCAGATCCTTAGGGCCATTTTCAGCCTCCCCACAAAGGACGCCCGCCTCAAGACCTTTGGGACTTGCAGCACTCACCTCTTTGCCATCTTAGCTTTTTATATCCCCGATGTCTTATCCTCCATCATGCACCGGTTGCATGACAATGTGCCACAGCATGTCCCCATTCTCATTTCAAATGTGCACCTTGTGGTGCCCCCCATGCTGCACCCTATCATCTATGGGGTGAGGGCAAAGGAAATCCGGGGAAGGTTGCTCAGGTCCTTTATGCATAAAAGAAATTAAAGTTCTCTTTTAGTGGATTCACTCTAAGACTAAACTCCATGCAGAGCTCATAGGTGATATGGTGCTTTGGAACATATTGAGTTGCCACCTTTCCTATTGCTTATAATGGGACCCCTAAGGCACCATCCTTTACCACATGTCTTCCAAAAATATTTATCCCTACTCTATCTCTTCTGCCCAAGACCTTCCTGTCATTCTTTCCTCTCTTCCCCTCCCCTTCTCACTCATTGGATCATCGCTATGCCCCCACAAGCCCCTTGGCTGCAAGTAAATTATTCCAGGTTTTAAATGGTGTTGGTGGGGAGTTTAATCATGTTATCAGCATCTGCTTAGGCTCTTGAAAGCTTTAGGTTTTTGGTAGATAACTTAGCAATTAGCTGAGAAGAGCATTGTATCTAATTCCTATATAAAAGACAAATTTAAATACATTTCTTATACTAATATGATCTGATATCTTCTCACAAATATCTTAAGGGACACTCTTAGGTTTACAATTTTAATAAATATTTATTATTAATGAAAGCGGGAGAGAGAGAGTGAGAGAGACCCTGTCGTTGCCTGTTGAATTCCATCTCAGATCTGGAAGGGGATAGAGAGGTAGTGAGATACCATTCAAGGTCGTGACTTCTAGTTTGAAAATCACTGACTTAGATCCTACCCAAAGATGACTCTGTGGTCTAGCCTTCAGTATGAAATATCTGAAGTTTTTTTTCTAAAGAAAAAAGGAAAGGAAAGCTGAAAGTGAAAGGAATCAAACACACACAATGATTGCAAAATTCTTGGTGCGGGCCTATAGCCATGATGGAATAAACTGCTGGCTTAAGTCAAGTCTGGTTGTTTCCAAATCATTGGAGGACCTCAGTCCCTTTGTTAGAATGCTGCCGTAGGTATAAATCTATAGTCCAGAGCAGGGGTGTGGAAACATTTTTGTGTCAGGGGCCACTTAACCCACAGAAAAATAGTTCGGGATTGCCCACAAGTAAGATGCAAAAAAACCTACCCCTCATAGAAGTGGCCCCCAACTGAGAAGGAGAATGACTGTTCCCCACATTCAACCTCACATACCAGAGCCTTGGTAGATTGTGTGCTCCAGCCCTTTGGAGAATAGCGGGGAAAAGCATGATAGCTAACGATACTATGCACATGCAAAATGATGTTTCCTAATGACACATACAAGGAACCCTTGCTGTTAGGTTTAAAAGTTTTATCTTTTTTATATTTGTATTTTAGGTTTAATGATGAAAGCAATGTAGCAATGTAGTTCAATGATGTAGCAATAATATAGTAACGTAAGGTAACATATTAACTCCCATTTAATATTTTGTTAAACTAAGTCCTTTCGATTAAATGCATAGTCCTTCATTTTAAAGTTTAGTAAGTTTAGTAATTGTTTCCTTGTTTTAAAGTGTAGTGAGTAAAGAGATAGAGTTTTGGTATTGTGTCTGTGTAATTAAACTAGAGGATTGTTGAAGGCTAAGGCCTTAATTGTTTGATTTACAATGCCTTTTTGCTTTGCCCAATGAAGATATTAATGTTATGCTCTTCCTCGAGACTCCATGTAAAAGATTGTTTATGTGTGAAAGTGGTATGTATGTGTCGAGATAAAGGTGCGAAAGTTATTGCTCAGAACCAGATGGCCGAAGAAGGAGGGGTGAGCGTGGGTGAAGACAAACTGTAAAAGACAGACTGTGAAGAGACATCTGAAAAAACGATCTGTGCATACCTATGGTCACGGATTGGCAGAATTGATCGCTCTAAAGGTGAAGGGGGGCACCCCTGAAAACAACTGATTAAATCCAGGACAGGATGAGCCTTTCAAGATGTTTTGGGAATGAATGTCAACATCAGAGGATAACAATAACAGGTCACAGACTGACACAGTGAAATCCATAAAGGAGAGGATTATAAAAGCAGGGTGCCTTGCTATGGGACTTTGGGTTCGTCTTGCCACCAACTCCAGGGGAGCTTCGGATCGATCGACTGACAAAGGCCCTGCTCTCCCTCTGTGTTCAATCTGGCTGGCTACTAGATTGATACAGAATCTGGACTGGTAACTATGACATCGACTAGCGGGACCGTGTATACATGGTGTTTGTATGTGCGAGTGACTGAAAAGCATATGTAACTGTTGTATTCTCAATAAATGCTGCCTTTTCCCCTGTAAAAGATCTTGTGTGCTTCATTTAAGTATAAGATTGCTCCCTTTTGAGATCTCTAGACTCAGCTAAAATATGTGATAAAAGGTGCACAGAGCTCTGCAAGAACACATGAGGATAACACTACAATGTTTTGCAACCCTTCACAGTTAACTAAATGGAGATATGCCTATCTTATAGAACTGGAAGGGACCTTGAGAAGTCATCAAGTCCAGTCCCCTTCACTCATAGCAAGACCAAGTATCATCCCTGAGGGATTTAGCCCAGATTGCTAAATGGCCCCTTCAAGGAATGAATTCACAACCCTGGTTTAGCAAGCCAATGCTCAAACCATTGAGCTAACCCTCCCCCACCGTCTCCAGGGGCCATGGTCCAAACCTACAATATCGCCTCCATCTCATTGCTTTACTATATTAATGAGTAACACTCCTTCAAGAAAATAACAGGGTAGGCATGGCATTCTCTGCTCCAAAGCAGCACCCTGGCACCCCCACATCTGCAATATTGTTATAATTCTTGTGTGTTTTATACATGGTGTATCATGCAAAGTATCAATGGAAAGGATATGTTTTGCTAAATATGCTGAACCTATTTGCATACATGTACCAGTATTTGAAAGTCGTTTGCTCCTAGATAATACCCACAAGGAGCTTAAATGTAATTTTACCAGTACATTGTAGATGTACCAGTCAAGGAAATGGCTCATTATGGAACACAATAGACCTTAGAAGACACTTCACACCATGTGATCTGTGCTGGGGGATTTTGCTAGGAAAAATGAAGCTCCCACCACACAGCAGAAGCTATAATAGAGGAAACAACAGCCTCACTTGGTGGAAGAAAACATTGTCCTCACTCTGCATTTGTAAGCAACAAGTAGCCAGAGGCAGTTTTATTACGAGCTGCAGCAAGGGAAAAACTGGTTCATACGGGGGGGGGGGGGGGGGAGGCGGGGGAGAAGCCCCCCTGTGAGGCAGATCTTTGAATACAAACAATTATGAAACAGTTTATATACTGTCCATTAGATATAATAACAATAACAATTGGTCTCCTTCCCATTACAAACACCAATGGCTAACATTTATTTTAGTTCCACCCAGATGCTCCTTATCTCAAGGTCTCTGCCAGAGTCAGCATTCTATCCTTATCTCCGTATGGAGACGAGAGGCGAAGGCAACGTCTAATTACAGATCTTGCGTTGTCACACCACAGACTTAGCCTGACTCTTGCTCTCTTGTTAACAAGACCAAGATGGCTGCACACAAATTCCCTTATTCCCTTTTCCTGCCTCCACACAAAGTTCTGGGTTCCCCTCTGTCATCTGTCCCCAGATCTCTCTGTCTACAATCGACACAGCCTCCCTGGGCATTTACAGGGAATAAGATCTGTGGAGATGGAGGCATTATCTTGTGTTTACTTACGCATCAACCATACGCAGATTAGCCAATTCCCCTCTGACTCAGCAGCGAGCTCAAGAGATCACTTCTCCCTTTGGGAAGGACTCTTAATTATTGTTTACTCTTAAAATTGAATCGATACTATATTATACCGATAGGTTTCTCCACAGTCTATTTACATCCAAAGGCTGCTTCTCCCCTTGACACTAAGCGCACCCCACTGGGAGATCATAGAACTATATTATAAGTTGTTCAAACCCCTAAGTAATTTCTCGGCGTGGGATGTTGCCGCAGATGCTGGAGCAAGAGAGGTGCGGGATACAACTGTCTGAAGGGGCTTCCCAGGTAAGAAGCTTCCCTCTCAGAATTCCCCAGTACCCATCTCTTGCTGGGAGGGGCATGGGCGTGATGGCACAGAGACTAGGTCTGTTTTCCTTTCTGCTCTGCACAGCCACGAAACACCACACCTTCCTTACTACTCCTGATGAATTTGCTCCAGGTTCATGAGGCAAAATGTCCCACTTGGCAGTTTCTCCATTGGGCTGATGGCTTCCAAACCAGAGGAGGCTGTATGCCAGTGGCTTATGCTTTTATATATGTGCCACGCAAGGCCACATTCTGAAGACGCGGCCCAGACATTGCTGTCTGAGGCAAATCTCTCTTCAGTGTAAGCACTGAGGAAACACCTCAGGAGCCAGCCGTGTGATAATGCACAGAGTCTGTTATCTCCTTCTCTTGCATTTGAGGGCTCTGGCGTTTTCATGTGCTGAAAAGCATAATGGGGCTAGGGACAAAGGAACAATAAGAAGACTTTTTCAACATGGGCATCTTGCCTCTAAGGTGTTAGGTCCGAAAACTTCAAAAAAAAATAGTTAAGTAGAAACTGGGCCTCGAAAATTACAGCCCGAATGCTTGATGTTTGGGGTGCTTGTAAGCAACAGAAAATGAGTTGTCCATGTAGAAGGTGTCAGAGCACCTTACCCAAGTCAATGCCACCAGCATCAAGCTCAATGAAAAATCCATTTGTGAATCCCATTCAGGTAAGCTCGTTCCTCCTATAATGTTTCAGGCAAGGAGCTGCACAGCAGAAATATGGATTCTGTAAATGAAATCATGTATCAGTGTTACATGTTCAAACTTTCAATGGAACTCGATGTTCCCTTTTTCACGTGTTGTGAGAGACAGTAAATACACAAGGACTCCATTTTGGGCATGGAGTGGGGGGGAGCAGCCATGCACTCCGGGACGTGGCTAGCTTTTCATCCCGTTCCTCAAGAGACGTGAGGAGAAAGTGCTTCCATTCCGTGCCTGCCTTTCACATCTGGCTGGTGAAGGAAAAAAGTGGAAACTAGCTCAAATTACAAAGGATGAATAGAAGCAAAAACCACAAGTATGCAGGAGCAAGATTAGAAAGGTAAAGGCCCAGAATGAGCTCAAACTAGCTAGCGACATAGAGGAAAACAAGAAGACATTCTATAAATATATTAGAAGCAAGAGGAAGACCAAGGACAGGGTAGGCCCACAGCTCAGTGATGAGGGAGAAACAAAAACAGGAAACTTGGAAATGGCAAAAGTGCTTAATGATTTCTTTGTTTCGGTGTTCACCAAGAAGTCTGATGATGAAGGAATGTCTAACATAGTGCATACTAGTGGGAATGGGGCAGGCTTAGAAGATAAAATTTTTAAAAAAGTTAAAAATCACTTAGAAAAGTTAGATGTCTCAACCTTCTGAAATAAAAAAGTATCTCCAATGCAGCCCAAGAACATATTGGATAATCTGTTCCTTCCTGTGTTAGTTTCCCAACAGATGTCTGGATAGTTGAAGTCCCCCATCACCACCAAATCCTGCATTTTGGATGATTTTGTTAGTTGTTTAAAAAAAGCCTCATCCACCTCTTCTGCCGGGGTAGGTGGTCCATAGTAGACCCCTAGCATGACATCACCCTTATTTTTTAGCCCTTTTAACCTAACTCAGAGGCTCTCAACATGTCTGCCCCCTCCATTCATCTCCACCGCAGTCCAAGTGTATAACATTTTTAAAACATAAAGCAGCACCTCCTTTTTTTCCCTCCCTATTCTTTCTGAGCAAACTGTGCCATTCTATACCAATATCTTCTAAAGCACTAAGTGTCAGTAGATACCATGGGTTGGAGATTGCTATTAACAGTTCTATTGAGTGCTATTAACAGTTATTTGTTTATCTCCTTTGTAGTCAATATGAAACCTTTTTTTAAACCAATTTTGGTTTTGTTTTGGTTGGTTTTTTGTTTGTTGCCATTTGTCCGTGTGTTGGTAAAGATACTCTCAAACATTACGCACATTGTAAGTGATGTACAACACTAATACAATAATACAGCAGTAAAACAATGAAACGGCAATAAAAAAGCAGCAACTTTGTTTTACCCAGTAGCCAAGTTTAAATCGACCGACAGTGATTTCTAGCTGATTGCTAACGTCATTTTCCGCATATAGGAGATTGAGGGGTAGTTGACAAGTCTCTTGTTTATAAAGCACTTTTCTTTTTCTTTTCTTTTTTTATGCTTTGGGAGTCCCTTTGCCATATACTGGTATTTTCTGGTAGGAATGTGGCGTGATATAAAGGTTTCCCACACAAGTGTGTGTGGGAATTGTTATGTGTGGAACGCCATCATATTTGGAATTGGCATTAGTCGGGGCAGTGGTTCATGGTTCATTTCTCAGAATAATGAAAATGTCAGTTTGCTGAGTGCAAAGAGTGTACTGTCGACTTCACCCATGAGAAAAATGTCCATTAGTTCACGCACTGTCTCATATTTATATTTTCTCCACACCCAGGTTTTTGTACGGAGGCTATCGCCTTAGGTCCTGGGAACAAACAGAAAGTCAGGAGAACATACGGAACCTGCCGGAGACAACATTTCTCTTTCAGAGTTGGGCTCTTTCACCTCTGTCCATGTCCGATTCCAACACCACTGACTTCACCAACCCTTCCGTCTTCATCCTGCTGGGCATTTCTGGCCTGGAGGCCGCCCATGTCTGGATCTCCATCCCCTTCTGCGCCACATACATTGTAGCCATCTTGGGGAACGTTACCATCCTTTTCATTGTGAAGAGGCAACCGAGTCTCCATGGGCCCATGTACTATTTCCTCTGCATGCTGGCCATCACCGACCTGGGCCTGTGTAACTCCATCCTGCCCAAATCACTGAGCATCTTCTGGTTCAATTCCAGGGAGATCTATTTCAGTGCCTGCCTCGCCCAAATGTATTTAATTAACTGCTTTGCAGTCATGGAGTCTGGGATCTTCGTGGCCATGGCTTTTGATCGCTATGTGGCCATCTGTGAGCCCCTGCGACATTCCACCATCCTGACCAACCGCGTGGTGGCCAAGATCGGCCTGACCGTGGCACTGCGCGGCAGCATGATTGTGCTTCCGTATCTCCTCCTGGCCCAGCAATGGCCATATTGCAGAACCAACATCATTGCCCATTCATACTGCAAGCACATATCTTTGGTGTCCCTGGCCTGCGCCGACATCCGTGTCAGTAGTTACTACAGCCTGACCGTGACAGTCTTTGTGACTGGTCTGGATGTGTTTTTTATCTCAGTGTCCTATAGCCAGATTCTCAGGGCCATCTTCAGCCTGCACTCAAAGGATGCCCGGCTCAAAACCTTTGGGACCTGCAGCTCCCACCTCTGTGCCATCTTAATCTGTTATATCCCAGACGTCTTCTCCACTGTCATGCACCGGTTTGGTAGCAATGTGCCCCTGTATGTCCTCATTCTTTTTGCTACTGTGTGCCTTGTGGTGCCTCCCATGCTACACCCCATTATCTATGGGATGAGGACCAAGCAAATACGGGAGAGTCTGCTCTGGATTTTCACTCATAACAGACCCTAAAGTTTCCTCCTGGTGGAAACCCTTAGACCGAACTCCACTCTTGAGAAGGTTCTGGACCATCCTTCCTGAAGCAAGTGGGTGGAGGAGAGGAAGAAGTGTCTTGTCTAGCAGAGAGATGGAGGTCTCTTGTGAAGGGAGATGTAATTCACAGAGCATAACTCTTCAGCCAGACACCTAACACAAGGCAAAGCAGACTTAAGCACCAGGCCACTTCCAAATATCTTCACATCACCTCCACAATCCCAATGCAGGCCCCATCAAGAGGAGCTTAGTCTGCCATCCCTACTGCAAAAGACAGTGAGAGGAAAGGAAAACCAGCAACTAAACACATGCAAACGTTCACAGAGCAGGTCAAGGACACCATGGGTTTTGAGAAAACCAGACTTTCTCTGCACAAGGTGTGGTATAATGAAAACACCTAGTAGTGTTGATAAGAAAAACACTGGCGTTATTGTTCTATCTCATGATGTAATGTTTGTTTCCAATGGTAAATCATATAGCAAAGAACCTGATACTGTTGGTAACTTCTATGAAAATGCATAATGATTTTTTGGGGAAAAACCTTTTGGAACATGCTAGGAGGAGTAAAAGAAAAGCTTTACGGGGATACCGCTTCTCAACTCACACCTGTAAAGAGGTTCTAAGCTTGCCTCAGTCAGGATACCATCATAGAATCATAGGACTGGAAGGGACCTCGAGAGGTCATCGAGTCCAGTCCCCCGCCCACAAGGCAGAACCAAGCTCCGTCTACACCATCCCTGACAGATGTCTATCTAACCTGTTCTTAAATATCTCCAGAGAGGGAGATTCCACCACCTCCCTTGGCAATTTATTCCAATATTTGACCTCCCTGACAGTTAGGAATTTTTTCCTAATGTCCAATCTAAACCTCCCCTGCTGCACTTTAAGCCCATTACTCCTTGTCCTGTCCTCAGAAACCAAGAGGAACAAATTTTCTCCTTCCTCCTTGTGACACCCTTTTAGATATTTGAAAACCGCTATCATGTCCCCCCTTAATCTTCTTTTTTCCAAACTAAACAAGCCCAGTTCATGAAGCCTGGCTTCATAAGTCATGATCTCTAGACCTTTAATCATTCTTGTCGCTCTTCTCTGTACCCTTTCCAATTTCTCCACATCTTTCTTGAAATGTGACGCCCAGAACTGGACACAGTACTCCAGCTGAGGCCTAACTAGTGCAGAGTAGAGCGGCAGAATCATACATCTGGTCTGCTGTGATGAGCGGGAGACTGAGGGAGTCTGTGCATGGCAGTTGTGAATATTTATCATCACTTGGAAAAGCATGATGGCTAACGATACTATGCACATGCAAAATGATGTTTCCTAATGACACATACAAGGAACCCTTGCTGTTAGGTTTAAAAGTTTTATCCTTTTTATATTTATATTTTAGGTTTAATGATGAAAGCAATGTAGCAATGTAGTTTAATGAGGTAGCAATAATATAGTAACGTAAGGTAACAACATTAACTCCCATTTAATATTCTATTAAACTAAGTCCTTTCAATTAAATGCATAGTCCTTCAATTTAAAGTTTAGTAAGTTGAGTAATTGTTTCCTTGTTTTAAAGTGTAGTGAGTAAAGAGATAGAGTTTTGGTATTGTGTCTGTGTTAATGAAACTAGAGCAATGTTGAAGGCCAATGCCTTAATTGTTTGATTTACAATGCCTTTTTGCTTTGCCCAATGAAGATATTGATTTTATGCTCTTCCTCGAGACTCCATGTAAAAGATTGTTTATGTGTGAAAGTGGTATGTATGTGTCGAGATAAAGGTGCAAAAGTTATTGCTCAGAACCGGATGGCCAAAGAAGGAGGGGTGAGCGTGGGTGAAGACAGACTGTGAAAGACAGACTGCGAAGAGACATATCAGCATCAGAAAAAACCATCAGTGCATAGCCATGGTCAGGGATTGGCAGAATTGATGGCTCTAAAGGTGGAGGGGGAGGCACCCCTGAAAACAAATGATTAAATCCAGGACAGGATGAGCCTTTCAAGATGTTTTGGGAATGAATGTCAACATCAGAGGATAACAGTAACAGGTCACAGACTGACACAGGGAAATCCATAAAGGAGAGGATTATAAAAGCAGGGTGCCTTGCTATGGGACTTTGGGTTCATCTTGCCACCAACTCCAGGGGAGCTTCGGATCGATCGACTGACAAAGGCCCTGCTCTCCCTCTGTGTTCAATCTGCCTGGCTACTAGATTGATACAGAATCTGGAATGGTAACTATGACATCGTCTAGCGGGACTGTGTATACATGGTGTTTGTGTGTGCGAGTGACTGAAAAGCATATGTAACTGTTGTATTCTCAATAAATGCTGCCTTTTCCCCTGTAAAAGATCTTGTGTGCTTCATTTAAACATAAGATTGCTCCCTTTTGAGATCTCTAGACTGAGCTAAAATATGTGATAAAAGGTGCACAGAGCTCTGAAAGAACACATGAGGATAACACTACAATGTTTTGTAACCCTTTGCAGTTAACTAAATGGAGATATACTTATCTTATAGAACTGGAAGGGACCTTGAGAAGTCATCAAGTCCACTCCCCTTCACTCATAGTAAGACCAAGTATCATCCCTGAGGGATTTAGCCCAGCTTGCTCAATGGCCCCTTCAAGGAATGAATTCACAACCCTGGGTTTATCAGCCCAATGCTCAAACCATTGAGCTATTCACACTATGGTCCAAGGCTATTATACCGCCTCCATCCCATTGCTTCACTATATTAATGAGTAACACTCCTTCAAGAAAGTAACAGGGCAGGTATGGCATTCTCTGCTCCAAAGCATCACCCTGGCACCCCCACATCTGCAATATTGTTATAATTCTTGTGTGTTTTATACATGGCGTATCATGCAAAGTATCACTGGAAAGGATATGAGTTTTTAAATATGATGAACCTTTTGCATGCATGTACCATATTTGAAAGTCGTTTGCTCCTAGTTAACGCCCACAAAGAGCTTAAATGTAATTTTACCAGTACATTGTGGATGCACCAGTCAAGGAAATGGCTCATTATGGAACACAATAGGCCTTAGAAGACACTTCACACCATGTGATCTGTGCTGGGGGATTTTGCTAGGAAAAATGAGGCTCCTACCACACAGCAGAAGCTATAATAGAGGAAGCAACAGCCTCACTTGGTGTAACTTTTCTGTAACTGGACGTCACAGATTGCTGCAGTGGCACAGGAGCCAAGCAAACTGAGCTGTAAACAGGGGAGTTTGAGTTGGAGTTTGTAAAGGGAGTTTGGATTGTGGGACTTGTTTGGAGTTTGTTTTTGCTGTGGAGAGGGTGTTTTGGTTTGTTTTTGTGTTCACCGGACTAATAGGATTTTGGTCAGAAAGTAGATAAAACACAGAGGCATTAGTGGCCATGGCCCAAGTAGTAGAGAACACAAGGAGGATGATTGGATGTGGTAGCTGCGGTAAGTACATGATTCTGGAGGGGGTACCTGAAAGGAGTTTTGTTTGCATGAAGTGCCGCCTGATAGAGCTGATGGAAGAAAAGATCCGAGAACTGGAGATGCAGGTGGAAACTCTGGTCAAGTTTAAAAGGGGGTTTGATAAGATAATGGGGCAAAGGCATGACGTGGCTGAAGGGGAAAGCTTAGTTGAGCCAGATATGCAGATGGAAGCAGGATCAAGGGCCTCAGAGGGGGGACTGCTGGGCGAAGAAAATGGACAGTGGAAGCATGTGACTCAGAGGACCAGGCAGAGGAAAAGATGGGTCAGTGAAGGAAAAATAGAGCTCAAGAACAGGTATGTGGAGCTGGAAAATGTAGAAGGGGTACAGCAGGTAGATAATGAGGATGGAAGGGTAAGGAAGAAGAGAAGAGTGGCTAGTCCCATAGATAAAGGGGAAGACTTAATGGAGATAACACCAATAATGAGCATTAGGATTACAAGGGAAAATAGGAATGGCAAGGACTTGCAGCCAGAGGTAGCTAGAGATAGACCAGAGAATTGCACTATCACTAGGAAAAGGCAGGTCTACGTGATTGGGGATTCCTTATTGAGAAGAATAGATAGGCCTGTAACCAGAGCTGATCCAGAGAATAGAAGGGTATGCTGTCTGCCAGGTGCTAAGATAAGAGATGTGGAAATTAGGTTGAAGAGAATTATTAAGGGAGCAGGAAGGAATCCATTGATCATCCTTCATGTAGGAACAAATGATACGGCTAGATTCTCGCTGGAACAAATTAAGAGAGACTATGCTAGGCTGGGGAGGATGCTCAAGGAAATTGAGGCTCAGGTGATCTTTAGTGGGATTCTGCCTGTTCCTAGAGAAGGGCAACTAAGATGTGACAGGATTATGATGATCAATAGATACCTTAGGCAGTGGTGCTATAAGGAGGGCTTTGGGATGTATGGTCACTGGGAGGCATTTATGGACAGAGGACTGTTCTCTAGAGATGGACTTCACCTAAGTAGGGAGGGAAATAGACTTCTAGGATGGAGGCTGGCTCAACTTATTAAGAGAGCTTTAAACTAGGAATTTGGGGGAGACGGTTGGGAGATGCCCAGGTAATCTCTACGCAAGATTTTAACACCGAGAGGGAGGAAAACGAAGTAAGAAAGGATATATCTGGGGTTAGGAGAATGAACATGAGGAAGGGTGGGGTGGATACTAGTCTAATAGGTCATATTGGAGGTATAACGTCTGTGCCAAATTGGGTAAAGAATGTGAATGAGGCCAAATAGCAAAAATTAAGATGTTTGTACACCAATGCGAGGAGCCTAGGTAACAAAAAGGAGGAACTAGAGCTATTGGTCCAGGAAGTGAAACCGGATATTATAGGAATAACAGAAACATGGTGGAATACTAGGCATGACTGGAGTACAGGTATTGAAGGGTATGTGCTGTTTAGGAAAGACAGAAATAAGGGTAAAGGTGGTGGAGTCACATTGTATATCAAAGATGAGGTAGATTGTAAAGAAATAAAAAGTGATGGAATGGAGAAGACAGAGTCCGTTTGGGCAAAAATCACATTGGGGAAGAAAACTATCAGATCCTCCCCGGGATAGTGCTTGGGGTGTGTTATAGACCACCAGGATCCAATTTGGATATGGATAGAGACCTCTTTAATGTTTTTAATGAAGTAAATACTCATGGAAACTGTGTAATCATGGGAGATTTCAACTTTCCAGATATAGATTGGAGAACAAGTGCTAGTAATAATAATAATAGGGCTCAGATTTTCCTAGATGTGATAGCTGATGAATTCCTGCATCAAGTAGTTGCTGAACCAACAAGGGGGGGATGCTATTTTAGATTTGGTTTTGGTGAGTAGTGAGGACCTCATAGATGAAATGGTTGTAGGAGACAACCTTGGCTCGAGTGATCATGAGCTAATTCAGTTTAAATTAAATGGAAGGATAAAGAAAAATAAATCTGAGACTAGGGTTTTTGATTTTAAAAGGGCTAACTTTAGTAAATTAAGGAAATTAGTTAGGGAAGTTGATTGGACTAAAGAAATTATGGATCTTAAAGTGGAGGAGGCCTGGAATTATTTTAAGTTAAAGTTGCAGAAGCTGTCAGAAGCCTGTATCCCTAGAAAAGGGAAAAAATTTATAGGCAGGTGTGTTAGACCAAGCTGGATGAGCAAGCATCTCAGAGAGGTGATTAAGAAAAAGCAGAAAGCATATAAGGAGTGGAAAATGGGAGGGATCAGTAAAGAAAGCTACCTTATTGAGGTTAGAGCATATAGGGATAAAGTGAGAAAGGCTAAAAGTCAGGTAGAGTTGGACCTTGCAAAGGGAATTAAAACCGATAGTAAAAAGTTTTATAGCCATATAAATAGGAAAAAAACAAAAAGGATGGAGTGGAGGTTAAGGATAATCTAGGAATGGCCCAATATTTGAACAAATATTTTGCTTCAGTCTTTAATGAGGCTAATGAAGAGCTTAGGGATAATGGTAGCATAACAAATGGGGCTAAGGATGTGGAGGTAGATATTACCATATTCGAGGTAAAAGTCAAACTTGAACAGCTTAATGGGAGTAAATCGGGGGGCCCAGATAATCTTCATCCAAGAATATTAAAGGAACTGGCACATGAACTTGCAAGTCCATTAGCAAAAATTTTTAATAAATCTCTAAGCTCAGGGGTTGTACCATTTGACTGGAGAATTGCTAATATAGTTCCGATTTTTAAGAAAGGGAAAAAAAGCGACCCGGGTAACTATAGGCCTGTTAGTTTGACATCTGTAGTATGTAAGATCCTGGAAAAATTTTGAAGGAGAAAGTAGTTAGAGACATTGAGGCTAATGGAAATTGGGACAAATTACAACATGGTTTTACAAAAGGTAGATCGTGCCAAACCAACCTGATCTCCTTTTTTGAGAAAGTAACAGATTTTTTAGATAAAGGAAATGCAGTGGATCTAATCTACCTCGACTTTAGTAAGGCATTTGAGACAGTACCACATGGGGAATTATTGGTTAAATTGGAAAAGATAGGGATTAATATAAAAGTTGAGAGGTGGATAAGCAACTGGTTAAAGGGGAGACTACAGAGGGTCATATTGAAAGGTGAACTGTCAGGTTGGAGGAAGGTTAATAGCGGAGTTGTTCAGGGATCAGTTTTGGGGCCAATTTTATTGAATCTTTTTATTGCTGATCTTGGCACCAAAAGTGGAAGTGTCCTAATAAAATTTGCGGATGACACAAAGTTGGGAGCTATTGCCAATTCAGAAAAGGATCGGGATATCATACAGGAAGATCTGGATGATCTTGTAAATTGGAGTGATAGCAATAGGATGAAATTTAATAGTGAGAAGTGTAAGTTTATGCATTTAGGGATTAATAACAAGAATTTTAGTTATAAACTGGGGACACATCAGTTGGGAGTAATGGAGGAGGAGAAGGACCTCGGAGTCCTGGTTGATTATAGAATGACTATGAGCCGCCATTGTGACATGGCCGTGAAAAAGGCTACGATCTTGGGATGTATTAGGCGAGGTATTTCCAGTAGGGATAAGGAGGTGTTAGTGCCATTATACAAGGCATTGGTGAGACCCCATTTGGAATACTGTGTGCAGTTCTGGTCTCCCATGTTTAAGAAGGATGAATTCAAACTGGAACAGGTACAAAGAAGGGCCACTAGGATGATCCGAGGAATGGAAAACCTGTCTTATGGAAGGAGACTCAAGGAGCTTGGCTTGTTTACTTTAACCAAAAGAAGGCTGAGGGGAGACATGATTGCACTTTTTAAATATATTAGAGGGATAAATACCAGGGAGGGAGAGGAATTATTTAAGTTTAATACCAATGTGGACACAAGAACAAATGGATATAAGCTGGCTAGTAGGAAGTTTAGACTTGAGATTAGATGAAGGTTTCTAACCATTAGAGGAGTGAGGTTCTGGAACGGCCTTCCAAGGGAAGTAGTGGGGGCAAAAGATCTATCGGTTTCAAGATTAAACTAGATGGGTTTATGAAGGGGATGGTTTGATGAGATAACATGATCTTGGTAACTAATTGACCATTCATTATCAGTGGGAAATAGGTCAATGGAGGGATGATAGGAGTTACTATAGAGAACTTTCTGGGTGTCTGGCTGATGAGTCTTGCCCACATGCTCAGGGTTTAGCTGATCGCCATATTTGGGGTTGGGAAGGAATTTTCCTCCAGGGTAGATTGGCAGAGGCCCTGGAGGTTTTTCGCCTTCCTCTGTAGCATGGGGCACAGATCACAGCTGGAGGATTCTCTGCATCTTGGGGTCTTCAAAGTATTTGAAGGCTTCAATATCTGAGATCTAGGTGAGAGGATTATTCTAGGAGGGGTGGGTTAGATTTTGTGGCCTGCACTGTGCAGGGGGTCAGACTAGATGATCATAATGGTCCCTTCTGACCTTAAAGTCTATGAGTCTATGAGTCTATGAGTCAAAAATAACTGAAGAGCAAGGGCTGAAATGGGGCTGAGAGCTCAGTTGAATGGGATTTATAGATGGTGTATAGTAGATTGGTGGACTAATTCAACTATCAAGGTGAGACTCTGCTTGATTCAGACCCTGACTTGGATATGGGACTTAGATTGTGCTTTGGGTTATTTCTTAGGTGACGAGTTTTGGTCTATTTGCTATTACTTATAATCACTTAGGGTGTGTCTACTCAGCAAAGTTATTTCAGAATGATGGCCCTTATTCCGAAATAACTACGCGAGTATCTACACAGCAATTCCATTATGTTGAAATAATTTCAAAATAACGGACGACTTGTTCTGGCTTCTGTAAACTTCGTTCTATGAAGAATAATGCCTATTCCAAAATAGCTATTTCAAAATAAGGCGCGTGTAGACGCTCCATTTCTGCTATTTTATAATTAGCCCCTCTACCTGGCCATTCTAAGTTATTCCTCCTGGGGCTCTAAATCGAGATAACACATCTACATTAGGGAATGTTGAGGTTTCTCTGCAGTATAGACGTGCTATTTCAAAATAAACTATTTTGGAATAACTATTCTGAAATAAATGCAGTGCAGCCTTGGGTGCACCTACACTGCACTATAGCTTGAAATAAGATACACAAATTGCATATCTTATTTCAAAATAGCTTATTTCATAATTCGCGCTGTCTACACAGTGCCAAATTTCAAAATAACCCGCTATTCCAAAATATCCCTTACTTCTCATCGAATGAGGTTTACAGGGACGCTGGAAAAGCAAGCCCATTATATTTTGAAATAACGGGCTTGCTATGAAGACATGGGATAGCTATTTTGGGATACTTCAGTATCCCAAAATAGCATTGCAGTGTAGATGTAGCCTTACCATCAGACCTTATACTCTCAATAAATACGGTTGATATTTTTAACCCACAACAGTGTATTGTTTGTCAGACAAAATGCAAATTGGATCAGGGCCTGTTGTACAGATTTGGGGTCATCGGGTGGAACTGGCTGGAGTCTCTCTGTTGTTCTTCCGAGAGTGACTATTGAAAGGATGCATGTAACTTATGTTGGGTGTGTCCCTGACTGATTTTGGCTATGTAAATATAAGTCCAGGAGAAGACTGCAGCTTGTCACAGCCAGGCAGTGTGAATGAGAGCCCAGTTCGCAATGCCAGATGGTTAAACCGTACCCCACTTCCAGGTTACACCCCAGGAAGGTGCCATGCCAAAATTATTGACAGAGACACTCTGCTTATGGAAGGGAAGCTGGGATTCATGGGTTCTATCTGCCAATCTCTTTGTCAACCTGACCAAGACATGTTTGCCAGTGCCTGAGTTTACCTATCTGTATCATGGGGATATGTTCAGAGTGACTTTTGCTTGCTATGGCTTTGAAGACATTTGAATGAAAGGGGCAGCCAAATATAATGGTAGTTACTGAGGATAATTAATAATCTCTACCTCCAAAGTGATATTCCCCTGTGTCTGCTAAAAATGTTCTGGGTTCCCCTTTGTCATCTGTCCCCAGATCTCTCTGTCTACAATCGACACAGCCTCTATGGGCATTTACAGGGAATAAGATCTGTGGAGATGGAGGCATTATCTTGTGTTTACTTACGAACCAAACATACACAGATTAGCCAATTCCCCTCTGACTCAGCAGAGAACTCAAGAGATCACCTCTCCCTTTGGGAAGGACCCTTAATTACTGTTTACTCTTAAAGTTGGATCGATACTATATTATACTGAAAGGTTTCTCCACAGTCTATTTACATCCAAAGGCTGCTTCTCCCCTCGACACTAAGCGCACTCCACTGGGAGATCATAGAACTATATTATAAGTTGTTCACACCCCTAAGTAATTTCTCGGCATGGGATGTTGCCGTAGATGCTGGAGCAAGAGAGGTGCGGGATACAACTGTCTGAAGGGGCTTCCCAGGTAAGAAGCTTCCCTCTCAGAATTCCCCAGTACCCATCTCTTGCTGGGAGCGGCATAGGTTTGATGGCACAGAGACTAGGTCTGTTTTCCTTTCTGCTCTGCACAGCCATGAAACACCACACTTCCTTACTACTTCTGATGATTTTGCTCCAGGTTCATGAGGCAAAATGTCCCACTTGGCAGTTTCCCCACTGAGCTGATGGCTTCCAAACCAGAGGAGGCTGCATGCCAGTGGCTTATGCTTTTATATATGTGCCACGCAAGGCCACATTCTGAAGCTGTGGCCCAGACATTGCTGTCTGAGGCAAATCTCTCTTCAGTGTAAGCACTGAGGAAACACCTCAGGAGCCAGCCGTGTGATAATGCACAGAGTCTGTTACCTCCTTCTCTTGCATTTGAGGGCTCTGGCGTTTTCATGTGCTGAAAAGCATGGCGGGGCTAGGGACAAAGGAACAATGAGAAGACTTTTTCAACATGGGCATCTTGTCTCTAAGGTGTTAGGTCCGAAAATTTCAAAAAAAATAGTTAAGTAGAAACTGGGCCTCGAAAATTACAGCCCGAATGCTTGATGTTTGGGATGCTTGTAAGCAACAGAAAATGAGTTGTCCATATAGAAGGTGTCAGAGCACCTTACCCAAGTCAATGCCACCAGCATCAAGCTCAACGAAAAATCCATTTGTGAATCCCATTCAGGTAAGCTCGTTCCTCCTATAATGTTTCAGGCAAGGAGCTAGTAGGAAGTTTATACTTGAGATTAGACGAAGGTTTCTAACCATTAGAGGAGTGAAGTTCTGGAACAGCCTTCCAAGGGAAGTAGTGGGGGCAAAAGATCTATCTGGCTTCAAGATTAAACTAGATGGGTTTATGAAGGGGATGATTTGATGAGATAACATGATCTTGGTAACTAATTGACCACTCATTATCAAAGGTAAATAGGTCAATGGAGGGATGATAGGAGTTACTATAGAGAACTTTCTGGGTGTCTGGCTGGTGAGTCTTGCCCACATGCTCAGGGTTCAGCTGATCGCCATATTTGGGGTCAGGAAGGAATTTTCCTCCAGGGTAGATTGGCAGAGGCCCTGGAGGTTTTTTGCCTTCCTCTGTGACATGGGGTACAGATCACAGCTGGAGGATTCTCTGCATCTTGGGGTCTTCAAAGTATTTGAAGGCTTCAATATCTGAGATCTAGGTGAGAGGATTATTCTAGGAGGGGGTGGGTGAGATTCTGTGGCCTGCACTGTGCAGGGGGTCAGACTAGATGATCATAATGGTCCCTTCTAACCTTACAGTCTATGAGTCTATGAGCTGCACAGGGGTAATATGGGTTCTGTAAATAAAATCTTGTATCAGTGTTACATGTTCAGACTTTCAATGGAACTCGATGTTCCCTTCTTCACGTGTTGTGAGAGACAGTAAATACACAAGGGCTCCATTTTGGGCATGGAGTGGGGGGGAGCAGCCATGCACTCTGGGACGTGGCTAGCTTTTCATCCCGTTCCTCATATGCTAAGGGAGTGAGGGGGAAGTGCTTCCATTCCGTGCCTGCCTTTCACATCTGGCTGGTAAAGGTAAAAAGTGGAAACTAGCTCAAATTACAAAGGATGTATCGAAGTAAACAACACAGGTATGCAGGAGCAAGATTAGAAAGGTAAAGGCACAGAATGAGCTCAAACTAGCTAGCGACATAGAGGAAAACAAGAAGACATTCTATACATATTTTAGAAGCAAGGGGAAGACCAAGGACAGGGTAGGCCCAGTGCTCAGTGATGAGGGAGAAACAAAAACAGGAAACTTGGAAATGGAAATGTGATATAAAGGTTTCCCACATAAGCGTGTGTGGGAATTATTATGCGTGGAACGCCATCATATTTGGAATTGGCATTAGTCGGGTCAGTGGTTCATGGTTCATTTCTCAGAATGATGAAAATGTCAGTTTGCTGAGTGCAAAGAGTGTCCTGTCGACTTCACCCATGAGAAAAATGTCCATTGGTTCACGCACTGTCTCATATTTATATTTTCTCCACACCCAGGTTTTTGTACGGGGGCTATCGCCTTAGGTCCTGGGCACAAACAGAAAGTCAGGAGAACATACGGTACCTGCCGAAGACAACATTTCTCTTCCAGAGTTGGGCTCTTTCTCCCCTGCTCCATGTCCAACTCCAACACCACTGACTTCACCAATCCTTCCGTCTTCATCCTGCTGGGCATTCCTGGCCTGGAGGCCGCCCATGTCTGGATCTCCATCCCCTTCTGCGCCACATACATTGTAGCCATCTTGGGGAACGTTACCATCCTTTTCATTGTGAAGAGGGAGCCGAGTCTGCATGGGCCCATGTACTATTTCCTCTGCATGCTGGCCACCACCGACCTGGGCCTGTGTAACACCATCCTGCCCAAATCGCTGAGCATCTTCTGGTTCAATTCCAGGGAGATCTATTTCAGTGCCTGCCTCGCCCAAATATATTTAATTAACTGCTTTGCAGTCATGGAGTCTGGGATCTTCGTGGCCATGGCTTTTGATCGCTACGTGGCCATCTGTGAGCCCCTGAGACATTCCACCATCCTGACCAACCGTGTGGTGGCCAAGATCGGCCTGACCGTGGCACTGCGTGGCAGCATGATTGTGCTTCCGTATCTCCTCCTGGCCCAGCAATGGCCATATTGCAGAACCAACATCATTGCCCATTCATACTGCAAGCACATATCTGTGGTGTCCCTGGCCTGCGCCGACATCCGTGTCAGTAGTTACTACAGCCTGACCGTGACAGTCTTTGTGACTGGTCTGGATGTGTTTTTTATATCAGTGTCCTATAGCCAGATTCTAAGGGCCATCTTCAGCCTCCGCTCAAAGGACGCCCGGCTCAAAACCTTTGGGACCTGCAGCTCCCACCTCTGTGCCATCTTAGTCTTTTATATCCCAGACGTCTTCTCCACTGTCATGCACCGGTTTGGTAGCAATGTGCCCCTGTATGTCCTCATTCTTTTTGCTAATGTGTACCTTGTGGTGCCCCCCATGCTACACCCCATTATCTATGGGATGAGGACCAAGCAAATCCGGGACAGTTTGCTCTGGGTTTTCACTCATAAAAGACCCTAAAGTTTCATTCTGGTGCATTCACTCTCAGACCGAACTCCACTCATGAGAAGGTTCTGGACCATCCTTCCTGAAGCACTAACTGGACAGTAAGAGAGACATTGGACTCTTTCCTGAGCTTACTGTGCTTCATCAGTATGACATGGGGGATCAGTGTAGGTACCACAAATTGAGTTGCCACCTCTCTTATTGCTTGTAACTAGACCCCCAACGCACCACCCTTGATCACATCTCTTCTATAAGGGTCCATCCCTGCTCTACCTCTTCTGCTCCACACCTTCCTGGCACTCACACCTCTCCTCCCCTCCTCTTGTCACTGGAACATCTCCATGTGTCCTTGAACTCATGCAGCTACAAGGCAGCTGCATCAGATTTTTGGTCATGGGAGAGGAACTTTAATCATGATTCCAGGGGCTACTTAGGCTCATGAAATATCTAGTGTTTTGGCCATTAACTTTCAAATTAGCTGACAGTAGCACTGTATCCAATTCCTATATAAAAAAGAATTTTAAATAAATATTAGAACCACTCAGCTCCAATACTAACAAGTTCTGATATTTTGTTGCAAGTCATTTAAGGGACACTGGTTAGGTTTAAAACTTTAGTGTGTGTTCTCACTTTATTACTAACTCTACAGAGAGAGGATTACTTCTCAGCTCTGGGTGGAGGAGAGCTAGAGTCTAATGGGACACAGTAGGGCACAGGTATGTTTGGGTACCTTGCCTTTCTCAGGCAGGAGCCAGTTCCAATCTTGAGGCAGCATGTGCTGGCTGTCTAGTTATGGGATTAGAACCCACCACCTTACATTGTCTAGGTTAGCTGTCCTACCTAGCCTGATCTAGAAACCACAACACCACTTTATATATAGGAGCATCAGAATGGCCATGCTAGGTCAAACCAGTGGTTTCTTATAGATAGATAGATAGATAGATAGATAGATGCATGTAACAGTAGGGTAGAGGATGATAAAATACAAATAGGATCAGATGAGAAACAGTGGCATGAACAATAATTGAATTTAATATATCATATAACAATAGACAACTAAAAGTGTCAATATTTTCAAGGGCTTATCTGCAAATTGTTGCTGTCTAAATGATAATATGGGTGAATGTGAATACCTTTTATTAAATGAGAATATTGATAAAGTAGGCAACACAGAAACTTGATGCAATGAGGATAATCAATGGTCATAGTGGGGTACAAAATATACCAGGACGGAATAGTTCATTCTGGGAGAGGATGACATTATATGTAGAACTGAAATAAAAATCTTCAGTGAACCAAACTGTACCATAGAATCTTTATGGCTAGTAATCCCATGCTTAATAATAAGAATGGAGCATTTGGGATATCACCTGACCAGGATGATGGTAGTAACCAGGAAATTCTAGGGGAAATCTCAAAGGCTATATAAATAAGCAACTTGATAATAGTGGGTGATTTCAGCTATCCTCATATTGACTAGATATATGACACCTCAGGGATGGACATAGAAAGAACATTTTTTGATACCTTAAGTAACTGCTTCTTGGAGCCGCTAGTCCTGGAACTCAAAAGAGGAGAGGCAATTCTTGATTTAGACTAAAGTAGAGCACAGGATCAGGTCCAAGAGGTGAATGTAGCTGAACTGCTTGATAATAGTGATCATAACAAAAAAAAATGTCTCCGAGGGAGAGCCATGTTAGTCTGTAACTTTAAAAACAATGAGTAGTTCTATGGCACGTTAGAGTATGTCAACACTGCCGTATTATTTCAGCATAACTGACATTATTCCAAAATAACACAATCCGTGTCTACACCACAAGCAGTTATTTCAACATAATGTCAAAATACTGTCTATTTGGAGGACTTCCTACTCTGATTCCAATAACCCTCATTTTATGAGGAGTAAGGGAAGTTGGAAGAATAGTGCTCTTCCTCAGACTTCTGTGTAGGAAAGCCAAATTTGCCTAAAGCTGAATTAAGCTATTTTGACTTAAGTTATGCAATTGATGTAGCTCAGGGGTTCCCAAACTTTTTGACACGGGGACCAGTAAATCCATTCACGAACTTTTGGAGGACCAGTAATGTTCATTTGCATATGTGCATATTCATTAATCAAATGATGAATATTCAAATAAGTTGTTTCTGGTCCTCTTAAATCTCCTAGTGCCAGCTTTAGCAAAGCTTTTGATATGGTCACCCACAATATTCTTGCCAGCAAGTTAAGGAATATGGATTGGATAAATGGGCTGTAAGACAGACAGAAAGCTGGTGAGACCAGGGTTTCCCAAACTTTTTACTTTAATTGGAACCCTTTTTTTTTCAGTTCTGCTTTTTGCAGCCCAAAAATATAAACACATAAAAAACCAACTGAGAAAATACCAGACATAGAACATGTCATAGAACATGTCTGGTATTTTCTCATTAGGTAAGTTGTATTATTACTAGATGTATCAGTTTGTAGTTTCGAACTGCCTGGCTGGTAAATGTGCTCAGGCTGCATGAGTGTGTCTATCAGCCGGACAGTTCACAACTACTCGAGGGGTTTATGTGTGTGGGTGGGGGGGAGAGGGGAACGGGGTCGGGTCAGTCCCACTCCCTGCAGGCCGATTCATTCCTTCCCCCTGCTCCCCTTGCTGCGCCTCTGGCCAGCCCCATTTCCCCCAACCTCCTTCCGGGCAGCCAGTTCTCCCCCGCTTCTCTTCCCAATCTCCCTTGGCCAGCCCCACTGCCTGCGTCCAGCCCTCCTTCCAGCGGCCACTTCTCCCACCCCACCCACATCTTCCCCGGCCAGCTCCCTGCCCCCAACCTCGCACCCCCGGGCAGCCCTGTTTCCACCGGCCCCTCAGTCTCTCCAGCCTGCTCTGATTCCCCCGTCCAGTTCTGCTTCCGGTGGCCAGCTCTCCCCTCCACCTCACCCCAGAATCCCCTGGCACCTGCACCTTCCCTTAGCCCTGCACCCTCCTGGTGCCTCCTTTTCCCCTCTTTTTCCCTAATACCCACCCCCTCACCTGTCTCTGTCCGATTCCCCTCCTGCCCCTCTGTGCCCTCACACACAATTTGTTCTATCCTGACTTTCCTCATGCCCACCCCTTCTTTCAAGCCTTCTCCCAGCACCTCCCTCTCCAGCGCCCTTCCCCTCTCCTCTCCTCTCCTCTCCTCTCCTCTCCTCTCCTCTCCTCTCCTCTCCTCTCCCAGCATTACCCTGTCCCCCTCCCACTGACACCTCCCCTCCTGCCCTTTCCCTCATGGTCTGCACTTGGCCCCCTGGCATTTGTCTCTCTCTCCCACACCCCTGTCCCTTGGTGCCTTCCCCTCCCAACCTCTTCTCCTTCCACCCCTCTCCCCACCCCTCTCCTTTCCTCGCTGCCGCCACCGCACGACCCGGTTCCCACCTTCTCCTTCCACGTTGCAGGGCCGGGGTCTGCGCTCAGGCCCCGGAGGCCGAACCCGGAGCCAGCCAGGCCCTGCCACATGCCTCCTGAGGGTTTCAAAACCCCGGGCCGTGATGTCACGTCCTCTCCGCCCACATGCAACGCCGCGCATGGGCGGCAGGCGGCGAGGAGGAGCTGCGCACGGCAGAGACGTACGGGGCCGAGGGGGACGCTCTGGGGGCGGGGTGGGAGGACGCGCGGGGGCAGGGCCCACTCCAGGCAGAGCCGGGGAGAGACCCAGCCCTACATAGCGCTGGAGCAGGGCCCCGGGTCTTAACTCGCCGGCACTTCCGGGTGCAGGGGCGCGGGACCTGATTCCATCGAATGGGTCAAATCTGCCTAAGGGTCAGCAGCCACCAGGCACGCTGAGGCCCGGCATTTTTTTCCATGGCCTGGTACCAGGCCACGGACCATAGTTTCGGAAACGCTGATGTAGCTCAAGTTGCGTAGCTTATTTTGGCTTTAGTCCTGCTGTGTAGACATGCCCTCAGAAACTAACAAACAAAGGAGACTCCAGCTCATCTGGAGAAGTGGGTTTTGCCCATGAAAGCTCATACTACATATATGGGGAAGGGGAACATGACACACAGATGAGGAAGTTAGTTAAAAAGAATATAAAAGGCACAGTGCTGAAATTGAAATCACTTCAAACTACATGGAATCTTTTTCAAGGCATCATAATAGAGGCTCGGTTAAGTGTATACATGAAATTTAAAGTAAAGAAGCCCAAGGAATGCTCAACATGGGTAAACAGAAAAGTAAAAGAGGAAGCTAGATTGCAATTGCAAAAAAAGGACTCCTTTAAAAAGCAGAAGTTAATTTTTTTTGAAAGAAATTGAAAGGAGCATAAACTCTGGCAAAACAGGGTAAAAATATCATTAGGAAACTCAAATTAGGAAACTCAAAAAGAGCCAAAAGTTGTTTAAGTACCTCTGAAGCAGGAAGCCTACTAAACAGCTGTTGAGACAACTGGATCATGGAGATGCTAAAGGAGCACTCAAGAATGACAAGGCCATTACGGAGAACCACAGTGAATACTTTGCATTGGTCTTCATGGCTGAGGATGTAAGGGAATTCCCAAACCTAAGAAATTCTTTTTAGATGACAAACCTGTGGAACTCTCTTAGATTGAGGTGTCATTAGAATGCATGGATAACAGTAATAAGTTACTAGACCAGAACATTTACTGATACCACTACAGGTCACCATATTCCTAAATGACTTGGAGAAAGTGGATAAGGGTGAGGTGGAAATGGTTGAAGATGATCCAAAACTACTTAAGATGGGTAAGTCCAAAGCAGCCTGCAAAAAGTTCCCAGGGATCTCACAAATGGGTGTGGACTAGGCAACACAATGGCAGATGAAATTCACCATTGAGAAATGCAAAGTGAGGCCCACCAGATAACATAATCTCAATTATACAAATGATGTGATGGGGGTGAAAAATTAGCTGTTATCACTCAGGACAGAGATCGTGGAGTCACTGTGGATAATACTCTGATAATGTGCAATCATTGTATCCTGGCCTATGATACAATTTTATTCGGGAATGAGGAGTGGACCAGAGAATCATTCATGACTAAGGTTAAGATTTTCTTAGCTATTTTTAGTAAAATCACGTACGGGTAATAAACAAAATTCACGTCAGCCTATCACCTGTAACTTTTACTAAAAATAATGGGGGGAGGTGACTGATAAGGGGGTGGTTAAAGCTCAGTCAGGAACCTGGAAGCCTGAGCCCCACTTTTTGAAGTGGTAGGGTCCAGCATCTGCTGCTAATAGCCCGCCATGGTCCTCACCACAGAGCCGGCATCTCTGAGCAAAGCCAGAGTGACAGAACTTTGGAGCGCCGGCAGCAAGTCCAGCTTCTGACAGCTCTGAAATGGTTTGAAAACCATTGTTTTGAATTGACAAGACTCTAGAGCATCCTCAAGTGGGCATTTTATTGATTACACCCAGAACTTAACCGGTTAAGTTGGTAACTCAAGTGGTCATCTTCTGCTCACCAGGAATCGTATGAATCACACACAGTATTTCAAAGTTAGTGACATACTCGGCAATATTACCTGCCTCATTTTATGTGTGTAGGAAGGGGGCCTGAAATATAAGCCCTTGTAGAGGAGTCCTAAGACCTAGGCTGAAGTAATTAAAACATTGCAGCTATAAAGCAAAATGCAATGCTAGCAAGGGTCTGGCTCATGGAATCTGGCACACAAGGGTGAAGTTGCAGAAACACGCCTTCGTAAGTAGAGTTTGTCATAAGAATATATATGCAAAGACGTTGCAGAAAGGTGGTAACGGAACTCCTCAATACGAACCGCATTCCCCAAAGGCTAAGTCTAGACTGCAGGTTTCTTTCAGAATAATCTTTTTTTTTTTCAGACGAGATCTTCCAAAAAAACTTCTTCCGAAGGAGAGCGTCCACACTGCAAGGCTACGTCTACATTGGCCCCTTTTCCGGAAGAGGCATGTTAATTTCACGAGTCGTAATAGGGAAATCCGCGGGGGATTTAAATATCCCCCGCGGCATTTAAATAAAAATGTCCGCCGCTTTTTTCCGGCTTTTAGAAAAGCCGGAAAAGAGCGTCTACACTGGCCCCGATCCTCCGGAAAAAAAGCCCTTTTCCGGAGGATCTTATTCCTACTTTGAAGGAATTCACTGAGGTGGGCCATAAGAATGGGCACACAGGTGTGACTGTACCTGTAACCACTGAGCCAGGGCCTTAAAACTGTGCTTTGTTGACAATAAGACTACCAGGTTCCTTCATTGGTAACCTAGGGGCCAGTTGATGCTTTCCTCTTTCTCCCTTCTGCTTTCCTCTTTCTCCTCATTTCCTGTTGTATTCATTCCGTAGCCCCTCCTGTATTCAGCATCCTCTCTGGCAGCCTCTCTCTCAATGTGCAAAATATGTTGCCACATTTCTTTTGTTTGTCTACAGCCTGCAACTGAATAACTCCAATGTCGCACCATTTTCACTGTTTTCAGTCATCTTGCTGCCTTTCTGTCCCTACGGCCCCTTCAAGCAAACGGAAAACAGAACAACCTGGGTAACCCCTTTGACAGCTCTCTAGCCTCCACATATAGCCTCACTTAAAATCCCCACCCCAGTGTAGGAACTGAAAATCTCCCACAGACCATCAGGCTGTGCATTTTACCTGGTCCCAGTGCCACTGAAATGGACTTTCCTGAGGCGCAACCTAGAAAGAGGGTAACACTAAACCCCCTGGGCCTCCTCTCAAACTGTGAGGCTGTGACAAATTGCAGTCCCCTCCTGGTCCTGCACTCACACAAACATTTTCTGGCAGGATAAACCCAGCTGAGTTACATGAATATTTCCTACCGCCATTCTTGGACTAACCATAGTCTCCGGCCAATTTCCCCCATCTCCCCATCCTAAGACCCTGGCCCTGGCCAGAAGCTAGGGTTACATAATACACGTACCTTAGGAGCTTCAGGGGTAGCCGAGTTCATCTGTTACAGAAAAAACAGCATATGGTCTGGTAGCACTTTATAGACTAATGAAACATGTAGATGGGATCATGACCTTTCATGGGCATAGCCCACTTCTTCAGATGACCGGAGTTATGAGTTGGGGATATGAAAACTCGAAATAAATAGGAGAGGGGAGAGAAAGAAAAAGGGAGGGGGTGGGAGACAGAGCCCCCGCACTCTTTCACTTGCTCTCATCCACCCTCACTTGCTCATTTTCACTGGGCTTGGGAGGGACCTTTTTGTTGCTTCTGCCAGAAGCCTGAGCAGTGTAGGTTTATAACTTGCTCTGCCCCTCCCTCAATATGGAGGGGACTGTGCACCAGGCTCTGTTCCTGAGCCGTTTTCCCTTTACACTGCAAACAGCACCGTGTTTTAGATAAAAAATACAAACCAGATTGACAAGGTACCAAAGCTAGATTTTAAATAATTCCATGTAATAAATGTACGGTTTAAATAGATTGCCTTAGATACTGAATTAAATCACAACCTGAGTTCTATAAACTAGAATCATAGAATCATAGAACACTAGAACTGGAAGAGACCGTGAGAGGTCATCGAGTCCAGTCCCCTGCCCTCAGAACAGGACCAAGTACCATCTAGACCATCCCTGATAGATGTCTTGTCTAATCTGCTCTTAGATATCTCCAGAAGTGGAGATTTCACAACCTCCCTACGCAACTTATTCCAGTATTTAACCACCCTGACAGTTAGGAAGTTTTTCCTAATGTCCAACCTAAACCTCCTAATCCTTGCAGCAATTTAAGCCCATTGCTTCTTGTCCTATCCTCAGAGGCCAAGGAGAACAATTTTTTCCCTCCTCCATGTGACACCCTTTTAGATATTGCAAAATCCAGCAAATAGGCAGGGTTTGAATCAAGCAGTGCCTGGACCCTGATGTTACAAACAGTTCACCAATGTTTCATACATGGGCAGCGTCTGCTCCTTTTCAGCCTGGTTCCACCCCGCAAGTCAATGTCATCGTCCCCCCAGCTAGGTTTTCAGGTGTTTAGTTGTAGGAAGAGTGAGACCAAGTGTGGATGTCACTTCTCCATTTTATAGCTTCTTTCATGTGGAGGGAACTGCATTGTCGCAAACAAAGCCCTCGCCAGAGTTAATGGAAAAGTACACACAGAAGATGGACTCCAGCGTCACATGACCTGGTCACATGTCATGGTATGCTTCCATGAGTCATAGCAGGGGTCCTTACCCATGTTCTAGCTAGAATGTCCTCAGGAAAGTCCATTTGGGGGGAAGGGGATGAGCTTCTTGTGATAATTGACTGGACCTCAAATGGAATAGTCCATAATGTTCCAGCTAGACTTGATGTAAACTATTCTGTGGCAGTTACCACGGGAGCAAACACATTTGCAGCACAAGCACATAGTCAATATTTGAAACTTCACATACAAAAATGAGACATGCTTACAAGCAGAATAATCGTAGTCAGCAAAACACAACTTCTCCATAGACACACAACATGTTTTGTACAAGAGATTTTTGCCATTACATAATAGTGGTGAACATAGGGAATGCCAGGCTGTTGTTTTGGGGTACAGAGCATTCTGAGATGTAATTTTGTATTTTGTATAAGAAATACCTCCATATCATGGACAAGACTGCGTTGTGGGCTGGATCACAGGAGAAAAGCATTCCTCAGCAGAGAGCCAAGGAAAATGAAGGTGTGGTTTCCCCTCCACTCATCACACATGCAATACGTGACGCACCTGAAAATGTCCCTCTCATGTTCTTTGTTCAGTGAGTGTCTCCTGAATGTTTTATTTCTAACCTTAGCCTAACACAAATCTTTTACCACAGTATGTGAGGAGTCATTCGCCTCCTCAGTCCTCATCCTCTTCCCGTACATACCAATGTAGTGTAGCCTACATTACATTTTTTGAGGAGTAACATTAGTTCGAACCAAGGGGTTTGGTTCGAACTAATGCATCCCGGCATGCACTTTCACTTTCAAAACAGCTGTTCAGTGGAGTAGCACACCGGCGAGATCATGCTAATGAAGCATGGGATATTTAAATCCCTGCTTCACTGACTATTTCTAATGCCTACATTTGCATCCCTAGTTCAAACTAGGGTGCAAGTGTAGACATACCCTTACAAATTACAAAGACAGCCTCCCCACCTTTTGATATTCATAGTAACTCCAAATTAGCCTCTTAATTGACTCTTACAATAAGCAATTTCCTCCTTCCTTGTCTCTTTCTCTTCCCCTCGCCCCTACCTTCTATTCTATGTAGCTGATTTGTTTACTTCTTCATTGTATTCCTCTGCTATATAACGGTCATTCCATTTCACTTTCAGAATATGATCTGAAGAAGTGGGTCTGCCCCACAAAAGTTTATCACCTAATAAACTATCTCGTTAGTCTTTAAAGTGCTACATGACTGCTTTTTTTGTTTTACCAAGTTCAGACTAACACGGCTACCTCTCTCTTACTGGGTCTAATATGTATTTACACTTCTTTTTATATATAAGAATTAGATACAATGCTCCTGGCAACTATTTCCCAAGTTATCTGCCAAAACACTAGTACTTTCAAAAGCCTAAGCAGAAACTGGAAACATGATTAAAGAGCCCCATCCTGCCATCGGACACCCTTGTAGCTGCAGGAGTTGGGGATGCATGGAGATGATCCAGTGAGTGACAAGGCAAGGAGAAGTGAGAAGCTCATGGGACGAGCAGCAGGAGGGTTTGGGGGAGAAGAGGAAGAGTATGGATGGAACTTTGGGGAACTCATGTCACAAAGGGTGGGGTCAATTACAAGCAACAAAAAAGTGACAACTCACTGAGTTGTAAATAGACTTATTCCCCCATTGGACACACTGACACAGCACAATCGGGTCAGGAAAGGGTCTAACACCTGTCTTACTGTCTAGTAAGTAACAAAGATCGGCTTGAGAGTGGACTCACCAAGAGAAATTTAGGTCCTTTTATGAGGAAATAGCCTGAACAACTTGTCCCGGATTTGCGTAGTCCTCACCCCATAGATGATGGGGTGTAACATGGGGGCCACAAGAAGGTGCACATTAGCAATAAGAATGAGAACATGCAGGGGCACATTGTGATGTAACCGATGCATGACAGTGGAGAAAACATCTGGGATATAAAAGATTAAGATGGCACAGAGGTGGGAGCTGCAGGTCCCAAAGGTCTTGAGGCGGGTGTCCTTTGTGCGGAGACTGAAGATGACCCTGAGGATCTGGATATAGGACACTGTGATGAAAAACACATCTAGACTACTCACAAAGATTGTCACAGAGAGACCATAGTAACTACTGACACGAATGTCGGCACAGGCCAGAGTTACTACAGAAATGTGCTTGCAATACGAGTGAGCGATGACATGGGTTCTGCAATATGGCCACCACCTCGCCAGAAGGGGATACGGTAGTATAAGCATGCCACCACGCAGCACCACCGCCAGGCCAATCTTGACCACCATGCCATTTGTCAGGACACTGGAATATCTTAGGGGATGGCAGATGGCCATGTAGCGATCAAAAACCATGGCCACAAGGATCCCAGACTCCACCACTGTGAAGCAGTGAATGAAGAACATCTGGGTGAGGCAGGCATTGAAATATATCTCCCTGGCATTGAACCAGAAGATGCCCAGAGTTTTGGGCAGGGTGGATGTAGAGAGGACCAGGTCCGTGAAGGCCAGCATGCAGAGGAAATAGTACATGGGCCTATGTAGGCTCGACTCTGTCTTCACGATGAAGAGGATGGTGAAGTTCCCCAAGATGGCTATGACATATAGAGTGCAGAAGGGGATAGAGATCCAGACATGGGCCATCTCCAGTCCAGAAATACCCACCAGAATGAAGGTAGAAGGATTGTTTAAGTTGGTTGTGTTGATATCTGTCATGGAGTAGGGAAGGTGTCCAACTCTAAGGTAGAACAGTGTCTCCTGCATGCAATGTGCATTCCACTCACTTCCTGTATGTAGCCAGAGTCTTTGGTGACATTTCCCGTACAAATGCCTGGATGGAGAGACAATGAGAACATGAGACATGACATGCACTACCGGAGGCTTTACTCATTGGTATGACGGATTAGTCACTCTTCACACACAGAAAAATATTTTCCTGATTCAAGAAAATTAATTAGGAACCACTGACCATACTACAGCTTATTATATATATAATGGTGCTCCATGCATCAGCAGTTCCAATACATTGTTGTGTGGGAAAATTTAATTGGAACCAGCAGAAAACAGAAATGTGGATACCGGTTATCCATCTCTGTTTCTTATTGCAATGAAATCCACGTGGGAAAATTCATGCAGTAGGGATTTCCATATTCACCTGGTTGCTCAAAATCTGAGAGTGGAAAACAACCAAACCTTTGCGAAGACCTGTGCCAGCGGAAACATCCCAGCTAGAACACACCTCATGGAAGAGGCTTGAGTTTTCTTGCTAGCAGATGAATTTGCAGCAGTGGCCAAAAGGAAGACATTGGGATACCTATGGAGTGGGATGGATAATAGCCTACTCTTGATATGTGTTTATTTTATTTTTTTGGTCACCCAGTTTCTATAAAAAACGAAACAGAGAAACAGATGAAAGCGGAGTTCCTGGATAGTCTATGACATAGGGGAAAACTACCCTATGTAGACTTACTGGAAATTCTCAAATTTTTCTGCTTAGAGAAGAGACAAACAAAGGTACATGTGACAGAAGAGAGGGAAATAAAGATAAGGACGTATTGCATTCAAATGGACAAAGAGAGAACAGTTTCCAATCAGTGGTATCCATAGATATGTAGGGTATGTCTACACTGCAAAGCTATTTCGGGATACCGGAGGTATCCCGAAATAGCTACCCTGCATCGGTAGCAAACGGACCAAAAGTCGAAAGGGCCTGGGATGTTTAATGGCTGTGCAGAGCAGAAAGGAAAACAGACTTACACTCTGCCCCATCCTGCCCATGATGCGCTGGGTTTGTCAAGCAGGCGAGCTCCTCAGAAAGAGAGGGGTACCTGTGAAGTCTGAGGTGGAAGTGTCTTCCTGGTGTATTCCCTTCAGTGTCTTCCTGGTGAATCCCCTTCCTGGTGTATCCCTCTTTAGAGCTCTATGATTCTAAGCCGTGCCCCACACCTCTCTCACTGCATCATCTTCAACAGCCTCCCACGCCGAGAGCCAACCCAGGTGTGTGCCCTGTGTTTAATATAGCTCTGTGCCGTCTCAGGGGATTTGCTCAAGGTCTAGGTGAGAAGCAGCCTTTGAATGTAAACAGGCTGGAAACAAAGCCTGTGGGTGCTAATAGGATATTGATCCAGCTTTAGGAGTCAACAATGATTAAGGGACCTTTCCAAAGGGAGAGGAGAACTCCCGGCCTCTGGGCTGACTGAGAGGAGTTGGCTGCTCTAGGTATTTCTGAATATTTGAACGTTGTAATTGATTAACAAGAAAATAAAGGATAATGCCTTGATCGCCACCGGTTCGGATTCCCGGTAAATGCGCAGGGTAGACAGACAGATCTGGAGGCAGATGGCTGAAGGGAAATCTGAGCACTGATAAGACTGTGAATTTGGAAGTAGAGATCAGTCATTCTCGTCAGCTTGGGAAATGGATTCACAGTATAGCAATGTGTGACGGACCTGGCCGTGTCTGGGCACAGCTGCGGGCATCCGCTCAGGGCGAATTGCTCAAATCCGGGGCTCCTTACAGCCCCCGACTGGCGACCTCTCCACACAGGCCACAAACCAGTCTCACAGAGCGCTTCAGCAGCCTGCCTGAAGCCTCCCGAGCAAAACCCCTCAGACACCCCAGCAATATCCGTGCCCCAGATGGCCCCGGGCCTCATACACAGGTGGGGGGTCCTAGCACCCAATCCCACCTACCCCGAACAAGTCCTGTCCGGTTCCAAGAAACCAGCCACAGATCCCTGGTCAATTTACCCTCTGGATCTTACCCACAAATCACGCTGGGCCAATCCTTTAGAATCTAAAACTAAAGGTTTATTAACACAATAAAGAAAAGCATGAGAGTAAGGTTATTAAAGTACAGTACGTTACATGCACCGAATCTCCCAGTTCTCGATGCAGGCTCTAGCAGAGGTGTTGCAGCTGCTGGTTTAAAAGTTCTTATTGCACATCCTGAGATCAAGATGGGTTCACAGGTCTTCCGGGCTCTTCAATCCCTGCAGTGCTGCCTCTGGGATGAAGTGCTGAGCTGAGAACAAAATGGCATCGACCACATGGCCTCTTTATACCCTTCCTGGCCTCTTCTAGTATGCAGCAGGTCACCTGGTCCTCAGCCTCTCTCTGCTGGCAGCTCTTGGGTCTCCGCCCTCCTGCTTTAGGTGTGTCTTTGGGCCATCAAGGGCCATTGTTCCACAGGGCTTCACTACTCAGCCTGTCCATAGCAATGCTCAACCATATTCACAGAAATATTCAGCTTCCACACAGATTACAGATTCCTACCTACACACATGGACATTATACACTCACATAAATAGCGTACATAAGATCAACAAACAATAATCTCCCATTCAATACCCCACATGGCTCCCCCTACACCAATTTCTGGGGCCAACACCCCCACTTAGGGGTGCAGCAGCGATCTGGCTGCTTCCCTCCAATTCAGCAACGTGACACCCCCAACGCAAAATTGATGCAGGAAGTGATGCCAGTAACATCACTGAGGGCATCACAGGCCTCCCCCAACAAAATGGTGGCGTGCCTCAGTTTCCCTTCTCATACAGGACCTTCTGGTGGGAACCCTTTTTGTCCTGTAAGAAGTTCCAAGACCAGTTACAAGTGTTAACCACGAAATAGCAACATCACAATGTCCCCTTACATACCGTCTGTCGTTTGGTATATCTCCAGACAGATTACATGGTATTTTCATAAGCTCATGCACACTGTATACCATTACAATTCTCTGCAACAATAATACATTGGTTACAAGAATTAACATCAGTAACAAGAACAATCCTACATCAGCTGTATACTGAAATTCTCCGTCAGGCCCCTTCTCTGGCCCCACACCATTGCAGTTTTGGCCCCTCAGGTTTAAACTGCAAATCTTCTTGGCCAAAGCAAGTCCTGCCCCTCCCCCTTGTCCTCTGGGCTCCAGGCCTGAAACCTCTGGCCTGACCAAGACAAAGGGCTGGCTGGGCGTGACTCCCTGGCTCACAATGGCCCTGGAATTCTCCCCCTTCCCCCACTCAGTGGGGTAACAGCAGTGAGCCGTAGACTCCCAAGTCTCTCCTCTGTCCCTCTCTAACCTCTGTTTCCACATGGAACCAGATATCAACTTCCCTGATTGATTATGAGTGTCCACCATGTCCAGAGATGGGAGCTTAATTGCCATCTCCTGCCTCCTAGGGAGAGTGACCACACAGCTGTTCTGCTCTGCATACTTAGCTACCCAGCCCTTCTCCTGAATCTGAGACACTAACTTCCCACTCTCCTCACTCACCTGGGAACAATCCTGTCCCACACACACTGACTTCCCAGCAAGCTGGTCACCCACAGTCACTGGGTTAGCAGCCTGCTCCAGTTCTCTGGCTGTTCCTGCCTCCTCTGGAACAACCCTCAGTCCCTCTGAGACTTCTCCACCACCATCCACACTGGGTTTCCCTAAACCCAAGTCAGTGGAGTCACTGCCAACAGACAAGTTCTGTCTGTCAGGCACTGCAACAAGTGCCTCACACACCAAGCTGCTGCCTTTTACAGGCAGAGCTTTCTCCTGAATGCCTTCTCCAAGCCAGGCATCGTCACCTCTCTCAGTCACAGCAAACTGCTTGCTACAAGCACTGCCAGGACTCTCCTCCCTATGAGCTTCCTTAAGCAGCAGTTCACCCTTCTCTGGCTCTGCAGCAGCCTTGCCCTGCTGAGCCACAACCAACTCCTCCTGCAATTCCCTAACTCCCTGAGTTATCTCCAGCCCCTCTGGTGGATTCACAAACAATCCCCTCTCAGGCACACAGACAGACCCACAAGAGACAGGGTCAGAAGCACCTTCACTCCCTGTGCAACTCTCTAGATGGCTGTAAACGTCCACACCATCATTAGGCACCAGAGTTAACACACCCTCATTCTCTCCTTGTGCCCGGGCTAAGGGGTCTCCCTGCTCCCACAGAGTCGCTCCCCCCTCTGCCAGCAACACAGCAGCATCAGGCACAATATCAGGGTCACCACTGTCTGGTCTCTGGGGTTCTGGTAAAACACTGACTGACTCTACCTGAGTCACCTCATCCCTCTCCCCAGCAGACACAAACCTTGGGCCACCCCCTTCCTGGGCCTTAGCCATATCCAGACCCAACTCTGGGACAACAATACTGCTCTCAGCCTTCACAGGCTGTGGGGCACCTTCCTCAGACAAAGGAAGAAACTCTTCCCCACACACAGCCAGACAACCAGAGACAGCTTCTCCCTTGTCCCAACACCCCTGGCTAATCTCAGTCATACAGCTAGCCACTGAGACAGCTTCCTTTACTGCCCCCTTGCTACTTCCACCAGCCAAATTGCCAGCTTGCACACACTGTGCTTCTTCACACAAATCACTTTCAACTTGTGCAGGTTCAATTCCACAAACCTCACCAGCCACCAGCTCCTCAACTAAAACTTCACTCTGGCCAGCCACTCCAGGCTGCCTCAGAGAAACATTTCCCTGATTTCTGGGCTCTTCCTGCCCTGGTTCTGATTCCAGCCTCACCTCTGAGGCATCAGACGGGCCCTCACCCACAGGCTCACATGTAGAGACACTTTCCCCTTGGTTACAGGGAGACTGACCAGCTCCAGGAAACTTTTCATACCCACATACACCCCCTTCCCAAACCTCCCTGTTAGCTACAGGTAACACAAAAGGTTTGCATTTACACATGCTTTGGGGTTGGGTTTTCACATCAGCTGGGTAAAATACGTCTGCCATATCATAAGCACACCGCATACCCACAGAGTTATACATTGAACATTCAGGAGGATACAGTCTCTCTTGTTCTTTTAGTCTCTTAAGCTGGAGGTCAAGTCTAGCATTTTCCTCCCTGGCTAGGGCCATCTTCTTTGCATGCTCTGCCCTTCTCTCTGCATACTCTGCCATTCTCTCTGCATGTTCTGCTCTTCTCATCTCAAGTTCCCGATCCATCTCCTGCTTTCTCTTAGCAATTTCTTCATCTGCCTTCCGCCTTCTTTCAGCAGCCTCCTTGGCTTGCTTCTGCTCCTTTTCATCCACATCTCTGGTTAATAACAGCACTACCAGATCTAGTTTAGAGGCCCTTTTCCTAAAGGCAATGCCTCTCCCCAAGCACAAATCCTTCAGAGCACTTTTGCTCAGACTCTCATATAATTCCGGGTTCATCGCAGCGGCTCTTTAATCAACCAAACTCTCAACACCAAAAATCAAATTTAGACAGCGTGGGGTCCTGATCCCAAAGCTCAATTGACCAAGATCTGTGGATCCTGCCGACTACGCCACTGTGACGGACCAGGCCGTGTCTGGGCACAGCTGAGTGCGTCCGCTCAGGGCGAATTGCTCAAATCCGGGGCTCCTTACAGCCCCCGACTGGCGACCTCTCCACACAGGCCAAAAACCAGTCTCACAGAGCGCTTCAGCAACCTGCCTGAAGCCTCCCGAGCAAAACCCCTCAGACACCCCAGCAATATCCGTGCCCCAGATGGCCCCGGGCCTCATACACAGGTGGGGGGTCCTAGCACCCAATCCCACCTACCCCGAACAAGTCCTGTCCGGTTCCAAGAAACCAGCCACAGATCCCTGGTCAATTTACCCTCTGGATCTTACCCACAAATCACGCTGGGCCAATCCTTTAGAATCTAAAACTAAAGGTTTATTAACACAATAAAGAAAAGCATGAGAGTAAGGTTATTAAAGTACAGTATGTTACATGCACCGAATCTCCCAGTTCTCGATGCAGGCTCTAGCAGAGGTGTTGCAGCTGCTGGTTTAAAAGTTCTTATTGCACATCCTGAGATCAGGATGGGTTCGCAGGTCTTCCGGGCTCTTCAATCCCTGCAGTGCTGCCTCTGGGATGAAGTGCTGAGCTGAGAACAAAATGGCATCGACCACATGGCCTCTTTATACCCTTCCTGGCCTCTTCTAGTATGCAGCAGGTCACCTGGTCCTCAGCCTCTCTCTGCTGGCAGCTCTTGGGTCTCCGCCCTCCTGCTTTAGGTGTGTCTTTGGGCCATCAAGGGCCATTGTTCCACAGGGCTTCACTACTCAGCCTGTCCATAGCAATGCTCAACCATATTCACAGAAATATTCAGCTTCCACACAGATTACAGATTCCTACCTACACACACAGACATTATACACTCACATAAATAGCGTACATAAGATCAACAAACAATAATTTCCCATTCAATACCCCACATGGCTCCCCCTACACCAATTTCTGGGGCCAACACCCCCACTTAGGGGTGCAGCAGCGATCTGGCTGCTTCCCTCCAATTCAGCAACGTGACACAATGCCTGTTGGGTGACGCCCTTCACTGGGGGTGCGACCTGGAACTAGGGTACCACTGAGCCCTCTAGCATACCTGTCTGGGCTCCCTCTCACACTGTATGGCTGTGACGAGCTGCGGGCCTCTACAGGTCTGGTGCTTACACAGCCAGAGTCAGGGACATACCCAGCAGCAGTGACATGAAGGCTTTCATTAGCCACCCATGCACCAATAACAGAATGGTGCCAGTCACTTCCACTGATGTCCCCTGCCCACAAGCCCAAAGCTGTACATCAGGCCCCATTCCGGAGCAGATTTCCTTTTTCATATCAAATAATAAAGTGTTCTTGGAATTCACACCTCCAGATCAGCTGATAGAAGTGGGCCTCATCCTCCCTGATTGGATCCACCTCGTCATCTCCAGCCGGATTCTGGCCTGCGTAGTTATACCTGCCTCTGGAAATTTCCACTCCATGCATCTGACCAAGTGGGTCTTTGCCCACGAAAGCTTATGCTCCAATGCTTCAGTTAGTCTATAAGGTGCCACAGGACTCCTCGCCGCTTTTGTTTTGAATGAGAAATATAAAACAGCTTTTTTAAGCATATGCCGTTCAACTCTAAGGCTACGTCTACACTGGCGGGTTCTTGCGCAAGTACAGCCGTCCACACTGCCCGCCCGCTCTTGCGCAAGGAAATGTACAGTACGGCGTGGGAAGAGAGGGCGTCTTGCACAAGAGCTACGCTCTTTCCTAACAGGCGTAAGGTCTCTTGCACAGGCATTCTTGCACAAGAGGGCAGTGCGGACACGTGGCAAAGGCTTCTTGCGCAAGAACCGGCCTCTGGGAAAAAAACATAGGTGGCCTCTCTGACACTCCGTACGTGCAGGTGGAGGGAAGGGGTGGTGATGGGAGTGGGAAGTAGGGGCACGGGGGCAGCCCTGCAGTCAGAGGTGTAGGTGTGGCTTCCTGTGAGGCCTGGTCCAGCATCACCTGGAGGGCTTCCCGGACCCGCACCACGTCGCGGTTGGTCTGCCGGGTGGCAGCCATCTGGGGCTGCTAGTAGGCCTGGCCTTCTCCTGCCATCCACCCCGGGAGGAAGGCCTGGCCCTTCCCCTCAATAATGTTATGCAGCACACAGCATGCTGCGATGATCTCTGGTATGTGCTGCACCCCCATGTCCAGGCGGGTCAGGAGGCACCTGAAGCGTGCCTTCAGCTGCCCAAAGGAGCTCTCCATGGGGTTGCGGGCTCAGTCCAGGTGGGCGTTAAAGGCGGTCTGGCTGCGGTCCAGTCGGCTTGTGTATGGCTGCATCAGCCAGGCCATCAGGGGGTAGGCCGTATGCCCCACGATGCAGACCGACATCCTAACGGCTCCGATGGTGAAGTCCCACTGGGGGAAGTAGGTGCCCGCCTGCAGCCTGTGGCACAGGCCTGAGTGCTGGATGATGCAGGAGTCTGGGCCCGGCAGGACCACCCCACATAAATGTCCTGGAACCGGCCATGGTGGTCCACGAGCGCCTGGAGCACCACCGAGCAATAGCCCTTCCGATTGATGAACTGGGCCACTCGGTGCTCCGGTGCCTGGATGGGCATGTGGGTCCCATCCATGGCTCCCCTGCAGTTCAGGAACCCCAGGGTGGTGAAGCCAGCGATGGTGGCGTTCAGGTCATGGGGGCGGATGACCCTCTGGAGCAGCACATCGTTGATGGCATGGACGACCTGCAGAGGGGCACATGGGAGCACAGGGGATGCACGGAATGAGACACAGTGGGTACATGGGCCCTTTGGGCGTGCTCGCCCTCCCTTTGATGGGCCCTCCTCCCACACAGGCCAGAGTCCTCTGCCCCTGGGGGTTCCCCCCTACACCAGCAGGGCTGTTTGCAGGAGGGACAGCATGACCCCCTGGGTGTGGGGCTTCCCCCTGCCCCTACAGCCTCCCCACCCCCCCAGTCTGGCCCCTTCCCTCCCCCAGGGTGAGCCCTTGGTCCCTCAGGGGCCTTACCTGCTGGACGACCGCGCCGATGGTGGACCTGCCCACCCCGAACTGGTTCCCCACGGAGCGGTAGCTGTCCGGGGTGGCCGGTTTCCAGAGGGTGATCACAACCCTCTTCTCCACGGGGATGGCAGGGTGCAGGCAGGTATCCTGCCTCCAGAGCACAGGGGTGAGCCAGGTATAGAGCTCATGAAATATCCCCCTGCACATCTAGAAGTTCTGCACCCAGTGCTGGTCGCCCATTGTCCCAGCACCAGGCGCTCCCACCAGTCCCCTCTGGTTTCATAGCTCCACAGGCACCTGTCGGTGGTGGGGTGGGGGTGCCCGAGTGTGGCTGCAGCATTGCTTCCCAGTCTCCAGTTCCTGCTGAAGCAGTGTGGCTCCCTGCTGAAGGACCTCTAGAGCCTCAATGATGGCCGTGAGGGGACATTGTTGGGTGGGGTCCTCCTTCGGCTCCATGGCTATAACGAGGGCAGCAACGGTGCCCAGGGGCACTTTCCAGGGGCTGAGGTGGAGGGCACAGCTGTGGCTCTCGATGCCTCACAGAGGTGCCTCAGCATGCAGCCACAGGGAAACAGCCGTCCAGGGGTCCCTTTAAGCATGTTTCCCAGTGGGGGGTCCGATGCACGCCCACAGATTCCACTGGTGACCTCTTGACATGGTCGAAGTGGTTCTGGGGCCAAGTTCTTGCGCAATGGCATCCCGACAGTGTGGACGCTCTCTTGCACAATAGATTTTGCGCAAGTATACTTGCGCAAGAAGCTGCCAGTGTAGACATAGCCCAAGGGTACGTCTGCACAGCAACATTATTTCAATATAACTAGCATTATTTTGAAATACAGCCGCTCCCCGAGTTGCGAACGGTCAAGTTACGACTGTTCGCACTTACGACCAAAGCTCCCATGGAGCGGTCGTAAAGGCGGTCCCCGAGTTATGAACGCGACCCGCGCTTACGAACAGGACGGTCACATGTAACTCAATGGGGTCCGAGTTACGAACAGATCGAGTTACGGCAAAGTGTTTGGTCTGTAACTCGTTCATAACTTGGAGAGAGGCTGTAACTTAGTCCATGTCTACATAGCAATACTGTCTAGACGAAATACTGTATAGACGAAATGTCGAAATACTGTCAAACTGGAGGACTGCTTACTCCAACTCCTGTAACCCTCATTCTACAAGAAGTAAGGGGAGTTGGAGGAAAAGTGCTCTATTTCAAAATAAGTGCAGTGTAGACACTCCCAATTTCAAAATAAGCTATTTCGAAATAAGTTACACAATTGACGTAGGTCAGTTTTGCGTCACTTATTTCGAGCTAAGCCCCGCAGTATAGACGCACCCTAAGTGATTATAAGTATCATGGAATCATAGAACACTAGAACTGGAGGGGACCTCAACAGGTCATCAAATCCAGTCCCTGCCCTCACGGAAGGACCAAGCTCCATATATATCCTCCCTAATAGAAGTCAATCCCACCGGCTCTTAAATATCTCCAGTGATGGAGATTCTCCAACCTCCCTAGGCCAGTGGCTCCCAACTTTTTGGAGCATAGGGACCCCTTTTCAAACTATTCATGTTATGGACTCTCCCCTCAACAGTATAGCTGTGCCTGCAGCCTCCATGTTCCTTAGCCCATGCTGCTTCCCGCAGCTCCCATTGGCTAATGGGCCCTTGCCCACTGGTCTTCTACCTCTGTGGCATGTAGCTCAGCCATACAGTCTGCCCTGCCCATCTACCACTGTGATCCTGCTGGTGGCTAGAGGCACGGAGCCTCTCAGCTCCCAGGCTCCATGCTGGCAGCCAGCACATCCCTCAGCTGGCGCTGCTTCCTGATCTGAAAGGCTCCATGCTTCACCTAAGGCTCTGTGTCAGTTAGGGACATCATTCCTACACAGCCTTGCTAATTGCCATTGCTGGACCTAACAGCCATGAATTTATCTAGTTCATTTTTGAACCCTGTTAAAGTCCTGGTCTTCACAATATCTTCTGGCTAGGAGTTCCACAGGTTGACTGTGAGCTGCATAAAGAAAAACTTCTTTTTGTTTGTTTTAAACCTGCTACCTATTAAATTCATTTGGTGACCCCTAGTTCTTATGTTATGGAAAAAAGCAAATAACTTTTCCTTATTCATTTTCTCCATACTCACCATGATTTTATAGACCTCGCTCATATCCCCCATCAGCCTCCTCTTTTCTAAGATGAAAAGTCTGTGTCTTTTTAATTTCTCTTCATATGCCATCCATTCCATATCCCTAATCATTTTTGTGGCTCTTTTTCTGAACCTTTTCCAATGCCAAGATATCTTTTTTGAACTGAGGCAATCACATCTGTAGACTGTATTCAAGATGTGGGCATAACAGGGATTTATACAGAGGCAATGAGATATTCTCTGTCTTACTCTCTATCCCTTTTTTAATGATTTCAAACATTCCATTTGCTTGTTTGACTGCTGCTGCACATTGAGTGGATGTTTTCAGAGAACTAGCCACAATGACTCCAAGATCTCTCTCTTGAGTGGTAACAGTTAAATTAGTATCCATCATATTGTATGTATAGTTGGGATTATTTTTTTCAATGTGTATTTATCAACATTACATTTTATTTGCCATTTTGTTGCCCAATCACTTAGTTTGGTGAGATCTTTTCGAAGCTCTTCACAGTCTGCTTTGGACTTAACTAACGTGAGCAATCTGCATTTTTTTTTTTACTCACTCTACTTCTTTCTCCAGATCATTTATAAATAGGTTGAATAGGATTGATCCCAGTACGGACTGTTGGGGGACACCACTAACTACCTCCTTCCACTCTGAAAATTTACCATTTATTCCTACTCTTTGTTTCCTGTCTTTAACCAGTTATCAGTCCATGAAATAACTTTCCCTCTTATCCCATGACAACTTACTTTAATTAAGAGTAGTTGGTGAGGGAATTTGTTAAAGGCTTTCTGGAAATCTAAGTACACTATATCCACTGGATCCCCCTTATCCACATGTTTGTTGACCCCTTCTACTAACTACTCTATGGGTATGTCTACACTACAGCACTAATTCGAACTAACTTAATTCGAATTAGTTAATTCGAACTAAGCTAATTTAGCCTCCCACTAGTTCGAATTAAGTGGCTACACACCCCTTAATTCGAACTACTTAATTCGAAGTAGGTGTTAGTCCTCGTAGAATGAGGTTTACCTAGTTCGAATTAAGAGCTCCGCTAGTTCGAATTAAGTTTGAACTAGCGGTTTGTATGTGTAGCGTCTATCAAAGTTAATTCGAACTAACATCTGTTAGTTCTAATTAACTTTGTTGTATAGACATACCCTAGTAGATTAGTAAGACATGATTTCCCTTTACAGAAACCATGTTGACTTTTCCCCAACAAATTATGTTCATCTATGTGTCTGACAATTTTATTCTTTATTATAGTTTCAACTAATTTGCTTGGTACTGATGTCAGACTTACTAGTCTGTAATTGCCAGGATCACCTCTAGAGCCCTTTTAAAATATTGGCATCACATTAGCTATCTTCCAGTCATTAGGTACAGAAGCTGATTTAAAGGATAGCTTACAAACCACAGGTAACTGTTCTGTCATTTCACATTTGACTTCTTTCCTAATAAGCATCCCTGGCCTGAAAGCTGCTCACATCTGAATTTCCATCCCATTCTGCGTGCAGAACTGTTCAGCCACTACTGGACTGTATAGTACATCCACATGAGTGGTGTTCAGTATTACCCTGCTCTTGTCATTTGAAAATATTTCCTGGTCCTGTGTCTGGAGGCAGCATTCTCATAGGTAGTGCAGATGGCAGGCCATTGCACACCAAAAAGAAAGCCTTTGTCAATTGCTTGACAGAAGGCTCTGCAAGACTCAGTTTGCTCTGAGGGTCAGGTCCTCTGGTATCAGCCGTTCTTTTCCTCACTCTGAAGGGAGACTGTCAAGGTGCAGGTCTCCAGGGTCTATTTTCTGGTCTTCCAGCTGCTCCCAGAGCTGAGGGAATTGTCTGGGAGTCCTGCCAACCTGAGAGTGCTCAGGGACCGTGCAGGGAAATCATAAATGTTGCTGTCAGACATAGGTGATTCTTGCATTGATTCTCAGGGCTCCGCCATCCTGTCACAGTCCCAAGATTTCCTCTCTCTGCTGAGTGGGATTTTGGTGAGTTGCCTGTTTCTGCAATCAACTTAGTGTTAAGGACTCTGGAAAGGTCCCAGAGATCAAATCAAGAACCATATGGGCAGGAATTTACCAGGATAGTGACTCTGTTTAGTACTGCAGAAAAACAGCTGGGGCTTTACCTGGTACAATTGGATCAACCAATGAATTTGTTTATAAGATCAATTCTTGGTCTCTTCCTGTGTCCTTCTCTCTGGCTAAAACCGGCAGAGCATCCACACCTCAAGCGCATTTTTGCGCAAGAAAATCGACAGAACATAGGGCTTTTGATGGGAGAGTTATTCCTCTCCCCACGAAGAATAACTCCTTTTTGCGCTACAGCTCTTGTGCGAAAAGGCTGGTGTGGAAGCTCCGGAGGGGCTTTTGTGCAAGAAACCCCTATCGGAAATAGCACTGGTGCTCTGATGAATGGCCATCAGAGCTTTCTTGTGCAAGGGTGTCCATGCAGTGTTGAGGTCTGGACGCGCTTTTGCCCAAGAAGTTTTTGCAGAAGATCTCTTCTGCAAAAGGCTTCTTGCACAAAATCCCTGCAGTGTAGCCAAAGCCTCTGTCTCAGTAACTTCCTAATTTTGGGTTGCATGGTTTTTTCCTCTGGTTCATTCATGTTTTCCAATTCAGCACTTTACTACGCAGTTAAGAAGTGCAGCCAAAGTCTCTGCAGTGGGTATCTGGGTGGGTCCACAACAAGAATGGTTACCCCCAGCCAGAATCTACTCTTAAATTCTGTCTTCACTTCAAATTGACACTGGTTTCTGTGAGTGCAAAATTCAAGCTCATGTGTTTTGAAATCCCCATCTTCCATACCTGGTTGCAGAATGCCTCATAAACGGAGGGCTTTCTTCAGACATTTTAAACACCCTAATAGACTAGTGATCCCTCCAGCAGGACTCGAAGCCATGGTGTTCACAGCTCGGAGTGGAAATTTGAACACTAAGGGCAAGTCTGGCCACATTGAGATTGATGCCGATACAGTCATGATTTCACCCTCAGTCCACACGCAGGGACTTAAACACATGGTCTGATTTAAACCAACCACGAGCCTCCAGTGACTTCAGCTGGAGTCGTCCTGTGGCCTCGATAGATGGGTGAAGTTTTTGGAGCAATGAAGAACTGAGGAGAGAGGCTGAAATCTCCAACTCACAAGCATGAAGGTTCAAAACAACCAGGATCACCATTTGTTTTCAGGGAGAAATAAGGAGTGGTTGTTCTGCCAAAGGCACACACCTAAGGGACGTAATGAGGCTTCCTGAGGTAATGGAGTGCCTCAGAGTGTAGCAGACTGTCTCTGGCACCATCCCCCATCTGGACCCTCCCACCTTCCATGAGCAACCCCCTTCCAGCTTCATGGCAACCTGAGCAGCTTCCATGGCAACACAGAAAAGGAAAGGTGTGCCTGGGCTGATTACGGGCTGCAGTGTGGGAAAGCTTTGTGTCCTTTGGAGGAAGACTTACTATGACTCCTTTTGGTCTACATGGCCTCTCTTCCTCTCACTGGGCCTTTCCCTCTCTCCCTCCCTGCACAGGCTGAGCTGCTGCTGGGGCTCCCTTCCCCCCAGAAAGGCAGGTCAGGCTGATCTCCCTCTTTTTCCCAGCGCAGGCAGACACTTCTTTTACGTAGCGTGAGGAGGTATTTCTGTGAGCTCTCGCTTTGGGGCCTGGCTTTGGTCCTGCGTGAGGGTCCTGTGTGGCAGGGATGGATGTTGTGGGAGTGGGGACCAACATGGACAGGGATGGGGCCTTCATTCTCTGGGGTTGTGGTGCTGGCGGGATTGTGGGAGTAAGTAGAGGACCGACATGGACAGGGATGGGACCTTCGTGCTCCAGGGCTTGTGGTGCTGGCAGGGATGTGCAGGTAAGCAGAGGACCGACATGGACAGATGAACAGCGCTGTAGGTTGAGGGAGAAGGCAGGGGATGTACATATTGGAGGTTGAGGCAAGCAGGCCGTGCTGGGGGTGATGGGCACAGGGAGTGGGATGGAAAGGGACAGGTAGGCAGAGGAGCTGGAAATAAATGTTTCTTTCCGACTGTCGGCATTCTTGATCGTTGCTCCTCGGTTGGTTCTTTCTCCCATCACACTCTGACTCCTTGTCCGTACCCTCCTTAACCATCCCAGGCTGCCCTGATTCCCACAGCCCACTGGTCCCCGGTATCGTCTCCAAAACTCCCCACCATCGCGAGCTCCCACAACCTCCCAGCTGCCCCTTGCTCACCCCAGCTTTTCCTCAATGGGGGAGACATGCCTCCTCGCTCACCGGCTTGATTGGCTGGCGCAAGGGTGGGGGGAGATCAGTGACTGTTTTTCACACTTGGCACATCCCAAACAGTGTCTGGCTCGTGCCATGGCACATGCACTACTGCTCTAGTGACCCCTGTATACTCCGTGTGTGGCTTCAGGCTCTCCTACACAGGAAGAACCGGCCAGCTGAGGAGTTTGCAAAAGTCGACGCGGACAGCCCAGGGAGTCTGACGGACGTGCTGGGATCCTGGGCAAGGTTTAGGGAGTGGCTCTGCGATCCGGTAAGGACGGGCCTTGGGCAGGAGGAGCAGGGGTGGGGACAGCCAGCTCTCAGCGCCACCTGGAGCATGCCGCACTGCTGTCCCCAATCCCAGTCAGCCCTGGGCACACCATCCTGTGCTCCATTTTTTATCGAAAGGGCCCAAGTTTCAGCTGCCACCGCTCCTGCAGTAGCAATGGCGGTGGCTGAGAGCCCTGGGTCCTTTTGAATCACCCGGCCCCAAGGCAACTGTCTCTTTGCTCCGTCTCCCTTCCCCTCGTTGGCAGGTCTGCAGACATGTGAGGCCTAGATAAATCCAGCTACGGGATCCACTGTCAGCTGCCTGAAACAGTATTCTGCCAGGACACACGCCTTTACACCAAGATGTTCTGGGACTATTTTCTAGCCAGCTCTCCTAGTCATTAATGACAAGGGTTGTACGTTCATTCCTCAGCATGAACGTTTTATTGGGACCAGACATTTTTTCCCAACAAAACCATTCATCTGTGCAGTGAGTAAAGAGACAATCCAAAAAAGGTAGTTTTTCTTCACACTGTCAACCTGTGGAACTCCTTGCCAGAGGATGTTGTGAAAACTAGGATTTAACAGGGTTCCAAAAAGAACTAGATCAATTCATGGAGGGTAAGTCCATCAATGCTAATTAGCCAGCATGAGTAGGAATGGTGTCCCTAGCCTCTGCTTATCAGAGGTGGGAAATGGGTGACAGGAGAGATCACTTAATGATTATCTGTTCTGTTCTCTCCCTCTGGGGCATCTAGTATTGAACACTGTCAGAAGACAGGATACTGTCTTGGACCTTCGGTCTGACCCAGTATGGCCGTTCTTACATTCTTATCCCCCTCAGCCTTTGGAAACACAAACCTTTCCAAGATGCTGACATCATATGAGAATTTCTCCCCACAGGGCTAAATTTACCTGAGTCATGAATAGGAAAAAAATGCTTCCAGTCAGCTCAGGAACAAGTTTGCAGACATAATAACTCTGGCTGACAACTGGCGACATGTTCATAGAATTAAAGGCCAGAAAGGATCATCGGGTCTGATTTCTTGTAGAGAACATGCCAGAAAATTTCCCCACAATTATTTCAAAAGGAGATTTTTTACGGAAACGTCCAACCGTGATTTAAAAATTCTCAGTGATGAAGAATCCTCTAATGACTTGATAAATGCTCCAAAAGGGAATTATTCTCACCCTTTGGATCATGTTACATTTGTATGTTACACTGGAATGCCTATTATTAAATGGTTGTTCTCCGTATAGTAGATCAATTTCCCAGGGTTTGATTTAGTAGGTATAGCACGGACCCACTAATTAACTACTGATGGCTTGAGTCCTGAAACATGTGTGTGTACAGGCTTTCCAAAATACTGATTTAGTTGTAGGTATTGTTACAGGATTGTCTCCACTATCCATGTGAAAGTTCAAACCCTTCCCGACTCTTGTTTGAACTCAACTACCTCTTGTGGCAATGAGTTCCTTCAAAAGGGCTACATCTAGACTGGCATGATTTTCCAGAAATGCTTTTAATGGAAAAGTTTTCCAATAAAAGCATTTTCGGAACAGAGCATCTAGATTGGCATGGACGCTTTTCCGCAAAAGCACTTTTTGCGGAAAAGCGTCCGTGGCCAATCTAGATGCGCTTTTGCGCAAAAAAGCCCCGATTGCCATTTTCGTGATCGGGGCTTGTTTTGCGGAAAACAAATCTGAGCTGTCTACACTGGCCCTTTTGCGCAAAAGTTTTGTGCAAAAGGGACTTTTGCCTGAACGGGAGCAGCATAGTATTTCCGCAAAAAGCACTGATTTCTTACAGTAGGAAGTCAGTGCTTTTGCTGCAATTCAAGCAGCCAGTGTAGACAGCTGGCAAGTTTTTCCGGAAAAGCGGCTGATTTTCTGGAAAAACTGGCCAGTCTAGACACTGCCAAGGAGTGAAGAAAGGAATCTTTTTTAAATCTACTTTGAATTTGCCATGTTTCAGTCAATTAAACATCCTTGTGTTACGAGACAGGGAGAACACATTCCCTATCTACTCTCTACCAGTCAGTATTTTAAAGACTTTTCTCATGTCACCTCTTATCAGCTCCATTGTAAGGTAACAATCCAAGTCTTTCCAATCTCTTTCCCTATGGGTATGTCCACACAGCAAAGTTATTTCAGAATAACGGCCGTTATTCCGACATAACTATGTGAGCATCTACACAGACATTCCATTATTTTGAAATGATTTCAAAATAACGGGTGACTTATTCCGAAATCTGTAAACCTCCTTTTATGAGTAATAACGCCAATTCTGAAATAGCTATTTCAAAATAAGGCATGTGTAGATGCTCCACTGCTGCTATTAGAAATAGGCCCTCGCGGGGGCCATTCTAAGTTATTCCTACCCAGTTCCTCTAGGGGCTCTAAATCGAGATAGCACATCTACATTAGGGAAGCTTGCGTTGGACTAATTTTGGGGCTTCCCTGCAGTGTAGGCCTGCTATTTTGAAACAAGCTATTTCAGAATAACTATTCCAAAATAGCTTATTTCAAAATTAATGTGCAGTGTAGACGTACCGTCTGAGGGTTTCGTTTGGCCCTTGATCATTCTCATTTCCCTTAGCTGAACCCCTTTAGTTCTGCAATATCCAGTATGAGCAAGTTGCCAATACAACACAGAGGAGTCCAGAGAAGGCTGAAAGCTTGAATTACTGGCCTCGAGGCATTGCATTTTCTGTATCAGTCTTCATCCTACTCCTTCTGGGTCCCAATATTTTACTGAGTTTCTCTCCATGCTTGCACTGTGAGCAGGTTTCAGACAGCTGTGTACAAGAACATCCAGGTCCCTGTCTTGAGTTCATATCGTTACATTCAAACCCATTTTCTTGGCTTGGTTAGCTCCCTCTTGGGACTTCTCTGGACTTAACTATGATCTAAATTACCTGTTGCCAGCTGTCAATGTTGGCAATTCCCTTCACAGCCCCCTTTTCAGAGTGCTAATAACTCTAAACTATTTGCCACGCCATTGGTTAGACACCGTGTAATGGCCATTGCTGTGCTTTTCTCCATTCACAGGCATCTTCAGCATTTTTGAGCCTGATCTCCACATGGCAACTCTCAACCTCACCGCCTCTGACACATCAACATTCATCTTAATGGGCATTCCTGGTCTGGAAGCTGCCCATGTGTGGATTGCTATGCCGTTCTGTGCATGTTATATTATTGGCCTGTTGGGAAATTTCGTGGTTCTATTTGTGGTAGGCAAAGAGCAGACCCTGCACAAGCCGATGTACTTGCTGCTCTGCATGCTGGCGCTCACCGACGTTGGCATGTCTACCTGCGTTGTGCCAAAGGCCCTGTGTATATTTTGGTTCAATTTGAAAGGCATTGCTATGGCTGGCTGCTTCATCCAGACGTTCTTCCTTGACATGTTTTCTGTTATGTACTCAGCCATCCTTGTGACAATGGCCTTTGATCGCTACGTTGCCATCTGCCACCCTCTGAGATACACCACCATCCTCAGCAACACACGGATTGCTATGTTAGCGCTTGTGGGTTTGGGCAGAGCTGTTCTCTTTGTTTTTCCTGAGCCTCTGCTCCTGAGCAGGCTGCCGTTCTGTGCCAACCGCCTCATCCCCAACACATACTGTGACCACATGGCTGTGGCAAAGACATCATGTGGGGACATCACAGTCAACAGGGTTTATGGCTTGGTCATAGTCTTTGTAGTCATTGAATTAGATGTGACGCTCATTGCTCTGTCCTACAGTCTGATCATCAGGTCTGTCTTCCAATTGTCCTCCAAAAAAGCCCACCGGAAAGCCCTCAACACCTGCACGGCCCATGTCTGTGTGATGCTGATTTCATATTGTTCCTGCCTCTTCTCCAGCCTGACACATCGGTTTGGTCAGGGCATCGCTCCGCATGTTCACATCATCTTGGACAACCTCTATATCACCGTCCCCCCCATGCTCAATCCTATCATATATGGGGTCAAAACTAAAGAGCTTCGGGACAAAGTGGGCAAATTCACCTGGAGAATGTGACTGCCTGTAGCCAGTAGTTTTTAATTGCCCTGACAACAAGGGGAAGAGTATTTCCTCATGAATTAAAGATGTTCTCTCCCAGTTTGGCTGAGTTCAGCACTGGGGAAGCTTTGAGTCTGGGAACTTCCTCACACCTAATGCCTTACCCCTCCTTCATGGAGAAATGTTCTCTCCATTATTACGTTTCCTCTCTCTTATCATCTCTATCCCTGTCACCTGTTAGCCTCTCTTTCCTTTCCCCTGGCACCAAACACCCTTGACCTTTCTGTAACATAGAATCATAGAATACTAGGATGGAAGAGACCTTGAGAGGTCATCGAGTCCAGTCCCCTGCCCTCATGGCAGGACCAAATATTGTCTAGACCATCCCTGATAGACATTTATCTAACCTACTCTTAAATATCTCCAGAGATGGGGATTCCACAACCTCCCTGGGCAATTTATTCCAGTGTTTGACCACCCTGACAGTTAGAAACTTTTTCCTAATGTCTAACCTAATGTCCAACATCCAGACCACCAGAATAAATTGCAGATTTCTGAAGCAAGGTGTCTTTCATTTCGATCCTGTATGGCCAGGATTCTTGATCAGTTCAAAGAACTGAATGTCAGATTTCAGATAAGAAAATCATTATAATGCTGTCAAGTATCAGATGGGTCGCCGTGTTAGTCTGAATCTGCAAAAGTGGCGAGGAGTCCTGTGGCACCTTATAGACTAACTGCAGTGTAGGAGCATAAGCTTTCGTGGGCAAAGACCCACTTCGTCAGATGCATCTGACGAAGTGGGTCTTTGCTCACGAAAGCTTATGCTCCAACACTTCTCACTGCTAGTATAATACTGGATACGTACAGTTGTTTGGTGAGCAACATTTACCTGCTTTTTCTATGCCCAATCCTTTAGGAAGCATAGAATATAAATCAAACCTTTCAGTTGAAAAGTGCTAATGCAGGAACTAATGACGTTCCACTAGAACTTGTAAGTGAGAGTTGTGAAGTTGTGTGTTCTTGACATCTGGAGTGTGTTACCCTGAATTTGAGGGATCTGTATCAGAGAACAAGACCAAGCCAATTGAAAACAAATGATGTGCACTCACCCATTATTCATAAAACCAAATATTTTAGGGTCAATTGGCAAGTCATCTTTTTTTAGATGTAAGGTCAAAATCTAGATTTCAGTTTTCTGCTCAAGAGAATAGAAAGAGGGGTCAGAAAAATAAATAAGCAATAACGAAAGAAGATAAATAGATGAAAACCTTGAACCAGTAGGAAGCACTGTGTTCTGCAGAAGTTATGAAAGTTTAGCAGATAGAACAGGGCTACTGAATACGTAGCCCATTTGTTTGCCAGTGCGATTTGGGTTTACGTGGGGCTCAACACACAGCCTGTGGGTGGAATCCTCTGAACATGGCTTCCATTAGGAACACGCTCCTTAATGGCGAGGCATCTCCTAGGCAGGGTGAGCATTGAAAGATGCAAGAGGATGGGCTGGCTGGAAAAGATGGGTACAGGATGTCAGCATTTCTAGCCCCCACGGAGGAGGTGTCGGGAGCATCGGAGTATTGTGGGAAGTGCTTTGTATTCATTCCCATCAGTGTGAAAGAAACTATTTGCATATATATTTGCATGTATATGCAACCACACTTAAGTCATGGCCCTCAGCATGTGAGTATCATTATGGCCCCCGGAGCTTCGAAGGTTGAGTAGCCCTGAGAGTATACTTTGGAGCAGTCCTCTGAAGCCAGTTTGAGAGACCTTTTTCCTGATACTCTTTCTCTCCAGTGTTTGAACAACTGGCCACTGTGAACCTGCTGTTAATTAGTCAGCACCGTTCCAGATGTTAGGTGAATATCTGGTCCATTCTAAATCTATCACTTATCACTACATGCGCTTAAATCTAATGGATTGCCCTGTTAGGGTACGTCTAGACTACATGGCTCCGTCGACGGAGCCATGTAGATTTGTTTGTTCGGCAAAGGGAAATGAAGCCGTGATTTAAATAATCGACGGAGCCATGTAGATCTGTTTGTCGGCAGATCGGGGCAGTCTAGACGCTCCCCTGTCGACAGGAAAGCCCTTTATCGACCTCCCCGGTAAACCTCATCCTATGAGGCATAACGGGGAGGTCGATAAAGGGCTTTCAGGTCGGTGCTGGAGCGTCCAGACTAGCGCGCTGAGCCGACAAACAGCTGATCAGCTGTTTGTCGGCTCAGCGCAGCAGCCATTTAAATTTAAATGAAGCTGCAATTATTTAAATCACAGCTTCATTTCCCTCTGCCGATCAGCCTAATCTACATGGCTCCATCGACGGAGCCATGTAGTTTAGACACACCCTTAGACAATAGCATGCCTACTTGCATTTGTAACTCCCCTTTTTCCTCCCTGGTTTACTAGGAAGCATGTCACACTCATATGGGATCCTGATGTTTTAACATAAAAGGAGACCATGAGTACCCCTGCCATGATGTTGTGTAGTTGGGGATTCGCTATCCACCCCCTGGCTACAGTCGCTTGCTCCTAAAGAATATGCAATGGCAGTGCCTCCACCTGGCTGGGCCCGTACACACTTAATGGTATGCCTTGGGAGCCTCCAGGAATCAAATTATTCCAGTAATAATCTGGATCTAACTCCAAGACAACAATTATAAATAAGATACATTTCATTGATTACATTCGAATTAACACACCTTTGCTTCACAATTTAAAGAAACAGGGTTGAACAGATTAAAAATGAACAAAATCAATTAACAAAGTACACGGAAAAGAAATTTATCTATCTGCATTTGCACTGCCACCATTTATTCCACCCCGGAGTGTGCTCTGCTCTGGATTCAGAGCCTCAGACACTGGCGTAGGTGCGCTTGAAGGCCTGCAGCAGGAGTAGAGATCTAAAGGTAGCCATCCTGCAACAAAAAAACATCAAGAACAGATTTCAAAGAGAAACTGCCGAGCTACAGTTCATCTGCAAATTTGACACCATCAGTTTAGGGTTAAACAAAGACTGTGAATGGCTAGCCAACTACAAAAGCAGTTGCTCCTCTTTTGAGGTACGTCTAGACTACACCTCTCTGTCGACAGAGATGTAGATTAGGCACATCAAAATTGCTAATGAAGCAGGGATTTAAATATCCCACGCTTCATTAGCATAAACATGGCTGCTGCTTTTTTTTTAAATGGAGCTTTTTGAGAAAAAACGACAGTCTAGACATGGATCTTTTGAAAAATAAATCCTTTTTCAAAAGATCTGCTTCTAGACTGCCGTTTTGTTTTTTTAAAAAAGCTCTGTTTCGAAAAAAGAGTGGTGGCCATGTTTATGCTAATGAAGCACGGGATATTTAAATCTCTGCTTCATTAGCAATTTCGATGTGCCTAATCTACATCTCTCTGTCGACAGAGGTATAGTCTAGACACAGCCTTGGTGTTCACACTTCCACCTCATCTGCTAGAAGTGGGCCTCATCCTCCCTGACTGAATTGACCCCATTATCTCCAGCCTTACTCTTGATTGGAACTCTTTTCTCATGCCTGTATATTTATACCTGCCCCAGGAATTTCCACTACATGCATCTGACAAAGTGGGTGTTTGCCCACAAAAGTTTATGCTCCAATAACTCTGTTAGTCTATAAGGGTATGTCTAGACTACATGCCTCTGTCACTATAGGCATGTAAATTAGACATACCGACATAGTCAATGAAGCGGGGATTTAAATACCCCCTAATTCATTAGAATAAAAATGGCTGCCGCATTGTGCTGGCTCAGCTGTTTGTCAGCACGAACTGGCAGTCAAGATGGGGATCAGTCAGCAAGGAAAGCCTTTGCCGACTGATCCTGTAAACCTCGTTGCACGATTTTGTGCCCCAAAGACAGAGACTTGTGAACTAGGCTTGTTTCCTCGTTCATTGTTGTTGTTCCCTTTTAGGAATTATACCGTTGAAAGGCTATTTTCTCAGATGAACTCAATAAAAACAAAACTGCACAACCAGATGCAAGAGGAAGTTTTAGAAAATATTTATCATGTCCAAGCACACATGCAACTACACACAATGGGTTCTGAATGCAAGAAAAGATTTCCCTGGTCACTACTGATATGTAGGGCCAGTAGGAGATGCATTCTACTTCTGATAAAGCCAGCGAGAATGTAATGTTGCCTTCTAGACATTAACTGTAAGAACTAATTCAACTCAAAATGTGGACATTCATTAAAGTCGTTAAATGAAATTAGAAAAAAATCATTTTTTGTTATTCTGCTACATTTTAATAGCTTTATTCACAATTTTTTGTTTGAAACACCTGCTAATTCACAATCGGCACACAAGTACCATTATACCTGGGGGAGGTCTAGGTTGGAGATTAGGAGAAACTATTTCACTAGGTGGGTGATGAAGTCCTGGAATGGGTTATCTAGGGAGGTGGTGGAATCTCCATTCCTAGAGGTTTTGAAGTTTTGGCTTGACAAAGCCCTAGGTGGGTTGATTTAGTTGAGATTGGACTTGCTTTGAGAAGGGGCCTGGACTTGATGACTCCTGAGGTCTCTTCCAGCTGTATGATTCTATGATTATTGCGGAGGTTGAATTTGATTCTCATCTCAGAGTTTTCTTCTAATATTGACAAACTCCTTCTGGGGCTGGTAGATTTAAAACCAAATTCAGATCTGAACTGGGTGGCTACGTCTACACTAGCACCCTTTTCCGGAAATGCTTAAAACGGAACAGTTTTCCGTTATACGTATTTCCGGGAAAAGCGCGTCTACATTGGCAGGATGCGTTTTCCGGTAAAGCACGTTTTCCAGAAAAGCGTCTGTGTCAATGTAGATGCGCTTCTCCGCAAAAAAGCCCCGATCGTCATTTTCGCAATCGGGGCTTTTTTGCGGAAAAGAAATCTGTGCTGTCTACACTGGCCCTTTTCCGGAACAGTTTTCCGGAAAAGGACTTTTGCCTGAACGGGAGCAGCATAGTTTTTCCGGAAAAGCACTGATGATTTTACAGTACAGGCAGTCCCCGGGTTACGTACAAGATAGGGACTGTAGGTTTGTTCTTAAGTTGAATCTGTATGTAAGTCGGAACTGGCGTCCAGATTCAGCACTAGCTGTGCCCCCCCCCTCCCCCCAGAAGACCACGGAGACGTGGAGCAAAGTGGCGGAGGACGCCCGCAGCGGGACAGCCCAGACGCGCCTGGGCTGTCCCGCTGCGGGTGGCTTCCGAGGCTTTGCTCCCCGTCTCCCTGGTCTGCTGGTCGGGGGGGGGGGGGGGGCACCGTGGGATGAGGTTTACCGGGGCGGTCGACAAAAGGGTTTTCTGTCGGCAGGGGAACGTCTAGACTGACCCGCTCTGCCGACAAACATCTGATCGGCAGAACGGGGCAGCCATTTAAATTTAAATGAAGCTGCGATTATTTAAATCGCGGCTTCATTTCCCTCTGCCGATCTGTCTAATCTACATGCCTCCGTCGACGGAGGCATGAAGTTTAGACGTACCCTAAGAGATTACATAGTAGCTCCGCCCATAGCTCAGGTTATCACATTTGTTAAAACACAAGTATTGTTCCCCTCTCCTCCTGAATTGCCTTGCGATGCATAAGCGACATTCCAACCAGGATCCATAGCAGTGATGAGAGGAGTGATGATGGTGCTTTCCCGACATGTGCGGGGTGCAACGTGTAGGTGATTTTCTAGGGGTATGAAACAAAAAGCAGGAGGCTGGACTTGATGACCTTCTAAGGTCCCTTCCAGCTCTATGGTTCTATGATTCTATGAAAAAGACAATGTAAGGTACAAAATAATTGTTTATAGCATTATTCTGGCATATCAGTGAGCTTAATTTGTTGGGGGGGGGGGGGGTTGACGTCTCATAACGACGTGTTAGGCCTTTCCCTGAATCTGTGTTTGGCCTTGGGAAGGCAGCTGTTGTGTCTTTCCCAGACTGTGAGGCTCCTCTCAAGGCTCTGGCCTTGTTCGTGTGTGTGAAACTCACGATAAGGGTGTTCAGTTATGGCTATCTGCCTAATTTATGCTACTTCGGCTACTTCCATTTGGGTATGTCTATATTACACCACTAATTCAAACTAACTTAATTCGAATTAGTTAATTCGAACTAAGCTAATTCGAATTAGTGCATCTAGACCTAAAAACTAATTTGAATTGGCATGTTCACATTGAGTGGACCCTGAACCGAGTTTAAGGTTGGCCGGAACCAGTGCCGGCAGGGCATCAGGTTAGGACTTAGCGTGTGGAGCTGCTGCCTCAGGCTAGCCGAGGGCTGTGCTTAAAGGGACCCGACCCCCACCCCGGACAGACAGTTCTCAGGGTTCCCCGCTCGCTTGTCTACCTCGATAAGGGACAGAAAAGCAGTCCTGTTTTGGAGTGCCCTGAGTGCCCACACTCAGCACATCACAGCACTCGGCCATCAGCCCGGCTGCACTTGCTGCAGGCTGCCATCCGGGGGTGTCAATCGGGGGACTGTCAGGGTCCAGGAGGCCCTGCAGGAGAGCTTCCACCCCAAGGAGCCTGCAGAGCCACCCCAGTCCTCCCCATCGGGGGCTCCATTCCTCCCTCGCCTCCTTCTACTTACCCCTCCCTAGTCCCCTTTCCTGTAAAAAATAAAGGACATGTGTGTTCAAAAATAGAAACTGTCTTTATTTAACAAAACTGGAGGGGGGGGATTAACCCCTGGGGACACTGGGAAAAGGAGGTGGGAGAGGGGAAGAGAGAGGGTGGGAGAAGGGAGGGGGAAACCTGGGAGGAGGGAGCTGGAAGGGGGAAGACAGGGGAAGAAGGAGGAGGGGAAGTATAACAGTATGCTACGCCATATCTTCAGTAATGTGTACAGATGTGGTCTCCTCACCTCAAAAAAGATATTTTGGCCTTGGAAAGGGTTCAGAAAAGGGCAATTAAAATAATTAGGGGTTTGGAGCAGGTCCCATATGAAGAGAGGTTAAAGAGACTGGGACTTTTTAGCTTAGAAAAGAGGAGACTGAGGGGGGATAGGATAGAGGTCAATAAAAGCATGAGTGGCGTGGAGAGGGTGCATCAGGAAAAGTTCTTCATTACTTCCCATAATATAAGGACTAGAGGACACCAAATGAAATTAATGGGCAGCAGGTTTAAAACTAATAAGCGAAAGTTCTTCTACACACAGCATATAGTCAACTTGTGGAACTCCTTGCCACAGGAGGCAGTGAAGGCTAGAACTATAACAGAGTTTAAAGAGAAGTTAGATAAATTCATGGAGGTTAGGTCCATGAAGTGCTATTAGCCAGGGAGTAGGAACGGTGTCCCTGGCCTCTGTTTGTGGAAGGCTGGAGATGGATGGCACGAGACAAATTGCTTGGTCATTGTCTTCGGTATATCCCCTCCGGGGTACCTGGTGCTGGCCACTGTCAGCAGACAGGCTACTGGGCTAGATGGACCTTTGGTCTGACCCAGTACGGTCGTTCTTATGTTCTTATGTTCTAAGCTCAGGGCTCAGGGTCGGGGTTTCACTGGACCAACTTGATTTTCATGCAAACCTGGTCCTGGGTTTGCATGTGGCCTCTGGTGGCCAGGCTGGCAGCCATGTGGCTGTAGACGGCTACGTTCCTGTGTCTAGTGTGGAGATCGTGGACGTTGGAGGCCATCCCCGAAACCTTGATGAGGTCCACGATCTCTGCACTAGATCAGGCGGGCCCCCGCCTCTTGCAGGCCCAGGCAGGCTCTTGGGCGCCGCCAGCCTGGTCCTGGGAAGAGTCGGAGGGCTGGGTGACAGCGGGTGGGGAGGCTGCCACACGATATAGGCCATAAATCAGTTCAGTGGATGGTAGCAGCGCACTGCTGCATGCGGCCCATGCTTAAGTCCGTCGGCCTCCAAAAAGTCACTGCCGCCCTGTGGAGGCTCCATGACGTGGTGCTGGAGAGATGGAAGCCGATGGACATGGAAAAGACTCTCTGCTCCCAGGATTCTGGCACCAAAGTTATTTGCCAGTGACTCTTTGTCATGTCTACAGTGGATACGTGTCCAGCTGCCCAAACTGCTCCACTGTCTCAGGCTGTTTTTTTCTACACCTGCCCTAGTATGATGGGATGGTTCCATTTACTCTGCAATGAAGACTAACACAAGGTTGGGGGCGTTCCTGCACTAGCTGGCAGGGGTGTGTTTACACAGTCAGGGTATGTCTACACTACCACCCTAGTTCGAACTAGGGTGGTTAATGTAGGCAACCGAAGTTGCAAATGAAGCCTGGGATTTGAATTTCCCGGGCTTCATTTGCATCTTGCCGGACGCCGCCATTTTTAAATCCCCGCTAGTTCGGACTCCGTGCCCCGCGGCTACACGCAGCACAGACTAGGTAGTTCGGATTAGGCTTCCTATTCTGAACTACAGTTACTCCTCGTGGAAGTGGAGTCCATGAAGTGTCCCCGGTGGTCAACCTTCCTGTTGATGAATCGTGCCACTCGATGGTCAGGTGCTTGGATGGGGATGTGTGTCCCATCTCTGGCTCCCCCACAGTTGGGGAATCCCAGGGCAGTGAATCCGGCCATGGTGGCAGGTCTCCCATCCAAATGACCCTCTTCAGCAGGAGGGAAATGATGGCCCTCAGCACCTGCAGAAGGGCACGGAGAAACACCGAAAATAGAGGTTGAGAAGGGGGGGAGTGAGCCCTTGTAAGGTGCTTGCCTTCTCCCATGCCCTCTCCTCCCAAACTCCCCAGGAGTTCCCCCCCCCCCCCCGAGCCTGCCCTCCCCCTATCAGCAGGGATCTGTGAGGGTGGGAGGGCACAACCCCCCGGGGATGGGTCTTTTCTCCCCATTTCCTCCTAGCCAGGACTAACCCACTCCTCCCCCCTGCCCCATGCAGGGACTGCAGCCCCAGATGGCCCTACCTGTATGAGGATGGCCCCAAAGGTGGACTTGCCGACGCCAAACTGGTTGCCCACTGACCTGTAACTATCTGGGGTGGTGAGCTTCCAGAGGGCAATGGCAACCCTCCTCTGTAGGGGGCTGGCTGGCTGCAGGTGGGTATCCTGTCTGTGGAGTGCAGGGGTGAGCCAGGTGCACAGTTCCATGAAGGTGTCCTTCCTCATCCTGAAGTTGTGCAGCCATTGCTGGAGGTCCAGGGATCCATCACCAGTCAGTCCCACCAGTCAGCACTGGTGTCCAGCATCCAGAACTCCCTCTCCACAATGGTCTGCGGGTCCAGCAGTGAAGCTGAAGCACCTCGGGAGAAGGACTCCACAGTGTCATCACAGTTGTGCTCTTGGAGTAGCAGCATGATACTGAGCAGCACATGCAGCGCACACGCCAGCATGGCCATGTGGGGCCAGGACATGCCCAGGGGCAGCTCTAGCTCCATGGCAGCAATAAAAAGGCAATCAAAAGCTGAGGTGTGCAAAGAAGAACGGGGCAAGCACAGCAGGCACTGCTAATAGCATGGCTGTCCCTCGAGAGAGGTCCACAAGCAGGCAGTAGCAGGAGAGAAACGGCTGTCCAGGGGGGTCCCTTTCAGCACATGTCTCTGCAGAGCTCCTGCACCAGCCCTTGGAAGCAATTGGTGACATTCTGCCCTGCCTGAAGTGTTTCCGTGTGGCCTTTCTTGCGCAAGAACTTCCACGCCGTGTGGATGCTCTGTCTTGGGCAAAAGCCCATCTCTTGCGCAAAAGCACTTGCAGTGTGGACACTCGCTTGCACAAGACCTTTTTGCAGAAAATCTCTTGCGCAAAAAGTTCTTGCTCAAGAACCCTGCATTGTAGAGGTAGCATTAGTCTCCTCTTTTCTAAACTGAAAAATCCAAGACCTTTTAATCTCTCTTCATATGCAACTTGCTCCAAACACCCCTAATAATTTCTGTTGCTCTTTTCTGAACCTTTTCCAGTGCCAAAATATCTTTTTTTGAGATGAGGTGATCACATCTATATGCAATTTTCAAGATCTGGGTATACCATGGACTTATAGATAGTCCCCATCATTTTGTATGTATATCTGGAATTATTTTTTCCAATGTGCATTACTTTGCGTTTATCAACATTACATTTCATTTCCCATTTTGTTACCCAGTCACTTTGTGAGCGCCTCTTCACGATCTGCTTTGTTCTTAAATATCTTGAGAGGGTTAGTGACATCAGCACATTTTGCCACCTCACTGTTTACCCCTTTCTCCAGATCATTTATTAATACGTTAAATAGTATTATTCCCAGTTTGGACCCTTGGGGGATACGACTAGTTACATCTCTCCACTCGGAAAACTGACCATTTATTCCTACCCTTTGTTTCCTGTCTTTTAACCAGTTAGTCCATGAGAGGACCTTCCATCTTATCCCTTGAAAGTGACTTTACTTAAGAGCTGTCTACACAGCTTTTTTTCACAAAAGCCTCTTGAGCAAAAGGAATCGGAGGAGGAAATGAAAACGTGAATGCAACATATGCAAATGAGCATTCCATATGAATTTTGTCTTCTGCAAGAAGACTGTAGTGTAGACATAGCCTTTGTCTACATGCTTGTTGACCCCCTCCAAGACCTCTAGTAGATCAGTAAGGAATGATTTCCCTTTACAGAAACCATGTTGACTTCTCCTCAACAAATTACGTTTATCTATGTGTTGACAATTTTATTATTCAACATAGATTTAATGGATTTCTCCAGTACTGACATTAGACTTACTGGTCTGGAATTGCCAGGATTACCTTTACAGTCCTTTTAAATATCGTATTCATATTAGCCATTTTCCCGATATTTAGTTCAGAAGACGATTTATAGGCTACAAATCACAGAACTCTTGGGGGAATGCCATCTGTACCAGTGATTTGTTACCATTAAGATAATCAATTTGTGCCAAAATCTCCTCTACTAATACCTCGGTCTGGGACAATTCCTCACGTTTGTAACCTAAAAAGAATGGCTCACATTTGAGAATCTCCCCAACATCCTCTGCCATGTAGACCAAAGAAAGTCTGGAAAGTGAAATAAACAATTTAAAATTAACACTGGTCTATACTGAAGTATACAAGTAATGCTTTATTTGCACATTTAATGCAGACTTCTTTTACCAATGAATAAGTAACAGGAAAAGATTATCCACATTAGCTGAAGAACTCTTGACAAAAACAGAATTTGTTTTTCTTTTTGCTTCATTGCTGCTGTCTGAAAATATCTGCTAAGCCAGTGGCACACTGCAGGCCACAGAATCTCACCCACCCCTCTTAGAATAATCCTCTCACCTATATCTCAGATATTGAAGCCTTCAAATACCTTGAAGACCACAAGATGCAGAGAATCCTCCATCTGTGATCTGTACCCCATGCTCTAGATGCTCTTTGCCACAAATGCTTTTAACAGAAAAACTTTTCCGTTAATAGCATTTGTGGAATATCCTGCCAGTCTAGACGAAGCCCATATGTATTGACAATGTAACATTCTGTTCTATGCATATTTGTGCACCCACCCACTTCGCAGAGGGAAACACGGCTTTTACTTTATTTTTAGTAGCTTAGACATAAAGCAGCACTGTGCTGAATTGGCTTGTGTGCTGGGTGTTTGGGTTTTTTTCTTTTTGTTGTCTCCTGTTTGTGTATTTCCATTTCCAAATGAGGTGCGTGGTTGCCCGGTATGTACATAGCTTTGGTGTTCATGATGGCGAGGTTTTACTGTATGGGTAAGTGCAACTCTCTGAATGATGTGTGCATGGCTGAGCATGCTCTAGGCAACCAATAGGTACCATGGGAGCTATCAAGATGCATTCTCTGTAGTTCTTTGTCTTCGGCCTTCGCCCATACAGCCCACATCTCAGGCTGGGCCTGGGCCTGGCCCCCTGTCTCTTTGTGCTCACTAAGGACAGGGGCTCAGGTTTCTGCCCTACAGATGGTCTCTGCACCAAGGCATCCCGGACCCGCTGGTCACTGCATTGTGCTGATACCGCTTGCAATGATGAGAAAATAAGGCACAAACGGGAAAAGTTCAAGGAGACACGGGATCCCGTTCGGTGAGCATGGACCCATCCCCAGCAGCTGTTGGTGGGATGGAAGATGGATTCACAGTCTGTTCCTCACACATTCCAGGTCCTGGCTATGCTGCGCTGATGACGTGGCTCAGACGCCTGTTCTCATCACAGACTGTACACGACAGGACCCTTCTCCTCAGCACTTGCCCCCCGTCAGATTCACGGCCCTCTTCTGCATCCAGCCCCTAAGGCCTGTTGTCTGGTGACGTCTCCCTGAGCTGGGCCCTCTGCCGAGGGCCCCACCTTGCTCTCCCCGGCTCCTCATTGTGCTCGGCTGCCATGTTACTTCCCGCAGGGCTGGCATCCACTGTCCTGGCTGTGGAGCCACAGCTCCCTGCTGTCGCTCGGCCCTGGCTCCCCATTGGCACATCCGGGCAGGTCCTGCACCAGCTCTGCCTCACCCTGCTGCTCTGCCGCCGGCCCGGCTCTGCCCTCTGGGCTGCATCTCTGGTCCCTGTGGTTCTGGCTGCTGCTCCTCTGCCTCCCTCCCAGCTTGTAAAGCTGTGAGATTTCTACCGCATCAATAGCCCACAGCCCCATAAGCCCTAACCTACAGGCACATAAGAACATAAGAATGGCCAGACTGGGTCAGACCAGTGTTTCTAGCCCAGTATCCCACCTCCCGACAATGGCCAAGGGCAGATGCCCTAGTGGGAGTGTACAGAACAGGGAATCATCAAGTGATCCCTCTCCTGTCACCCATTTCCAGCCTCTGACAAACAGAGGCGAGGGACACCGTCCCTACCCATGCTGACTAATAGCCTTTGATGGACATAACCTCCATTGATTTATCGAGTTCTCTATTGAACTTTGTGAAAGTGCTAGTCTTCAAAACATCCTCTGGCAAGGAGTTCCACGGATTGACTGTGCGCTGCATGAATAAAAACTTTCTTTGGTTTATTTTAAACCTGCTATGTATTAATTTAATTTGGTGTCCCCTAGTTCTTATATTGTGGGAATAAGTAAATAACTTTTCCTTATTTACTTTTCCCACACCAGGCATGATTGTATAGACCTCTATCATATCCCCCCTTAGTCTCATGTTTTCTAAGCTACAAACTCCGAGTTTTTTAACCTCTCTTCATATGGGACCTGTTTCAAAAACCCCTAATAATTTTGTTGCCCTTTTCAGAAACATTTCCAGTGCCAAGCTATCTTTTTTTGCAATGAGGTAACCACATCTGTACACAGATCTGAGTGTACCATGCATTTACATATAGTCCCCATCATTTTGTATGAATATTTGGAATTACTTTTTTCCATTGTGCATTACTTTGCATTCATCAATATTACATTTCATTTACCATTTTGTTACCCAGTCACTTAGTTAAGAATAAAGCAGACTGTGAAGAGGATCTCACAAAACTATCTCGAGCACTTTAGTGACTTCTGCAACTTTTGCCACCTCCCTGTTTTCTGCTTTCTCCAGATCATTTATACATTTGTTGAATAGGATAAGTCCCAGTTTGGAGCCTTGGTGGATAAGACTAGTTACCTCGCTCCATTCTAAAATCTTACCATTTATTCCTGCCCTTTGTTTACTGTGTTTTCACCGGTTATCAATCTATGAGAGGACCTTTCCTATTATCCCTTGAAAGTGACTTTACTTATGAGCCTTTTGTGAGGGATCTTGTCAAAGGCTCCCTGGAAATCCAAGTACACTATGTTCACAGGAACCTCCTTGTCTATATCCTTGTTGATTTCCTCCAAGACCTCTAGTAGATCAGTAAGGCATAATTTCCCTTTACAGAAACCATAATGATGTCTTCTCAACAAATTGGCTACGTCTAGACTGGCATGATTTTCCGCAAATGCTTTTAACGGAAAAGTTTTTCCGTTAAAAGCATTTGTGGAAAAGAGCATCTAGATTGGCATGGATGCTTTTGGGCAAAAGCACTTTTTGTGGAAAAGCATCCCTGCCAATCTAGATTCAGTTTTGTTCAAGAAAGCCCCGATTGCCATTTTCGCCATCGGGGCTTTATTGCGCAAAACGGTTCTCAGCTGTCTACACTGGCCCTCTTGCGCAAAAGTATTTGCTCAAAAGGGCTTTTTCCTGAACGGGAGAGTCATTGTATTTGCGGAAGAACACTGACAATCTTACATTATATCGTCAGTGTTCTTGCGCAAAATCAAAGCGGCCAGTGTAGACAGCTGGCAAGTTTTTCCGCAAAAGCGGCTGCTTTTGTGGAAAAACTTGCCAGTCTAGACGCAGCCATTATGTTTATCTCTGTGTTGAAAATTTTATTCTTTACCATCAGTTCAATGGATTTGTCCAGTACCGACATTAGACTTACTGATCTGGAATTACCAGGATAACCTTTAGAGCCCTTTTTAAATATTGGAGTCATATTAGCCATCTTCCAGTCACTCCATTCAGAAGACAATGTAAAGGATAGCTACAAATTAAAGTGACTAGTTCTTCAATTTCACATTTGAAATCTTTCAGAACTCTTGGGGGAGCACCATCGGGTCCCAGTGACTTGTTATCGTTAAGTGTATCAGTTTGTGCCATACCTCTACTGACACATCAATCTAGGACAATTTCAAACATTTGTAACTTAAAAAGAATGCCTCAGATTTAGGAATCTTCCTAACATCCGCTGCCGTGGAGGCTGAAAAAAGCCTAGTAAGTGAAATAAACAATTTAAAATGAACACACTAGTCTATTCATCAAGTACACAATGAAACCATTATTTCCACACATAACGCAGACTTCTATTCCAATTGATAAGTAACAGGAAGACATCATCCACATTAGCTGAAGAACTCCTGACAAAGACAGAATTTGTTTTCCTTTTCACTTTATTGCTACCGTCTGAAAATATCTGCTAAACCAGTTCAAGCCTTTCTTTCCTTGGTGTAAAACGTTCAGAAGAGTATTTGTGTTCTTTCCTCTGTGGCTTGGAAGGAAAAAGGTTTTTCCAAAGTTCCTCTTGTACCTTGCTCTACAGTTTTGTTTTTACCAGGTTGACCTGAGAAAATAATCTTTCATCTTCAGCGCTGCTTAAAAGTAGCGACATCCACAAGAGAGCAACTGACCAAGTTCATTAAGGCCTTACTCTTCCTTAGCAACAGTGTGTTAAGAAATGTCAACCTCAAACTGTTCAACTTATTTGACCTGGGTCTGAGGCCAGTGAACCAAGGCAAACCTCTCCCCTGCTGCTCAGACTACCAAAGGTATCCACAGAACAATGGCAAAAATGAGATCTCAGCCCATTTATGTTGCACAGGGTCCACCAGAAAATTCCTCACCAGATCACTACAGATCTGTATTCACCTGGGCTGTGTCCAGACTCAGGGTTTTTTTCGAAAAAAGTAGCCTTTTTTCGAAAAAACCTCACCTGTGTCTAGACTCAAGCTGCGTTCTTTCGAAATTAAATTGAAAGAACGCGGCTTTTCTTTCGATGGCGGTAAACCTCATTTCACGAGGAAGAACACCTTCTTTCAAAAGTTCCTCTTTTGAAAGAAGGCGTTCTTCAATGTAAATAGGGCTTCTTCGAAAGAGAGCATCCAGACTCACTGGATGCTTTCTTTCGAAAAAGCAAGCCGCTTTTTCGAAAGTTCAACGTGCAGTCTAGACGCTCTCTTTCGAAAGAGGCTTGCAGTCTAGACATAGCCCTGGGGACTAATGGAAAACCACAAGAAAGTTGCAGTATTTCCTAGTGGACTGGAAATCACAAAGAGGCCAAATGACAGGGTGAATGGAATGCGTGATGACAGATGATGCTGAAAGAGGCCATGTTGTATATTGGGTGGTAGATATAGATCTTGTCGTTATGGTAACTGAGTAGGTCACTGGGGTCAGCCCAGCTAGTCTGGGCTTATTCTGGTGAGTTCTGTGCTATGCAATAAAATGGACACTTGCACCTACTCCAGCTCTCTGCCTTTCCACTGATTTCTTCCTATACTCTGAAACTCCCCACGACATAACAAGCCAGGTAATGGTCAGAGAGGGGGAACTAAGCAATGGAAAAAGCAGCACTTTGGGATTTAGTGGTAGAGATGTTAGATGTGAGGAGCTCCTAAGACCATAAACTTCCACAATACTGAGCTCAACCAAAGTGGAACAGAGCAATCTTGATTAATGGGAAGGTAACCTTGGAATTCACACCTCCAGATCAGCTGCTAGAAGTGGGCCTCATCCTCCTTGATTGGATCCACCTCGTCATCTCCAGCCTGATCCTGGCCTGCATATTTATTCCTGCCTCTGGAAATTTCCACTACATGCATCTGATGAAGTGGGTCTTTGCCCACGAAAGCTTATGCTCCTACACTTCAGTTAGTCTATAAGGTGCCACAGGACTCCTCGCTGCTGTTCCCTTCTCGGGACACGGTTTAAATTCAGAAGCTCAATGGGATCACATTCTGCAGATGTTTTTCCTCATTTTGTCACGAAGCTCTTTGGTTTTGACTCCGTAAATGACTGGGTTCAGCATAGTGGGGAAAAGGACACAGGTATTGGCCAGTAAGATTTGAACATGAGGCGCAATGCTCTCACCAAACCGAATTGTGATAACGAAGAAAAGGTAGGGAGTGTAAGACGTCAGCATCACACCGATGTGGGCAGTGCAGGTTTTGAGGGCTTTCTGGTGGGCTTCCTGGGAGGAGATTCTTAGAACGGCTCTGATGATAAGACAGTAGGACAGGGCGATGAGCGTCAGGTCTAACCCTATAAATATAAGTGTCATCACCAAGCCATAGAGCCGGTAGAATGTGAGGTCCCCGCACAAAATTTTTGCCACGGGAATAGACTGACAGGTTGTATCGGAGATGACGCGGTTGCCGCAGAATGGCAGTTTGCTCAGCATCAAGGGTAGGGGCAGCACCCAGAGAATCCCTCTTATTAAACTGACCAGCCCTAGTGTAGCTATTCGTGCATTGCTGAGGATAGTGGCGTATCTCAGAGGGTTACATATGGCCACGTAGCGATCGAAGCCCATTGTCACAAGGATGGCTGATTGTGTTATGAAAGCCGCACTAAGGAAGGTAATTTGGGTGAGGCAGCCACTCACTGTGATGACTTTCAAATTGAACCAAAATATACCCAGAGCATTTGGCACAACACAGGTAGAGATGGTGATGTCTGTGAGCGCCAGCATGCAGAGCAGCAGGTACATCGGCTGGTGCATAGTCTGCTCTTTGCCTACCACAAACAGAATGGACAAATTCCCCAGCAGGCAGAATATGTAGCAAGTAGCAAAAGGGATGGAAATCCAGACGTGAGCATGTTCCAGGCCAGGGATGCCTCTTAGGATGAATGTTGACGTGTCAGAGGGGCTGAGGTTGAAAGCTGCCATGAGGTGGTGGATGAGACAACAGTGTTGAGGAATGCACAGGGAACCTGTGAAAGCGCAGAGAATGGAGGTTAAAGATAATAACCAATATCACAGGAAACATGATAGTTGTTATCACTTTGGAAAACTGAGCAGTAATGTGTCCACTTTTATAGAAGGCAACAGATTATTTAGACCAAAGTGAAATCTAGAGAAGCTTTCTGAAGGCACTAACTGTGCGAGGTTAATTGGCAGGAGGGTGGCAGATGAACTTTGATGTTGAGAGGTTCAACTTGTGTGCCCATTAGAAGGAAAAGCTCGAACTCCTCAAATGTCAAACAAGGTTCTAATCAAACAGAATGAACTCAGGACAACTCTGGTTGGTCAACTCTCCAACACCACATTTTACAAACCTCTCTCCTCTGATCCCACCCCGGAATACTAAAATAAACTACACTGTCTCCTTAAAATCCTCCCTACAGCTACTCGGGAAGAAATCCACGCAGAAACCCCTTCTGACCCCCGACCTGGATTGTTCTATCTGCTTCTCAAAATCCATAAACCTGGACACCCTGGACGTCCCATCATCTCTGGTATCAGCACGTTCACTACTGGTTTATCCAGCTATGTAGACTCTCTTCTCAAACCCTATGCAACCAACACCCCCAGCTATCACCAAGATACTTCTGACTTCCTAAGGAAACTACAAAACATCGATAACCTCCCCAATAACAGCATCCTTGCCACAATGGATGTAGAAGCTCTATACACCAACATCCCACATGAAGACGGATTACAAGCAATTAGAAACACTATCCCAAAGGACATCACTGCCAATCTGATAGCAGACCTATGTAACTTTGTTCTCACCCACAATTATTTCCAGTTTGAGAACAACTTATACCTCCAGATCAGGGGCACAGCCATGGGTACACGCATGGCCCCACAGTACACTAATATCTTTTTGGCTGACCTAGAACAATGTTTCCTCAACTCCCGTCCACTTTTACCCCTTCTCTACTTATGCTACATAGATGACATCTTTATGATCTGGACGCATGGCCAAGAAACACTGGAGACATTCCACAGAGATTTTAACAACCTACACCCCACCATCAGTCTCAGCCTGGACCATTCTACACGAGAGATCCATTTCCTAGACACCACAGTACAAATCAGCAATGGAAAATTAGACACCACTCTCTACAGAAAACCCACTGACTCATACAGTTACCTACATGCTTCCAGCTCCCATCCAGCACACACCAGACGATCCATCATCTATAGCCAAACCCTTCAATACAACCGCATCTGCTCTAATCCCACCGACAGAGACCAGAAACTTCAGGATCTCTACCAAGCATTTATAAATCTCAACTACCCACCCGGAGAAATAAAAAAGCAAATTGAAAAAGCCAGACGAATACCTAGAAACCAACTACTTCAAGACAGACCCAAGAAAACCAACAATAGAACACCACTTGTCATCACCTACAACCCCCAACTTAAACCTATCCAACACATTATCAATAAACTACAGCCTATACTGGAACAGGATACTAAACTCCAATAGGCTCTGGGAGACAGACCCATAGTCTCCTATAGACAACCACCTAACCTCAAGATGATTCTTACCAACAACCACAGGACATACCACACTAATACCAACCCTGGTACCTTCCCTTGCAACAAACCTAGTTGCCAGCTTTGTCCAATATTCACTCTGCTGATACCATTATTGGACCTAACCAAGTGAGTTATAAGATCAAGAACACATATTCCTGCACATCCAGAAATATAATTTATGCTATCATGTGCCGAAAGTGTCCGTCTGCTATGTACATTGGACAAACGTCTCAGACACTTCGCCAAAGGATCAATGCCCATAAAACAGATATTAGACAGGATTACAAAGAAAAAACAGTTTCTTGCCATTTCAGCCAGAAAGGACATTGTCTCAACGACTTAGTTACCTGCATCCTGCTTCAAAGACCTTTTAAGACTGCACTTGAAAGAGAATCCTCTGAACTCTCATTCATGCTTAAATTCGACACTTTACGCCTGAGTTTGAATAAAGAATCTAATTAACTTACCCATTACAAAGATAGCTTCCCCAATTATGACCTCTAATATCCTTAGCTCACAGACATTTACCTTCTCCCCTCCCATCCCCCTTCTGTTCTGAAATGTGATTTGTCCTTTTCATATGTGTTCCTTTTTTTTAATTGTATCCTTTGGTATATATGGTTGTGACAATTTTCTTCTACTATTTGATCTGAGGAAGTGGGTCTGGCCCACGAAAGCTCATCACCTAATAAACCATCTTGTTAGTCTTTAAAGTGCTACATAGTCCTGTATTTTGATACACCATAGTGTTTCACAGAACAAACTAATCACTACAAATCTCACAATCTCCACTAAAGCTTACTATTGGCACCTCTGGTTAATCTAGGGTCAAAGTGTGTAGCAGTGCTTATATTATAGGCAACTGTGATGGCGCGTTGGGGGTCCCCCGTCTCCTGCACCCCGAAATGGCACAAACAGACTCCACCAGCCAGTGGAATTGAGGGTGGTTTATTGCTCCTCCAGGATACAGCACAGCACAGATGTAATCTGGTTACAGGAACTGGGGCTAAGAGGCCTCAGTGCCCCCTTTGAGATGGGGGGATCCCAGCCCCCTCCCCAGTTCCTTCTTCCCTGCTTTCCAGCCAGGAACTAACTCACTCTCCTCCAGCCCTGCCCCCCAGCCAGGGCAGCATCCACCTTCCTTTGTTCCTCTCCATGGGGGTTAGTGGTCAGACAGGTTGAGACACCCTTTGCATAATGACTCATCCTGTTTTGCTGGGCCGTGGTACCAACTGCAGCCAGTGGGGGTTACCCCAGAGCCAGCAGCATAGAAACCAGCCAGGTACCCCCACTACGTCACAGCAACTATAGTTGGAAACAGTGACTCTAAGCAAGATTTGGAGGCATAAAGAGATATCTAGCTCATTATTAGCTCCCAGTGTGACCTTTGGGCCAAAAGAGCCAATGAAACCTTGGGATGCTACTCACGGGAATCTCAAGGAGACCTAGAGAAGTTATTGTACCTCAGCATTTAGCACTGGTGCGACTGCTACTGGAATCCTCTTTCCAGGCCTGGATCCACGATGAAAAGGATAGTTGATAACACTGAGGAGAAGAATCACCAAAATATTAAAAGATTAGAAAACGTGCTTTGTTGTGATAGATTCAATGAGCTTAATGGTTTAATTTAAGAAAGATAGTTAAGGAGAACCATGACTTGAGAACCATGTCTAAGTAGGTACATGACAAGAAACTTAAAAATAGGCATTTTCGCTTTCAGAAATGTACATTAAAAAAACAAGAGAGTAATTAACCATTAGAATAATAAACCAAGAGTCTTGGTGGATACTTCTTCAGTGAAAATTTTTACATCAGGGTTTGGTGCTTCTCTCTCTAAAGACCAGTTCTGGGTATATTACTGTGAAAATTGTTTACCCAGGCAGTCAGAACAGGTGATCCCAATGGTGACTTTAGGTCTTGGAATTCTATCATCATTCCCAGCTGTACTGTAACCCTCTGGAAAAATCCAACCTTCCTTAGGTAGCTTTTCAGTGTTGACATTTCCTCATGTTGCCATGAGGCTGTAGTGAGGTTGTTCATGGGGATAGGAATGGTCTGGAGGGCAGATGGTGTCAGAGACAATCGGCTACAGTGAGGTCCATGATACTTTACAGTCTGAGACACCTCCTGTCCTCACTGCGCCTCTTCGGTCTGTGCATGACGCCGCATGCCCTTTCCCTAGTCCCCTCATTACAGGACTCCATACCACTGTGAGCTGGATACTGCATGACTGCCCCTGCTCTCTCCCGCACTGACATTCCTTTGCCAGAAACATCCGGTTTCCCCAAACCGTGAATCAGAAACATGATTTTCTTTTTTCTGCTTTTTGTCCTTCTCAGACGAGAGTTGCGGGGGCACCAGGAAAGAAGGCCCCCTCCCACCCTGAAAGAAATTGTGATCCTGATTGTTTTCAAACTTTGAAGCTGTGAGTTTGAGATTCCAGCAACTCTCCTCTCAGTTCTCCCTTGATTCAATCGAGCTCACCCGCCTTTCAAGGGACAAGGGATGACTCCAGCTCAAATCACCGTAGGCTCGTGGCCAGTTCAAATGAGACCATCTATTCAAGTTCCTACCGGTGGCTGTAGAAAAATTTGAAGGACTCCCAGATTTCACCCATTATCCTGGTCTAACAAGCAGAAATAACTATCCAATCATCTACACTACCGTGCCTGTTGTTTTGCAAAATTGGGCTGAATATTTCAAATAATATCTGCTGCTTTCTTTCAGAAGTGATACTGATTGCAAAATGGTTATTTCAGGGGTCATTACTTGAAAATAAGTTATTTCAAAATTCATTCCTAGTTTGGACATGCCCTTAGTGTTTTAGTTTTGGCAACTGAAGAAAGCTGGTTTGCTCGGGTGCTCAGAATCTGACACCAAATGAAATTAATGGGTAGCAGGTTTAAAACTAATAAAAGGAAGTTCTTCTTCACACAGCGTGTTGTCAACCTGTGGAACTCCTTGCCAGAGGAGGCTGTGAAGGCTAGGACTATAATAGAGTTTAAAGAGAAGCTGGATAAATTCATGGAGGTTAGGTCCATAAAAGGCTATTAGCCAGGGGATAAAATGGTGTCCTTGGCCTCTGTTTGTCAGAGGCTGGAGAGGGATGGCAGGAGACAAATTGCTAGATCATTGTCTTCGGTCCACCCTCTCTGGGGCACCTGGTGTTGGCCACTGTCGGCAGGCAGGATACTGGGCTAGATGGACCTTTGGTCTGACCCAGTACGGCCGTTCTTATGTTCTTATGACACACTCCTGTAGCTGGGGTATTCGCAGACCAGGTTTGAAAGTTGGGGATTTTAAATCACATTGGCCTCAATTTTCTTCTCAGGGAAGCCAGTGTCAATCCAGAGCACTGCATACAAGGCAGAATGAGAGAGCAGATTGTGGCCAGCATGTGACCCATGTATGTTGTAGCCCCCCTGGTAACATAGAGCCCTACAGCAGAGGATTTAGCTGCTCTATCTACCTGTGCAGTGAAGTTGAGGAATTGGAAAACCACACTGCACCAAAACAGGAAGCTACTGCACTGGATAGAAGGACACAGTAAGAAACAAGGGACTGATTCTAAGGACAGTCAATGGTCTCAACTTTTTCAATACATTGGAAATGTACCCCGATAAATCCTTGGCATATCTAAAAATCCAGTGGGTTCTAGATTTCAACCCTGGAGCCCTTCCTCAGTCCTTCCGATAACACTAATGCAGAAACTGGCAACTCACCACAATCCTGCTCAGCAGAGAGAGGAAATCTCCTTCCTGCAGCAGTGAGGCAGAGATAAGAGACTCAGCATCTGAATCTTACGTCTGACACTCAGAGAGCTGAACAGCCGCCTTTATGATTCCCCTGTTCAGTCCCTGCGGGCTCCCAGGTGGGCCGGGATTCCCAGACAATTCCCTCATCTCTGTGAACGGTGGGATGAGCAGAAATTAGAACCTGGAGACCTACAGCTTGAGAACCTCCCCCATGAGAGAAGCGATTTGACAGTGATAGTGACCTAGCTGGTCAGAGCAACCTCCTTGTTGCAAATGCTGAGTCTGGCTTTGTGTTCTGCCAGCACTGTCCTGCCATTGGCACTGCAGGTGGGGAGGCTGCCACATGATCCATGACCAATAAGCAGTTCATTTCATTGTAGCAGCTTGTGCCAAGTTGCTCAGTTGTGTCAAGACCATTGGCCCCAAAAAAGTCACTGCCGCCCTGTGGAGGCTAAATGACGTAGTCCTGGATTGAGGGAAGCCGAAGGGCCAGGCAAAGGCTTTCTGCTCCCAGGATTCTGGCATCAAAGGCATTTCCCAGTGTCCCTTTGTCATGTCTATACTGGATACATGTCCAGCAGCTCAAACTGCTCCACAGACATGGGTTGTGCTTTCTACACCAGCACTAGTACCATGGGATAGCTCCACTCACTGTTCGGTGAAGACTTTTGCGAGGTTCTTAGGCTGGCCGGCTGCAGTGTGTTTGCACAGTCAATGTGTTCACGCTGAGATATCCATGTTCCATGGGATGCTCAATGACGCATATACAATTGTTATACTTGGAAGAATTTCACAGGATCTTTTTCAGGGGCATAAGGCGACACAATGTGGCCACGTCTACACTGGCATGATTTTCCGGAAATGCTTTTAACAAAAAAGTTTTGCGGTAAAAGCATTTTCGGAAAAGTGCGTCTAGATTGGCAGGATGCTTTTCCGGAAAAGCACTTTTTGCGGAAAAGCGTCCGTGGCCAATCTAGACGCACTTTTCCGCAAAGAAGCCCCGATCGTCATTTTCACGATCGGGGCTTTTTTGCAGAAAACAGTACTGTGCTGTCTACACTGGCCCTTTTCCGGAACAGTTTTTCAGAAAAAGACTTTTGCCCGAATGGGAGTAGCATAGCTTTTCCGGAGAAGCACTGATGATTTTACATTGGATCGTCAGTGCTTTTCCAGAAATTCAAGTGGCCAGTGTAGACAGTTGGCAAGTTTTTCCGGAAAAGCAGCTGATTTTCCAGAATAACTTGCCAGTGTAGACACAGCCCCATGTATTGACAATGTAATATTATTCTGTTGTATGTATATTAAAACACACATACACTCTGCAGAGGAAAACACGGCTTTTACTTTATTTTTAGTAGCTTAGGTTTAGCACAGCACTGTGCTGTATTGGCTTTTGTGCTCGATTTGTGCTTTCTTGCTTTTTGTTGCCTCTGTTGGTGTATTTCCATTTCCAAATGAGGTGCATGGTTGACTGGTATGTACATAGCTCCGGTGTTCATGATCCTGAGGTTTTACTGTATGGGTAAGTGCATCTCTCCGAATAACATGTGCGCGGCTGAGCAAGTTCTAGGCAGCTGGTAGGTTCTATGAGAGCCATCAAGCTGCACTCTCTGAGTTCTTGGTCCTTGTCCATTGCCCAGACAGCCCATATCTCAGGCCGGGCCTGGGTCTGACCCCCAGTCTCTTTGTGCTCGCTAAGGACCAGGGCTCAGGTATCTGCCCTCCGGCTGGTCTCTGCACTAAGGCATCCCTGACCCACTGCTCATTGCATTATGTTGATACCACTTGCAGTGATGGGAAAATAAGGCACAAATGGGAAAAGTTCGAGGAGACACGGGATCCCGCTCCGTGGGCAACGGCACATCACCAACAGCTGTCGGTGGGATGGAACATTCACAGTCTGTTCTTCACACATTCCAGGCCCTGGCTGTGCTGTGCAGATGCCACGGGCCAGGCACCTGCTCTGGAAGTGTCACACCACCTCACATTGTAGGAGGCAGGACCCTTCTCCTCAGCACCTACCCCTCATCAGATTCACAGCCCCATTCTCAGTCCAACCCCCAAGGCCCTGTTGCCTAGTGAGGTCCTCCTGTGCTGGGCCCAGTCCCCAAGGCCCCACCTTGCTCTCCCCGGCTACTCATGGTGCTCAGCTGCCATGTTACCACCTGCAGGGCCGGCATCCAGTGTCCTGGCTCTGGCCCTGCACCTCCCTGCTGTCGCTCAGCTCGGGCTCCCCATTGGCACAGTTGGTCAGGTCCTGCACCAGCTCTGCTTCAGCCTGGCCTCCTTGCCTCCGGCCCGGCTCTGCCCTCTGGGCTGTGTCTCTGGTCCCTGTGGTTCTGGCTGCTGCTCCTCTGCCTCTATCCTAGCGTATAAAGCTGTGAGATTTCTACTGCATCAATAGCTCACAGGCCCATAAGCCCTAACCCATAGGTACATAAGAACATGAGAACGGCCGGACTAGGTCAGACCAGTGTTTCTAGCCCAGTGTCCTACCTCCTGACAATGGCCAAAGCCAGATGCCTCACAGGGAGCAAACAGAACAGGGAATCAAGTGATCCCTCTCCTGTCACCCATTTCCAGCCTCGGTCAAACAGAGTCTAGGGACACCATTCCTACCCATCCTGTCTAATAGCCATTGATTGACATAACCTACATTGATTTATCTAGATCTCTTTTGAACCCTGGTAAAATCCTAGTTTTCAAAACATCCTCTGGCAAGGAGTTCCACAGGTTGACTGCGTGCTGAATGACTAAAAACTTTATTTTGTTTGTTTTAAACCTGCCACTTATCAATTTTATTTGGTGAGCCCTAGTTCTTATACTGTGGGAATAAAGGATAGGTTACAAACCATAGTTAATAGATCTGCAATTTCATCATGCATCTGATGAAGTGGGTCTTTGCCCACAAAAGCTTATGCTCCTACACTTCAGTTAGTCTCTCAGGGTATGTCTACACTACAAAGTTAATTCGAACTAACGGACGTTAGTTCGAATTAACTTTGATAGGCGCTACACTAGCGCTCCGCTAATTCGAACTTAATTAGAACTAGCGGAGCGCTTAGTTCGAACTAGGTAAACCTCATTGTACGAGGACTAAGCCTAGTTCCAACTTACTAGTTCGAATTAAGGGGTGTGTAGCCCCTTAATTTGAACTAGTGGGAGGCTAGCCCTTCCCAGGTTTTCCTGGTGGCCACTCTGGCCAACACCAGGGAAACGCTATTGCCCCCCTCCCGGCCCCGGACCCCTTAAAGGGGCACGGGCTGGCTACGGTGCCCGTGCCAGGTGCAAGGCTGCCAGCACCCAGCCAACAGGCCCTGCACCTGGCACGGCTCGAGCCAGCCACCCGATGCCCCCCAGCCCTCCCCCTCTTCCCGGGACCAGGCTGGCTGCTCTCGGGAGCTTGCCCAGGACTGCAAGAGGCGGGCACTCGCCTGGTCCAGTGCAGACATCATGGACCTTGTCCATGACCTCCGCACTAGGCACAGGAAAGCAGCCATCTAGGGCAGGATAGCTGCCAGCCTGGCCACCCAGGAGCAGGTTTACATGAAAATCAAGGTGGTCCACTGAGACCCCCGACCCTGAGCCCTGAGCTTATAATGACCGTACTGGGTCAGACCAAAGGTCCATCTAGCCCAGTAGCCTGTCTGCCGACAGCGGCCAACCCTAGGGACCCTGGAGGAGATGGACCAAAGACAGTGACCAAGCCATTTGTCTCGTGACATCCCTCTCCAGCCTTCCACAAACTTCGGGCAGGGACACCACTCCTACCCCCTGGCTAATACCACTCCATGGACCCAACCTCCATGAATTGATCTCACTTCTCTTTAAACTCTGTTCTAGTTCTAGCCTTCACAGCCTCCTGCAGCAAGGAGTTCCACAGGTTGACTCTTTGCTTTGTGAAGAACAACTTTCTGTTATTAGTTTGAAGCCTGCTACCCATTCCTTTCCTTTGGTGTCCTCTAGTCCTTCTATTATGGGAAATAATGAAGAACTTTTCTGTATGCACCCTCTCCACACCACTCATGTTTTTATAGACCTCTATCCTATCCCCCCTCCATCTCCTCTTTTCTAAACTGAAAAGTCCCAGTCTCTTTAGCCTCTCTTCATATAGGACCTGTTCCAAACCCCTGATCATTTTAGTTGCCCTCCCCTCTCCCAGCCTCTCTCTTCCCCTCTCCCACCTCTTTTTCCCAGTCTCCCCCAGTTTTGTTCAATAAAGAGAGATTATATTTTGGAACACAATTGTCCTTTATTTTGTACATCAGGAAGGGGGGCTAGGGAAGTGTAAGTGGAAGGAGGTGAGGGAGGAATGGGGTACGAGCCCTCGATGGGGAGGACTGGGCTGGCTCTGCGGGTTTCTGGGGGTGGAACCTCTCCTGCAGCCCCCCGATTGGCCCCTCTCTCCAGATGGCAGCCTGCGGCAAGTGCAGCCAGGCTGATGGCCGAGTGGTGTGATGTGCCCAGTGTGGGTACTCCAGGCAATCCAAGCCAGGACTGCTTTGCAAGCGGGGCATCCCTGAGAACTGTCTGTCCGGGGTGGGGGTCGGGTCCCTTTAAGCACAGCCCTCGGCTAGCCTAAGACAGCAGCTCCACGCTCTAAGTCCTCATCTGATGCCCTGCCGGCACTGCTTCTGGCCATCCTTAACCCCGGTTCAGGGTCCACTCTGTGTGGACTTGCTAGTTCAAATTAGCAAAACGCTAATTCGAACTAGTTTTTTAGTCTGGATGTGTTAGTTCGAATTAGCTTAGTTCGAATTAACTAATTTGAACTAAGTTAGTTCGAATTAGCACTATAGTGTAGACATACCCTAAGGTGCCACAGGACTTCTCGTCACAATTTCATATTTGAATTCTTTCAGAACTCTTGGGTGAATGCCATCTGGACTTGACATCGTTAACTTTATCAATTTGTTCCAAAACCTCCACTATTGACACCTCAATCTGAGACAATTTCTCACATTTGTAACTGAAAAAGAATGGCTCACATTTGGGAATCTTCCTAACATCCTCTGTCGTGGAGGCCGGAGAAAGTCTAGTAAGTGAAATAAACATTTTAAAATTAACACGTTGGTCTATACATCAAGTATACAATAAAAGCTTTATTTACACACATAGTGCAGATTTTTTAGCCCAATATATAAGTAACAGGAAGAGCTCATCCACATTAGCTGAAGAAGTCCTAATAGAGAAAGAATTTGTTTTTATTTTTGCTTTATTGCTGCTGTCTGAAAATATTTGCTAAATCAGTGCAAACCTTTCTATTCTTACTGTAAAAAGTTCAGAAGAGAATTTGTGTTCTCTCCTATCTGGCCTGGGAGAAAAAAAGGTTTTTCCAAAGTTCCTCTTGTACCTTCCTCTATAATATTTTTGATTCATCTGGGAAAATAATCTTTCATCTTCAGCGCTGCTTAAAAGTAAGGGCTTGATCAGTTGCACAAGAGAGCAACTGAACAAGGTCATAAATGCCTTACTCTTCAGTGAGTTTAGAAATGTCAACCTCAAACTCCTCAAAATATATAACCTGAATCTGAGGCCAGTGAACCAAGGGAAATCTCTCTCTCCCCTGTTGCTCAAACTATCAAAGGTGTCCACAGAAAAATGGCAAAAATGAGATCTCAGCTCATTTATGTCCCACAGTGCCAACCAGAAAAGGAGGCCTTACAAGTTCCTCACCAATCACTGCAGATCTGTATTCACCTGGGGACTAATGGAAACCACCAGAAAGTTGCAGTATTTTCTAGTGGACTGGAAGACACCAAAAGGCTGAATGACAGGGTGTGTGGGACGTGTGATGACGGGTTACGCTGAAAGAGGCCAGGCATGGTCAGAGAGGGGGAATGAAGCAATGAAGAAAGCAACGCTTGTGGATTTAATGGTAAGATGTTAGATGTGAGGAGCTGCTGAGATCATGAACTTCCACAATGCTGAGCTCAACCAAAGAGGGACAGAACGATCTTGGTTAATGAGCAGGTAACTTTTCCCTTCTTGGGACATGGTTTAAATTCAGAGGCCCAATGGGATCACATTCTGCAGATGTTTTTCCTCATTTTCTCACCAAGTTCTTGGGTTTTGACTCCATAAATGATTGGGTTTAGCATGGTAGGGACAAGGACATAGATGTTGGCCAAGAAGATTTGAACATGAGGAGTGATGCCCTCACCAAACCGAATTGTCATAATGGAGAAAAGGTAGGGAGTGTAAAACATCAGCATCACACCAATGTGGGCGGTGCAGGTTTTGAGGGCTTTCAGGTTGGCTTCCTGAGAGGAGATTCTAAGAACGGCCCTGATGATCAGATAGTAGGAAAGGGCAATGAGTGTCAGATCTAACCCAACAAGTGTAAGTGCCATCACCAATCCATAGAGCCTGTAGAATGTGAGGTCCCCGCATAACATCCTTGCCACAGGAATAGCCTGACAGATCGTATGAGGGATAATGCGGTTGCCACAGAACGGCAGTTGGCTCAGCATGAGGGGTATGGGAAGCACACAGAGAATCCCTCTTATTAAACTAACCAGCCCTAGCGTAGCTATCCGTGTGTGGGTGAGTATGGTGGCGTATCTCAGAGGGTTACATATGGCAACATAGCGATCGAAGCCCATTGTCACAAGGATGGCTGATTGCATTGAAAAAGCCGCACTAAGGAAGGTAATTTGGGTGAGGCAGCCACTCACTGTGATGACTTTCAAATTGAACCAAAAAATACTCAGGGCCTTTGGCACAACACAGGTAGAGATAGTGATGTCTGTGAGTGCCAGCATGCAGAGTAGCAGGTACATCGGTTGGTGCAGGGTCTGCTCTTTGCCAACCACAAACAGAATGGAGACATTTCCCAACAGGCAGAAAATATAGCAAGTAGCAAAAGGGATGGAAATCCAGATGTGAGCATGTTCCAGGCCAGGGATGCCTGTTAGGATGAATGTTGACATGTCAGAGGAGCTGAGGTTGAAAACTGCCATGAGTTGGTGGATGAGACAACTGGGTTGAGGAATGAACAGGGTGCCTGTGAAAACACAAAAACACAGTGAACCATGTTTAAAGATAATAACCAATATCACAGGAAACACGATATTTAATATCAGTTTAGAAACCTGAGTAGTAATGTGGCCACTTTTACAGAAGGCAACAGATTATTTAGAGTAGACCAAAGTTAAAGCTAGAGAAGCTCCCAGAAGGCGCTAACTGTGCGAGGGTAATTTGCAGCCAGATGGGAGATGAACTTTGATGTCAAGAGGTGCAGCATGTCTGCCCATTAGAGGGAAAAGCTTGTACTCCTGATACATCAAACAAGGTTCTAGTCATAGAATTATAGAATGACTGGAAGGTCATCAAGTCCTGTCCCCTACCCTCATATCAGGACCCAGCACTGTCTAGACCATCCCCGATAGACATTTATCTAACCTACTCTTAAATATCTCCACAGATGGAGATTCCACAGCCACCCTAGGCAATTTATTCCAGTGTTTAACTACCCTGACAGTAAGGAACATTTTCCTAATGTCCAATCTAAACCTCCCTTGCTGCAGTTTAACCCCATTCCTTCTTCTTCTATCCTTAGAGGCCAGGAAGAAAAAGTTTTCTCCCTCCTCCTTGTGTCACCATTTTAGAAACCTGAAAACAGCTATCATGTTCCCTCTCAATCTTCTCTTTTCCGAGCTAAACAAGCTCATTTCTTTAAGCCTTCCTTCATAGGTCATGTTCTCTAGACCTTTAATCATTGTAGTCACTCTTCTCTGGACCCTCTCCAATTTCTCTACTTCTTTCTTGAAATTTGGCCCCCAGAACTGGACACAATACTCCAACTGAGGCCTAATCAGTGCAGAGTAGAGTGGAAGAATGACTTCTCACGTCTGGCTCACAACACTCCTGTTAATACATCCTAGAATGATGTTTGCTTTTTTTGCAATAGCATCACACTGTTGACTCATATTTATCTTGTGGTCCACTATAACCCCTAGATTCCTTTCTGACATACTCCTTCATAGACAGTCGTTTCCCATTCTGTATGTATGAAACTAATTGTTACTTCCTAAGTGGAGCACTTTGCATTTGTCCTTATTAAACTTCATCCTGTTTACCTCAGGCCATTTCTCCAATTTGTCAGGATCATTTTGAATTTTGACCCTATCCTCCAAAGTAGTTGCAACCCATCCAAGCTTGGTATCATCTGCAAACTCAATAGTACTCTGTATGCCGATATCTAAATCATAGATGAAGATATTGAACAGAGCCGGTCCCAAAACAGACCCCTGAGGAACCCCACTTGTTATACCTTTCCAGCAGGATTGTAAACTCTTAATAACTACTCTCTGGGAATGGTTATCCAGCCAGTTATGCACCCACCTTATAGTAGCCCCATCTAAGTTGTATTTACCTAGTTTATTGATAAGAATGTCATGCGAAACCATATCAAATGCCTTACTAAAGTCTAGGTATACCACATTCACCACTTCTCGCTTATCCACAAGACACGTTATCCTATTAAAGAAAGCTATCCGATTGGTTTGTCATGATTTGTTCTTTACAAATCCATGCTGGCTGTTCCCTATCACCTTGCCACTTTGCAAGTGTTTACAGATGATTTCCTTAATTACTTGCTCCATTATCTTCCCTGGCACAGAAATTAAACTAACTGATCTGTAGTTTCCTGGGTTGTTCTTATTTCCATTTTTATAAATGGGCACTATATTTGCCCTTTTCCAGTCTTCTGGAATCTCTCCTGTCATCCATGATTTTTCAAAGATGATAGTTATATGCTCAGATACCTCCTCTATCAGCTCCTCAAGTATTCTAGGATGCATTTCATCAGGCCCTGTTGACTTGCAGACATCTAACTTTTCTAGGTGATTTTTAACTTGTTCTTTTTTTATTTTATCTTCAAAACCTACCTTCTTCCCACTAGCATTCACTATATTAGGCATTCCTTCATCAGACGTCTTGGTGAAGACCGAAAAAAGAAGTCATTAAACATTAAGTCATCTGCCATTTCTAAGTTTCCTGTTACTGTTTCCCCCTCCTCACTGACCAATGGGCCTACCCTGACCTTGGTCTTCCTCTTGCTTCTAATATATTTATAGAATGTCTTCTTGTTTCCTTTATGCCTGTAGCTAGTTTGAGCTCATTCTGTGCCTTTGCCTTTGTAATCTTGCCCCTGCATTCCTGTATTGTTTGCCTATATTCATTCTTTGTAATTTGTTCTAGTTTCCATTTTTTATATGAGTACTTTTTTATTTTTAGATCGTGCAAGATCTCGTTGTTAAGCCAAGGCGGTCTTTTGCCATATTTTCTATCTTTCCGACACATCAGAATAGCTTGCTTTTGGGCCCTTAACAACGTCCCTTTGAAAAACTGCCAACTCTCCTCTGTTGTTTTTCCCCTCAGTCTCGATTCCCATGGGACCTATCAGCTCTCTGAGCTTACCAAAATCCGCCTTCCTGAAATCCATGTTCTCTATTTTGCTGTTCTCCCTTCTACCCTTCCTTCGAATTGTGAACTCTATGATTTCATGATCACTTTCACCCAACCTGCCTTCCACTTTCAAATTCTCAACTAGTTCCTCCCTATTTGTTAGGACCAAATTTAGAACAGCTGCCCCCCGGTAGCTTTTTCAACCTTCTGAAATAAGAAGTTGTCTCCAATGCAGTCCAAGAACTTATTGCATAGTCTGTGCCCCGCTGTGTTATTTTCCCAACATATATCTGGATAGTTGAAGTCCCCCATCACCACCAAATCTTGGGCTTCGGATGATTTTGTTAGTTGTTTAAAAAAAGCCTCATCCACCTCTTCTGTCTGGGTAGGTGGCCTGTAGTAGACTTTTAGCATGACATCACCCTTGTTTTTTACCCTTTTTAGCCTAACCCAGAGACTCTCAACATGCACGTTTCCTACGTCCATCTCTACCTCAGACCAAGTGTGTACATTTTTAATATATAAAGCAGCACCTCCTCCTTTTTTTCCCCGCCTGTCCTTCCTGAGCAAGCTGTACCCTTCTATACCAATATTCCAATTGTGTGTATTATCCCACCAAGTTTCTGTGATGCCAACGATGTCATAGTTGTATTTATTTATTAACACTTCCCGTTCTTCCTGCTTATTACCGATACTTCTTCTATTTCTATAAAGGCAACTAAGATACTGATTTGATCTTGCCTCACAGTTCTGCCTTGTCCCTGCTTTCTCTCTGCTATTATAGCCTACACTCCCTCCCGTTTCTGACTAATTGAATGGTATGTACTCAGGACAGGACAGTTCTGGGAAATCCTGCTCACAGTGCAAATGTGGGCAGAATCTAAGTGAAACATTGGGACCATTAAACTGAAGGACAGTGAGGGGGGGGTTATACACTTGATAAAAATATAAATATTTTTATAGTTATGAGTAATCTAACAAGAAGGTGAATACTGAAATGGCAACCTTTACAGGTGGCACCAGATTATTTAGGTGAATTCAAGTCCAGAGAAGAATTCAGAGATGAATCAGCAGATGAAATTTGATGTTGACAACTGCAGTCATTCCATTGGATGGAAAAGTTTGAACCCCTCAAACATGTAACAAAGTTCTGTACTGTATAAACACAGTACAGAGACCTGGCCATCATGGTCCACCGCTCTGGGAATTCCTTATCACAGGGTTCACTGTGACAGAACCTAAGCAAAACATTGGGATCCATGAGGCGTGGAATGGGGAATCATAGAGAAAATGCAATGCCATGAGATCATTCTGATCCAGGCTGATACAGCTGTATTGTTTCTGGGAGATAATCACCGGTGTTCTCTTATTTTCCTTGTTGGATTTATGAATTGTTGGACTCTTGTGTGGATTGTTCCAGGATGAGGTTGATAGTGGGGTGGAAATGTTTGAAAGCAGAGAGAGTTTGAAAAGATTGTGCTGGCTAACTTACAAGGGAAAGGAATAAGAGAGGACATGAGAACAGACTATATATTCTTGACCATTAGAGTGTACATTGAGAAAGTATTCTCCCTGTCCTCTACGAAAAGAACCAGGGCACATTTAATGAAGCATGGTCCATTGGAAACAGATAAAAAGAATGTGTTCTTCACTCAGTGTCCAATTAGATTGAGGAACTCATTGCTACAAGAGGTAGTTGAGGCCATTAGGTAAGCAAGAATCAGGAAGGGTTTTGACTTGTACATGGAGAGAGCATTATAACAGCATTTATAGTTACATAAATATCTTTGAAAGCTCAGTACAGCAATGTGTTACATGGAACAAATCAATCTCCAGAAATCTCACAATCTCCACTAAAGCTTAATATTCACACTACAGACCTGCACCTCTGATTAATCTAGGGTCAAAGAATGTAGCAGTGCTTATCTCATAGGAAACTACAATTGGAAGCAGTGACTCTATGCAAGATTTGAGGGCTTTAAAAGATAACTAGCTAATCATGAACTCCCAGTGTGATCTTGGGGCCAAAAGAGAATTTATACTAAAAAGCCTGTTTTAAAAAAAACGGGCTGGTTATTTCAAATAATAACTCCTTCCTTCCTTGAGGAATAATACTTATTGCAAAATAGTTATTTCAGGGGCTATTATTTCAAAATAAACTATTTCAAAATACTTTCCTAGTGTGGATGTGCCCTCTCATATCTGGGGCATTCTCGGACCAGGTGTGAAAGTTGGGGATTTTAAATCACATGGGCCTCAATTTTGCTCTCAGGGAAGCCAATGTCAATCCAGAGCACTGCATAGAAGGCAGAATGGGAGAGCAGATTGTGGCCAGCATGGGACCCATGTTTGTTGTAACCCCCTGGTAACACAGACACTGATTGCCGAGGGTTTAGCTGCTCTATCTACCTGTGCAGTGAAGTCGAGGAATTGGAAAACAACACTGCACCAAAGCAGGAAGCTACTGCGATGGATAGAAGGACACAGTAAGAAACAAGGGACTGACTGGACGGACAGTTAATGCTCTCATCTTTTCCAATACATTGGAAATGTATCCTGAAAAATCCTTGGTATGTCTGAAAAAAACAAACCCTAAATAGTTCATCACTGTGCTGCTGAATTCCTGCCCAGATGGTTTTGGATTTCAACCCTGGAACCCTAGTCCTTAGCACTAATGTTAATGCAGAAAGCAGCAACTCACCAGAATCCCGCTCAGCAGAGAGAGGAAATCTCCTTCCTGCGGCAGTGAGGCAGAGATAAGAGCTGCAGCGTGTGAATCTCACCTGTCTGACACTCGGCAAGAGGAACAGCCACCTTTAAGATTCCCCTGTTCAGTCCCTGCGGGCTCCCAGTTGGGCTGGGATTCACAGACAATTCCCTGAGCTCTGTGAGCGGTGGGGTGAGCAGAAATTAGCTGGAAACCTACAGCCTGAGAGCCTCCCCTGGGAGCGAAGCGATTTGACAGTGATAGTGACCCAGCTGGTCAGGGCAACCTGCGTGTTACAAATATTGAGCCTGGCTTTCTGTTCTGCCATCACTGTCCTGCCATCAGCACTGCAGGTGGGGAGGCTGCCACACGATCCACGACCAATAATCAGTTCGGTTGATTGTAGCAGCTTGTGTCAAGTTGCTTAGTTGTGTCAGGACCATTGGCCCAGAAAAAGTCACTGCTGCCCTGTGGAGGCTAAATGACGTAGTCCTGGATTGAGGGAAGCCGAAGGGCCAGGCAAAGGCTTTCTGCTCCCAGGATTCTGGCATCAAAGGCATTTCCCAGTGTCCCTTTGTCATGTCTATACTGGATACATGTCCGGCAGCTCAAACTGCTCCACAGACATGGTTGTGCTTTCTACGCCAGCACTAGTACCATGGGACTGCTCCACTTACTGTTCAGTGAAGACTGTTGCGGGGTTGGGGGGTACTTGTGCTGGCCGGCTGGAATGTGTTTACAGTCAGTGTGGTCCAGCCAGGCCAACCGTGTTCCATGGGGTGCCCACTGATGAATATACAATTGTTATACTTGGAAGAATTTCACAGGATCTTTTTCAGGAGCATAAGGACAAACACCATATTTATTGTTGATGTTACATTATTCAGTTTTATACATATTCACACACACACACACAGGCTACGTCGAGACTGGCCCCTTCTTCGGAATAGGCATGCTAATTTAGAACTTTGGAATAGGGAAATGCGCGGGGGATTTAAATATCCCCCGCGGGATTTAAATAAACATGGCCGCTGCTTTTTTTCCGGCTTGGGGAAAAGCCAGAAAAGAGCATCCAGACTGGCGTGATCCTCCGGAATAAAGCCCTATTCCAGAGGATCTCTTATTCCTACTTGCAAGTGACCTAGCTTTGCAGGTAGGAATAAGTAGGAATAAGAGATCCTCCAGAATAGGGCTTTATTCCGGAGGATCGCGCCAGTCTGGACGCTCTTTTCCGGCTTTTCCCCAAGCCGGAAAAAAAGCGGCGGCCATGTTTATTTAAATCCCGGGGGGGGGGGGATATTTAAATCTCCCATGGATTTCCCTATTCCAAAGTTCTAAATTAGCATGCCTATTCTGAAGAAGGGGCCAGTCTAGACGTAGCCACGTTGCTTTCACTTTATTTTTAGTAGCTTAGGTTTGACACAGCACTGTGCTGTATTGGCTTGTGTGGGTTTTGGTTCTTGTCGCCTCCTGTTGTGTATTTTCATTTCCAAATGAGCTCTGTGGGTGCCTCGTCTGTTCGGAGCTCTGGTGTTTACCACTCTGAGGTTTTACTCTATGGATATGTGCATCTCTCTGTCTAATGTGCACTTTGCTGAGCACGTTCTAGGCAGCTATCCAGGTTCACTCTCTGCAGGTCTTTGTCCTTGGGCATCACCCAGACAGCCCACATCTCATTCCGGGCCTGGGTCTCACCCTCCCCCCACATCTCTTTGTGCTCACTAAGGACAGGGCTGAGATTTCTAGGTCTATGGATGGTTTCTGCACCAAGGCATCCCTGACCCGCTGGTCACTGCATTGTGCTGATATCATGTGTAATGGTGAGAAAAAGAAGGCACCAATGGGGAAAGTTCAAGGAGACACGGGATCGCGCTCCTTGGGCAGAGATACATCACCAGCAGCTGTCGGTGGGATGGAAGATAGATTCACAATCTGTTCCTCACACATTCCAGTCCGTGGCTGTGCTGTGCTTTTCTTCAAGTGCTTGCTTATGTTCATTCCACTTACGTGTACGCACACTGTGTGCAAGAGTAAAGGGAAGCTTTTTACCCTTAGCAATACCCGTTGGGCCAAGAAGGGAGCCCTCTGGAGTGGCACCGGTATATCAGTGCTTATACACCCCTGCTGGCCCTCCACCCCCTCAATTTCCTTCTTACCACCCATGACGCGTCTACACGCGGCAGTTAAACTGGATTCTGATTTAAAACCCTTAAATTGAATTGGCTGGTAAACCTCATTACAGGAGGAATACCAGCTAATTTGAGTTAGGGGTTTAAATCGTAATCCCGTTTTACTGCCGCGAGTAGACGCAGGCAGTTACTTCGGGCTAGTCAATTTCTAAAATGGCGACCGGCTGGGAACATGCAAAACAAGTGCGGGATATTTAAATCCCGGACTTGATTTGCAATTTTTGTCGCCCTCATTAGCCTCCCTAGATCGATCTAGGGGGCTAGTGTAGACGTACCCTATCTTACTCTCTATCCCCTTTTTAATGATTCCTAACATTCTATGTGCTTTTTTGACTGCCACTGCACACTGTGTGAATGCTTTCAGAGAACTAACCACAATGACTCACAGATCTCTTTCTTGAGTCGTAACTAAATTAGTCCCTATCTTTTTGTATGTATAGTTGGCATTGTTTTTTCCAATGTGCATTACTTTGCATTTATCAGCCTTACATACCATTTGCCATTTTGTTGCCCAAACACTTTGGGAGATCCCTTTGAAGCTCTTCACCGTTGGCTTTGTTCTTAACTACATTGAGGAGCTTAGTGTCATCTGCAAATTTTGCACCCTCACTATTTACCCCTTCTCCAGATAATTTATAAATCTGTCAAATAGGATTGATCCCAGTTCAGACCCTTGGTGGACACTGCTTTTTAACACCTCTCCATTCTGAAAACTTACCGCTTATTCCTGTCTTTGTTTCCTGTCTTTTAACCAGCTATCCATCCATGAGAGGACTTTTCGTATTATTCCTTGAAAGTGACTTTACTTAAGAGCTGTTGGTGAGGGACCTTGTCAAAGGCTTTCAAGAAATCTAAATACTCTATATCCACAAGAACCCCTTTGTCTACATGCTTGTTCACCCCCTCCAAGAACTCTAGTAGATTAGTAAGGCACGATTTTCCTTTACAGAAACCCTTTTGACTTTTCCTCAATAAATTATGTTTATCTATGTGTTGACAATTTTATTCTTTACCATAAGTTAAATGGAGTTGTCCAGTACTGATGTTAGACTTACTGGTCTGGAGTTGCCAGGTTTACCTTTTTAAATGTTGGAGTCATATTAGCTATATTCCAGTCATTAGGTTCAGAAGACAACTTAAAGGATAGGTTACAAACCATAGTTAATAGTTCTTCAATTTCACATCTGAATTCTTTCAGAACTACTAATGAATGGCATCTGGTCCCGGTGACTTGTTACCATTAAGTTTATCAATTTGTGCCAAAACCTCCTCTACTGACACCTCAATCTGGGACAACTCCTCACATTTGTAACCTATAAAAAATGGCTCAGAATTGGGAATCTACCTAACATCTGCTATCATGTAGACCGAAGAAAGTCTAGTAAGTGAAATAAACAATTTAAAATTAACACTGGTCTATACTTCAGGGCTGTGTCTACACTGGGCCACTTATTCTGCAAAAGCAGCCGCTTTTCTGGAATAACTTGCCAGCTGTCTACACTGGCCCCTTGAATTTCCGGAAAAGCACTGACAATCTACTGTAAAATTGTCAGTGTTTTTCCAGAAATACTATGCTGCTCCCGTTCGGGCAAAAGTCCTTTTCCGGAAAAACTGTTCCGGAAAAGGGCCAGTGTAGACAGCACAGTAGTGTTTTCCGCAAAAAAGCCCCAATTGCGAAAATGACGATCGGGGCTTTTTTGCGGAAAAGCACGTCTACATTGGCCACGGACGCTTTCCCGGAAAAAGTGCTTTTCCGGAAAAGCATCCTGCCAATGTAGACGCGCTTTTTCCGGAAATACTTATAATGGAAAACTGTTCCGTTTTAAGCATTTCCAGAAAAGGATGCCAGTGTAGACATAGCCAAAGTGTACAATGAACGCTTTATTTACACATGAAATGCAGACTTCTTTCCCCAGTGGATTCGTAACAGGAAGAGATTATCGACATTAGATGAAGAACTGATAAAGACAGAATTTGTTTTTCTTTTCACTTTATTGCTACTGTCTTTTCTTTTAGCTTTATTGCTTCCATTGTCACACTAGTGGAATCAATTATTTCCTTGGTGTAAAATGTTCAGAAGAAAATTTGTGATATCTCTTATGTGGCCTGGGAGGAAAAAGCTTTTTCCAAAGTTCCTCTTGTACCTTGCTCTAAAATTTTGTTTTTACCAGGTTCATCTGGGAAAACAATCTTTCATCTTCAGCACTACTTAAAAGTAGTGAAATCCACAGGAGAGCAACTGACCAAGTTCATAAAGGCCTTAATCCTCATCTGCAAAAGTGTGTTACCAAGTTTCAACTTCAAACTCCTCAACTTATTTGACCTGGGTCTGAGGCCAGTGAACCAAGGCAAAACTCTTTCCTGTGGCTCAAGTTGTAAATGGTGTCTACAGAACAATGGCAAAAATGAGATCTCAGCCCACTTATGTCACAAAGTGCTTATCAGAAAAGTAGATCATAAAAAGTTCCTCACCTGATCACTGCACATATGGTAAGGTGTGATGCTGATGTCTTATACTCCCTACCTTTTCTCTATTTGGCTATCTAAAATTGTACCTTGTGTTTCTCAAGCTGATAAAGATCCCTATTCACCTAGAGACTAATGGGAAACCACCATAAATGAGAAAGCTGAAGTATCTTCTGGTGGACTGGAAGTCACAGAGAGGCCAACTGACAAGATGTGTGGGATGCATGATGACGGGTGACATTGAAACAGGCCAGGTGATGGTCAAAGAGGGGGAACTCAGCTATGGAGTAAGCAGTGTTTCGTGAGGGAGAGATAAGATGTTAGATGTGAGGAGCTGCTGAGATCATGAGTTTGCACAATGTTGAGCTCAACCAAAGAGGGACAAAGAGATCTTGGTTAATGAGGAGGAAACTGTTCCCTTCTTAGGACACAGTTTAACTTCAGAGGCCCAATGGGATCACTTTCTGCCGATGTTTTTCCTCATTTTCTCACCAAGTTCTTGGGTTTTGACTCCATAAATGATTGGGTTGAACATGGTGGGGACCAGGACATAGATGTTGGCCAAGAAGATTTGAACATGAGGAGCGATGCTCTCACCAAACCGAATTGTCACAATGGAGAAAAGGTAGGGAGTATAAGACATCAGCATCACACAGATGTGGGCTGTGCAGGTTTTGAGGGCTTTCTGGGAGGAGATTCTAAGAACGGTCCTGATGATCAGACAGTAGGACAGGGCTATGAGTGTCAGGTCTAACACAGCAAGTACAAGTGTCATCAGCAAGCCATAGAGCCTGTAGAATGTGACGTCCCCACATAAAATCTTTGCCACAGTAACAGACTGACAGATCGTATGGGGGATGATGCAGTTGCCACAGAACGGCAGTTGGCTCAGCATGAGGGACACAGGCAGCACAACGACAATCCCTCGTATTAAACTAACCAACCCTAGCGTAGCTACCCGTGTGTGGGTGAGTATGGTGGCATATCTCAGAGGGTTACATATGGCCACGTAGCGATCGAAGGCCATTGTCACGAGGATGGATGAGTGCATTGTAAAAGCCATGCTGAGGAAGGTAATTTGGGTGATGCAGCCACTCACTGTGATGACTTTCATATTGAACCAAAATATACCCAGGGCCTTTGGCACAACGCAGGTAGAGATGCTGATGTCTGTGAGTGCCAGCATGCAGAGCAGCAGGTACATCGGCTTGTGCAGGGTCTGCTCTTTGCTTACCACAAACAGAACAGAGAAATTTCCCAACAGGCAGAAAATATAGCAAGTAGCAAAAGGGATGGAAATCCAGACATGAGAATCTTCCAGGCCTGGGATGCCTGATAGAATGAATGTTGACGTGTCAGAGGGGCTGAGGTTGAAAGCTGCCATGAGGTGGTGGATGAGACCACAGGGTTGAGGAATTCACAGGGCACCTGTGAAAACACAGAATCACAATGAGCTGGGGTTACAGATAATAACCAATATCATAGGAAAAATGGTAGTTATTACCAGTTTAGAAAAATGAGTATTGATGTGGCCACTTTTACAGAAGGCAACAAATTATTTAGACCAAAGACAAATCTAGAGAAGCTCTCAGAAAGCTCTAACTGTGCCAGGTTAATTCGCAGCCAGATGGCAGATGAACATTGATGTTGAGAGGTGCAACATGTCTGCCCATTAGAGGGAAAAGCTTGAAGTCCTCAACATCAAAAAAGGTTCTAATTGAATGGTATGAACTCAAGACTGGGACCTTCACACCTTTGACACACAGCTGTGGGAAACCCTACTCGCAGTGCAAGCGTATGCAGAACCTAAGCAAAACATTGGGACCCTTAAACAGAAGGACAGTGAGAGGGGTTGTACACTTTATAACAAATAGCACAGTTAATATTTTATAGTTATGTGCAGGGCTCGACAAATAGTGTAATCTACTCGCCCGTGGTGAGTAGATTACACCCCAGAAGAGCCGGCGCGGAGTGATATGAGCAAAGTGCAGAACTACACGGTTAGCGAGAGGGGTTCACTGCCGCTCGGCGAGCCCTGATTATGCACAATCTAAAAAGAAAGTGAGTAGTGAAGTGGCCACAGTTACAGGTGGCACCACACCATTGCGGTGAATTCAAGGCCATAAAAGATATCAGAGGAGCTAACCGAGGCAGATGAATCAGCAGGTTGGGGAGATGAAATTTGATGTTGACAACTGCAGTATGTCTGCCCATTGGAGAGAAAAGTTTGAACCCCTCAAACAGCTAACAAGATTCTAATTTAACTGCATGAACTCTGGACAGAGACTTGGCCATCATGGCACACGGCTGTGGGGAATGCTGCTCACAGTGCTCACCGTGACAAAATCAGCAAAACATTGGAATACGGGAGGATTTTCTCTAATCCTACAGAAAAGGCAATGCCATGAGATCACTCAGACCACGTTTCACCTGGAGTCCCAGGCTGAGATACATTCTGCAGGGGCATGACCACTGGTGTTCTCTTATTTTCCTTGTTGGGCTGTCTTGAGGCTGGTGACTTCTTAATACTTTTAATACTCTTCTAGCTTCATCAGTCTGGGTCTCTCTTCTCCAGGGCTATGTCTAGACTGCAGGCTTCTTTCGAAAGAGGCTCTTTCGAAAGCATCTTTCGAAAGAGCCTCTTTCGAAAGATCGCGTCTAGACTGCAGGCGGATCTTTCGAAAGAGCAATCCGCTTTCTCGAAAGAGAGCACCCAGCAAGTCTGGATGCTCTCTTTCGAGGAAGCCCTATTTACATTGAAGAACGCCTTCTTTCAAAAGAGGAACTTTCGAAAGAAGGCGTTCTTCCTCATGAAACGAGGTTTACCGCCATCGAAAGAAAAGCCGCGTTCTTTCAAAATTATTTCGAAAGAACGCGGCTTGAGTCTGGACGCAGGGGAAGTTTTTTCGGGAAAAGGCTACTTTTCCCGAAAAAAACCCTGAGTCTGAACACAGCCCAGGTGAGTATTGAAGCTGTAGACATGTGTGATAAAGATCATGTAGGAATTTTTCTCTGTCTGAGGGACTGGAGTAGATTCGGATGTATCTTAGGGCGTGGCTATAAAGAATAGTTCATATGATGTGCCCCGGATGAAAACTAGAAGCATAATAGGTAAGAATAATAGTCAGTGGGTTTTCAATATTTGGTGGTGTTCGTTTGACTACCATTTATTTGTAATGCGTCCAGGAAGTAGATCTCTTGTGTGGATTGTTCCAGGATGAGGTTGATAGTGGGGTGGAAATGTTTGAAAGTAGAGAGAGTTTGAAAAGACTGGGTTTGTTAACTTACAAAGGAAAGGAATAAGAGAGGATATGAGAACAGACTATATATTACTGACTGGTAAAGAACAGATTATAGAGAACAGACTATACCTTACTGACTTGTAGAGAGTACACATAGAATGTGTTCTCCCTGTCTACTAAGAAAAGAACCAAGGTGCATGCAGTAAAACATGGTACATAGAAAACAGATAAAAAAGAATCTGTTCTTCACGCAATGTCAATTTAAACTGAGGAACTCATTGCCACAGGATGGAGTTGAAGCCATTAGGTAAACAAGAATCAGGAAGAGTTTTGATTTTTACATGGAAAGAGAGACTATCCAATCACAGCATTTATAGTTACAAAAATATCTTTGAAAGCATGTTTTGTGGCACAAACCTGACTCCAAAAAACTCACTACAGGCCTGACCTCTGCTTACTTCTAGGGTCAAAGAGTGTAGCAGAACATATATCACAGGCAACTACAGTTGGAAGCAGTAACTGTTAGCAATAGTTGAGGTCATGAAGAGATAATTAGCTAATCATGAGCTCCCAGGGCAACCCTGTGGCCAAAAGAGCCAATGTGACCCTAGGATGCTAGCAGGGGAATCTCAAGGAGACCTAGAGAAGTTATTTTACCTCAGCATTTGGCACTCGTATGACTGCTACTAAAATCTCGTGTCTCGGTCTGAGGACCAGGATAAGACAGAATGTTGATAACACTGAAGAATCGCAAAAATATTAAATGATTAGAAAACCTGCTTTGTAGTGATAGAGACAATGAGCTCAATTCATTTAAATATTAAAAAGGTAGGTAAGAAGTGACTTTGGTACCATATATAAGTACAGGCAGTCCCCGGGTTACATGGGGTGTGTCTAGACTACATGCCTCCTTCGACGGAGGCATGTAGATTAGCCAGATCGGAAGAGGGAAATGAAGCCGCGATTAAAATAATCGCGGCTTCATTTAAATTTAAATGGCTGCCCCGATCTGCCGATCAGCTGTTTGTCGGCAGATCGGGGGAGTCTGGACGCGATGCCCCGACAAAGAAGCCTTTCTTCATCGACACAGGTAAGCCCAGGTTTACCTGTGTCGATGAAGAAAGGCTTCTTTGTCGGGGCATCGCGTCCAGACTCCCCCGATCTGCCGACAAACAGCTGATCGGCAGATCGGGGCAGCCATTTAAATTTAAATGAAGCCGCGATTATTTTAATCGCGGCTTCATTTCCCTCTTCCGATCTGGCTAATCTACATGCCTCCGTCGAAGGAGGCATGTAGTCTAGACACACCCATGGATCCGACTTACATCGGATCCCTACTTACAAACGGGGTGAGGCAACCCCACACTAGCTGCTTACCCCCAGCAGACCAGGGAGACACGAAGCTAGCGCCCCCCACCCCCAGCAGACCAGGGAGACACGGAGCGGCTTTTCTCAGCAGACACCTCAACTTGAGAATAAAGGACTGAGGGAAGTGAGGTGTGGGAGAATAAAACTGAGCTCTGGAGAAATGTTTGGCTAGAGTTTCCCCTACAATATGTACCAGTTCCGACTTACATACAAATTCAACTTAAGAACAAACCTACAGTCCCTATCTTGTACATAACCCGGGGACTGCCTGTATGTACATATGAAGAAATTTAAAATAGTCTTTTTGGCCTAGCATACAAAAATATACAATGGAGAGAGTAATGAGGCATTCAAACGATATACCAAGAGTCTTTGCGGATTCTTTGTCACTGAAAAATTTTTACATCAAGGTTTGGAGTTTCTCTCTCTAAAAGATCAACTCTAGGATTATTCCTGTGAAAATTGTCTACCCGGGAAGTCAGAACAGGTGATCACAATGGTCACTTCTGGTCTTGGAATTCCATCATGGCTCATTCCCATATTTATTGTAGCCCCCTGGAAATCCTGACCTTCCTGAGGTGGCTTTTCAGTGTTGCCGTGTGGATGCAGTGGGGTTGCTCATAGGGACAACTGACTACAGTGTGGTCCATGTTACACTACAGTCTTAGACACCTGCTGACTTCATTGGGCCTCTTTGGTCTGTGCATGTGGGCGGCTGCCCATTCCCTAGTCACCTGGTTACAGGACAATGTGCCACTGAGATGTGGATACTTAGCGACTGCCCCCGCTCTCTCCTGCACACCGTGTGTTCCTTCGAGGTAGCCGCAAACCCCTGGTTTCCCCAAACTGTGAATCAGAATAATGATTTTCTTTTTTCTGCTTTTTGTCCTCTTCAAACCAGAGATGCAGGGGCACAGGGAGAGCAGACCCCTCTCCCTTCATGAAGCCAATTGATATCCCGATGGTTTTCAACCTTTGAGCCTGTGAGTTTGAGAATCCAGCAACTCTCCTCTCAGTTCTCTTCGATTCAAGTTGAAATCACTGTAGGCTCGTGGTCGGTTCTAATCAGATCGGCTGCGTCTAGACTGGCATGATTTTCCGGAAATGCTTTTAACAGAAAAGTTTTCCGTTAAAAGCATTTTTGGAACAGAGCGTCTAAACCACTTTTTGCGGAAAAGCGTCCGTGCCAATCTAGACACGCTTTTCCGCAAAAAAGCCCCGATTGCCATTTTCGCGATCGGGGCTTTTTTGCAGAAAACAAATCTGAGCTGTCTACACTGGCCCTTTTGCGCAAAAGAACTTTTGCCTGAATGGGAGCAGCATAGTATTTCTGCAAGAAGCACTGATTTCTTACAGTAGGAAGTCAGTGCTTTTGCGGAAATTCAAGTGGCCAGTGTAGACAGCTGGCAAGTTTTTCCAGAAAAGCGGCTGATTTTCTGGAAAAACTGCTCAGTTTAGACACAGCCATCATGTAATCAGGTTCCTACATGTGGATGTAAAATAATTTGAAGGAGTTCCAGAGTAAGTCGACAATTACTCCACTCAGGAAAGAAAAAGCAGTTTCACACATAATGAATGGAAACTGATTGTCTAGGAAGGAGTACTGCTGAAAGGGATTTAAGGGTCATAGTGGTCCACAACTTAAACATGAATCAACAGTGAAGGTATTTAAGAGTGTGTTAGGCAAACATCTATCAGGGATGATCTAGATGGTCCTTCGTCCTGTCATGAAGGCAGGAGACTGGACTCAATGACCCCTCGTAGTCCCTCTCAATGTCCCTTCCAGTTCTATGATTTCTCCCATAGCCTGGATGTAATAACAAGAGGAAATAAGAAATGAAGCATCTAAACTACTAGGCCTGTTAATTTGAGAATAACGGGCAGGGTATTTTGAAATAACAACTCCTGCTTCTCTTGAAGAATAATGCTTATTTTGAAATAGTTATTTTGGGAGACATTATTTCAAAATAATGTTCTAGTATTTTAGTTTCAACAAGTGGAGAGCATTGCTTTACTCGGGTGCTCAGAGTCTGACTGAAATGCCCAGTGTCTGTGGCATTCTCACATTGGGTTTGAAAGTTGGGGATTTTAAAAAACGTGTCCCCTCCAGTTTGGCTCTCAGGGAAGCCAATGTCAATCTGGAGCGATGCACTGAAGGAGAATGAGAGAGTAGACTGTGGCCAGCGTGCGACCCATGTCTGTTGTAACCCCCTGGTGACACAGATACACACTGGAGAGGTTTTGGCTGCTCTATCTACCATGCAGTGAAGTTGAGGAATTAGAAAAATCTCCTGAGACAGATAGAAAGACATGTTAAGAAAGAAGGAACTGATTCTAAGGACAAATAATTATCTCAGCATTTCCCCATATATTGGTAGTTCCAATTTATCTTGATAAATCCTTGTCATATCTGAAAAAAAACCTAAACAGTTGAACTCACTGTGATGGTGTATTCTTGCCCAGGTGGGTCTAGATTTCACCCCTGGAAACCTTCTTCATGCCTTGTCACTAAGCCTTAAGGCACGAACAGTCTCACCACAACTCACCACAGTCCCCTCAGCAGACAGAGCCAATCTCCTTCCTGCAGCAGTGAGGGAGAGATAAAAGACTCAGCGTGTGACTCTCAAATGTCTCACACTCGCTGTGCTGAACAGTCCCCTTTATGATTCTCCTGTCCAGTCCCTGCGGGCTCCCAGGTGGGCCGGGATTCCCAGAGAATTCCCTCAGTTCTGTGAGTGGTGGGATGAGCAGAAATTACACTCTGGAGACCTGCAGCTTGAGAGCCTCCCCCAGGAGTGAAGCAATTGGATGCTAACACAATGCTCAGCTTCTCAGGGCAAAAAGGAGTTTCCTAATGCTCGGCCTGGCTGGCTGTTCTGTGGGCACTGCCCTGCTATCAGTACTAGGGCGGGTGGGGAGGCTGCCACACAATACAGGACCAACAATCATTTCAGAGGATTGTAGTAGCGCACTGCTGCATGCGGCCCATGCAATTGTCAAATCAAGTCCATTAGCCTCTGAAAAGCCACTGCCAACTTGTGGTGGCTAATAGATATGGTCCTGGTCCTGGAGAGATGGAAGCCAAGGGGCAAGGAAAAGGCTTTCTGCTTCCAGGATTCTGGTATCAAAGCCATTTCCCAGTGTCCCTTTTACATGTCTATACTGGATATGGGTCTGACAGCTCAAAGTGCTCTGCAGACACAGGTTGTACCTTTCTGAAGCAGCACTAGTACCATGGGACAGCTCCACTCACTCTGCAGTGAACACTGGTGTGAGATTGCAGGGTACCTGCGCTGGCCAACTGGGGTGTGTTTACAGTCAGTGTGTTCTATGCAGGCTGACAGGCCCTGTGCCAAGGCCATGAGGTGCTCACCAGTGTTGTACTTGGAATAATTTCACAGGATACTGAATGGAGATGACCTCTCTTCTAGAGCTAAAAGGGACCATGAAAGGTCATCAAGTCTAGTCCGCTGCACTCACGACAGGCCAAGTACTATCCCTGGCAGATTTTTGCTCCAAATGGCCTCCAAAAGAATTGAACTCACAACCCTAGATATAGCAAGGCACTGCTCAAACCACTGAGCTATCCCCCATCATCTGTATGGACATATCTACACTACAAAGTTAATTCGAACTAACAGACGTTAGTTTGAATTAACTTTGATAGGCGCTACACATGCGAACCGCTAGTTCGAACTTTATTCGAACTAGCGGAGCACTTAATTCGAACGAGGTAAACCTCATTCCATGAGGACAAACGCCTAGTTCGAATTAACTAGTTCGAATTAAGGGCTGTGTAGCTACTTAATTAGAAATAGTGGGAGGCTAGCCCTCCCCAGCTTGCCCTGGTGGCCACTCTGGGCCAAACCAGGGAAACTCGTCTGCTCCCCTCCCGGCCCCGGAGCCCTTAAAGACGCACGGGCTGGCTACGGTGCCCGTGCCAGGTGCAAGCCTGCCAGCATCCAGCCAGCAGACCGTATACCTGGCACGGCACGAGCCAGCCACCCGCTGCCACCCAGCCCTCCGCTTCTTCCCAGGACCAGGCTGGAGGCTCCCAGGAGCCTGCCCAGGGCTGCAAGAGGCGGGCGCCCGCCTGGTCTAGTGCGGAGATCGTGGATCTCATCCACGACCTCCGCACTAGGCACAGGAAAGTGGCCGTCTAGGGCAAGAGAGCTGCCAGCCTGGCCACCCAGGAGCAGGTCTGCATGAAAATCAAGGTGGTACAGAGACACCAGACCCTGAGCCCTGAGCTTAGAACATAAGAAGGGCTGTATTTGGTCAGACCAAACGTCCAGCTAGCCCAGTAGCCTGTCTGCCGACAGCGGCCAACACCAGGCGCCCTAGAGGGGATGGACCGAAGACAATGACCAAGCCATTTAACTCGTGCCATCCATCTCCAGCCTTCCACAAACAGAGGGCAGGGACACCATTTCTACACCCTGGCTAATACCACTCCATGGACCCAACCTCCATGACTTTATCTAACTTCTCTTTAAACTCTGTTATAGTTCTAGCCTTCACAGCCTCCTGAGGTGAGGAGTTCCACAGGTTGACTCTTTGCTTTGTGAAGAAGAACTTTCTGTTATTAGTTTGAAGCCTGCAACCCATTCATTTCATTTGGTGTCCTCTAGTCTTTCTATTATGGGAACCAATGAAGAACTTTTCTTTATGCACCCTCTCCACACCACTCATGATTTTATAGACCTCTATCATATTCCCCCTTAGTCTCCTTTTTCTAAGCTGAAAAGTCCCAGTCTCTTTAGCCTCGCTTCATATGGGACCTGTTCCAAACCCCTGATCATTTTAATTGCCCTTTTCTGAACCCTTTCCAAGGCCAAAATATCTTTTTTGAGGTGATGAGACCACGTCTGTACACAGTACTGAAGATATGGCGTACCATAGTTTTATACTTCCCCTCCTCCTTCTTCCCCTGGCTTCCCCCTTCCAGCTCCCTCCTCCCAGGTTTCCCCCTCCCCTCTCCCACCCTCTCGCTTCCTCTCTCCCACCTCCTTTTCCCTGTCTCCCCAGAGGTTAATCCCCCCCTCCCAGTTTTGTTAAATAAAGAGAGCTTCTATTTTTGAACACGTGTCCTTTATTTTTTACATCAGGAAGGGGGGCTAGGAAGGGGTAAATGGAAGGAGGTGAGGGAAGAATGGGGCACGAGCCCCCGATGGGAAGGACTGGGGTGGCTCTGCAGACTCCTCAGGGTGGAAGCTCTCCTGCAGGGCCTCCTGGATCCTGACAGCCACCCTATTGACCTCCCCCCCCCCCATGGCAGCCTGTGGGAAGTGCAGCCGGGCCGATGGCCGAGTGCTGTGATGTGCGGAGTGTGGGCACTCGGGGCACTCCATGACAGGACTGCTTTGCTGTCCCTCATCGACTTAGACAAGCAAGCGGGGAACCTTTGTTCTTACGTTCATTTGCTGTCCCTTAGTTCTTGCGTTATGGGAGCAAGGAAATAACTTTTCCTTATTCACTTTCTCCAGACCTGCCATGATTTTATAGACTTTATAGATTTTATAGATTTTATTATATCCCCTCTTTCTAAAATGAAAAGTCCTGGTCTTTTTAATTTCTCTTCATATGTCAGTCTAATTCGAATTAAGAGCGTTACTTTCAACTCGGATGTTTTTCATCATTTTGACACGAAGCTCTTTGGTTTTGACTCCGTATACAATTGGGTTGAGCATGGTGGGGACCAGGACATAGATGTTGGCCAAGAAGATTTGAACGTGAGGAGGAATGATCTCACCAAACCGATTTGTCACAATGGAGAAAAGGAAGGGAGTATAAGAGGTCAGCATCACACTGATGTGGGCAGTGCACGTGTTGAGGGCTTTCTGGTGGGCTTTCTGGGAGGAGATTCTTAGAACAGCCCTGATGATCAGACAGTAGGACAGGGCGATGAGCGTCAGGTCTAATGCAGCAAGAGTAAGTGTCATCACCAAGCCATAGAGCCTGAAGAATGCGAGGTCCCCACATAAAATTTTTGCCACAGCAATACCCTCACAGATTATATGAGGGATGATACGTTTGCCGCAGAACGGCAGTTGGCTGAGCATCAGGGGCAAGGGCAGCACAAAGAGAATCCCTCGTATTAAACTGACCAGTCCTATCGTAGCTATCCGTGTGTGGGTGAGGATGGTAACATATCTCAAAGGGCTACATATGGCCACATAGCGATCAAAGCTCATTGCCACAAGCACAGCTGAGTGCATTGCAAAAGCCCCGCTAAGGAAGGTAATTTGGGTGAGGCAGCCACTGACTGTGATGCCTTTCAAATTGAACCAAAATATACCCAGGGCCTTTGGCACTACAGTGGTAGAGATGGTGATGTCTGTGACTGCCAGCATGCAGAGCAGCAGGTACATCGGTTGGTGCAGGGTTTGCTCTGTGCTTACCACAAAAAGAACGGAGACATTGCCCAACAGACAGAAAATGTAGCAAGTAGCAAAAGGGATGGAAATCCAGACGTGTGCATCTTCCAAGCCAGGGATGCCTGTTAGGATGAATGTTGACGTGTCAGAGGGGCTGAGGTTGAAAGCTGCCATGAGGTGGTGGATGAGAGAACACGGTTGAGGAATGCACAGGGCGCCTGTGAAAACATACAATCACAGTGAACCGGGGTAGAGATAATATCCAATATCACAGGAAATACCAATATCATAGGTATTACTAGCTTAGAAAAGTGAGTAGTAATGTGGCCACTTTTGCTTAAGGCAAATTATTATTTAGACCAAAGTAGTAAAGGTTTGGTGTTTTTATCTCTAAAAGATCAACTCTGGGAATATTACTGTGAAAATTGTCCTCATAGGAGGTCAGAACTGAAAATTGCCATGGTCACTTCTGGTCTTGGAATTCCATCATGGATAGTCCCCAACTTTATTGCAGCCCCCTGGAAACTCCGACGTTCCTGAGGTGGTTTTTCAGTGTTGACATTTCCTCACGTTGCCATGAGGAAGCAATGCCCTTCTCTGGACCTTCTCCAGTTTCTCCACCCCTTTCTTGAAATGTAGTACCCAAAACTGGACACAATTCTCCAATGGAGGCCTAATCAAAGCAGAATAGAGCAGAAGAACGACTTCTTGTGTTCTGCTAACAATAGTCTTGTTAATCTGAGAACCATGATTGCTTTTTTTGTGTCACACTGTTGACTCATGTTTGACTTCTGTTCCACTATGACCCCTCAACCCTTTTCAGTAGTACTCCTTCCTAGACAATCACTTCCCATTCTGTATGTGTGAAACTGATTGTTCCTTCCTAAGTGGAGCAAGTGGGACCTACTCTGGAACTCTGGGATTCCTTCGAATTACTCTACATCCACATATAGGAACTTGAGTACATCTTGGCTGTGTCTACACTGGCCACTTGAATTTCCGCAAGAACACTGACGATCTCATGCGCAAATCATTTGCGCAAGAGGGCCAGTGTAGAGAGCACAGTACTGTTTTGCACAAAAAAGCCCCGATGGCTAAAATGGCGATCGGGGTTTTTTGCGCAAAAGCGCGTCTAGATTGGCACGGACGCTTTTCCGCAAAAAGTGCTTTTGTGGAAAAGCGTCTGTGCCAATCTAGATGCTCTTTTCCAAAAATGCTTTTAACAGAAAACTTTTCCGTTAAAAGCATTTCCGGAAAATCATGCCAGTCTAGATGTAGCCGGTCTGAATTGAAGGGATCACAAGCCTTTAGTTTTTTCAGATGGAGTCATCCAGTGCCCTTGCAAGGTGGGTGAGCTTATTTGAATCTAAGGAGGACTAAGAGGAGAACTGCTGAAATCTCACACTCACAGATTGAAAGATTGAGCACAATCGGGATAACACTTGGGTTCAGGGAGGCAGAGGTGTCTGCTCTCGCTGTGTCCCTGCATCTCTGGTCTCAAGAGAACAAAAAGCAGCAAAAAGAAAATCATGATTCTGAGTCACACTTTGGGGAAACCAGGGGTTTCCGGCTACCTCAAAGGAATGCACAGTGTGTGTGGGAGAGCAGGGACAGTCACAAAGTATCCAGATCACAGCGGCAGAGTCCTGTAACCAAGTGACTAGGGAATGGGCAGCCAGCCTCATGCACAGACCAAAGAGGCACAATGAAATCAGACGCTATCTCAGACTGTGATGTGACATGGACCACAACGTAACCAGTTGTTCCCATGAACAATCCCGCTATGATCAGGGAAGCCAGTCTCAAACTGGAGCGATGCACTGAGGGCAGAGTGTTAGAGCAGATTGTGGCCAGTGTACAACCCATGTTTGTTGTAACCTCCCTTGTAACACAGACCCCCACTACAGAGCCTTTGGCTGCTCAATCAAACATGCAGTGAAGTTGAGGAATTCAAAAACCACACTGCAGAAAACTCTACTGAGACAGATAGAAAGACACAGTAAGAAACAGGGGATGGATTCTAAAGACAAATAATTATCTCAACTTCTTCCCATATATCAATAGTACCAATTTATCCTCGTAAATTCTTAACACATCTGAAAAGAAACTGAAGAGTTGAAGTCACCGGGCTGGTGTATTCCTGCCCAGATGGGTCTAGATTTCAACCCTGGCACCATTTTCAGTGATTATCACTAAGCCTTAATGCAGGAACACACAACTCACCACAGTCCCCTCCGCAGACAGAGCAAATCTCCTCCCTGCGGCAGTGAGGCAGAGATAAGAGACTCAGCGTGTGATGCTCAAATGTCTGACACTCGGCGAGCCAAGCCATCGCCTTTATGATTCCCCTGTTCAGTCCCAGTGGGCTCCCATGTGGGCTGGGATTCCCAGAGAATTCCCTCAGCTCTGTGAGAGGTTGGATGAACAGAAATTAAACCCTGGAGACCTACAGCTTGAGAGCCTCCCTCATGAGTGAAGCAATTGGATGCTATCAGGGGTTCAGCTTTTCAGGGCAAACAGGCCCTTCCCAATGCTCAGCCTGGCTGGCTGTTCTGTGGGCACTGCCCTGCAGTCGGTGCTACTGGTGGGGAGGCTGCCACAAAATACAGAACCAAAAATCAGTTCAGTGGATTGTAGCAGCCCACTGCTGCATGCGGCCCATGCAGTTGTATCAAGTCCACTGGCCTCTGAAAAGTCACCGCCACCTTACGGAGGCTCAGTGACATGGTCCTGGAGTGATGGAAGCCAAGGGGCGTGGAAAAGGCTTTCTGCTCCCAGGATTCTGGCACCAAATGTCCTCAGCAGTGTCCCTTTGTCATGTTGAACGTGGATACGTGTCTGGCCGCTCATACTGCTCCGCAGACATGGGTCGTACAGTCCTGCAACAGCCCTAGTACCATGGGACGGCTACATTCACTCTGCAGTGAAGTCTGATGTGAGGTCGGGGGGTTCCTGTGCTGGCCAGCTAGGGTGTGTTTACACAGTCAGTGTGTCCTTGTGCCGAGTCCTTGGTATTGTTATACTTGGAAGAATTTCAATGGATCTTCTTTTGGAGGACGAGCAAAAAACCTCATGTATTGACAATGGAACATTATTCTGTTTTATGCTTATTCACACACACACACACTAGCACTTTGTAGAGGACTTTAATTTTAGTAACTTAGGCCTAACATTGCACTGGGCTGTTTTGGCTTCCGTTTGTGTATTCCCATTGCCAAATGAGACATGAGGTTGGCTGGTCCTTTCTTAGCTCTGGTGTTGACAACTCTGAGGTTTTACTCTATGGGTAAGTGCATCTTTCTGTATCATGTGCACTCTGCTGAGCATGCTCTAGGCAGCCAGTAGGTTCCATGGGAGCTATCAAACTGAATTCTCTTCAGTTCTTTTTCCCTGGGCATCACCCAGACAGCCCACCTCACAGGCTGGCCCTGGGTCTCACCCCCCTTTTCTTTGTGCTCCCTAAGGACAGGGGCTAGGGTGTCCCCCCTCATAGAATCATAGAATCATAGAACTGGAAGAGACCTCAGAAGTTCATCAAGTCCAGCCCCCTGCTCTAGGCAGGACCAATTCCAACTAAATCAACCCGGCCAGGGCTTTGTCAAGCCGAGACTTAAACACCTCTAGGGATGGAGACTCCACTACTTCCCTAGGTAACCCATCCCAGTGCTTCACCACCCTCCTAGTGAAGTAATTTTTCCTAATATCCAACCTGGACCTCTCCCACCACAACTTGAGACCATTGCTCCTTGTTCTGCCATCTGTCACTACTGAGAACAGCCTCTCTCCATCCTCTTTGGAACCTCCCTTCAGGAAGTTGAAGGCTGCTATCAAATCCCTGCTCACTCTTCGCTTCTGCGGACTAAACAGACCCAAGTCCCTCAGCCTCTCCTCATAAGTCATATGCTCCAGCCCCCTAATCATTTTGGTTGCCCTCCGCTGGACCCTCTCCAATGAGTCCACATCCTTTTTGTAGTGGGGGGCCCAGAACAGGACACAATACTCCAGATGCGGCCTCACCAAAGCCGAATAAAGGGGAATGATGACATCTCTGGATCTGCTGGCAATGCTCCTCTTAATGCAACCTAATATGCCATTAGCCTTCTTGGCTACAAGGGCACACTGTTGACTCATAGCTAGCTTCTCATCCACTGTAACCCCCAGGTCCTTTTCTGCAGAACTACTACTTAACCGGTTGGTCCCCAGCTTGTAACTATGCTTGGGATTCTTCCGTCCCAAGTGCAGGACTCTACACTTGTCCTTGTTGAACCTCATCAGATTTCTTGTGGCCCAATCCTCCAATTTGTCTAAGTCATTCTGTACCCTATCTCTGTCCTCCAGCGTATCTACCTCTCCCCCCAGCTTAGTGTCATCCGCAAACTTGCTGAGGGTGCAATCCATCCCCTCATCCAGGTCATTAATAAAGATATTGACAAAACCGGTCCTAGAACCGAACCTTGGGGCACTCCGCTAGAAATCGACCGCCATCCTGATATCGAGCCATTGATCATTACCCGCTGGGCCCGGCCTTCTAGCCATCTTTCTATCCATCTTACCGTCCATTTATCCAATCCACAATCCCTTAACTTGCTGGCAAGAATATTGTGGGAGACCGTATCAAAAGCCTTGCTAAAGTCAAGGTATATAACATCCACTGACTTCCCCATGTCCACCGAGCCAGTTATTTCATCATAGAAGCTAATCAGATTGGTCAGGCACGACTTGCCCTTTGTGAATCCATGTTGACTCTTCCTAATCACTTTCCTCTCTTCCAAGTGCCTCAATATGGATTCCTTAAGGATCCCTTCCATGATTTTTCCAGGAACCAAGGTAAGACTTACTGGCCTATAGTTCCCTGGATCATCGTTCTTCCCTTTTTTGAAGATGGGCACTACATTTGCCTTTTTCCAGTCATCCGGGATTTCTCCCGATCTCCACGACTTTTCAAAGATAATAGCCAAAGGCTCCACAATGACATTTGCCAACTCCCTCAGTATCCTCAGATGCACTAAGTCCGGACCCATGTATTTATGTACATTTAGCTTTTCTAAATAGTTCCTAACCTGTTCTTTACCCACCACGGGCTGTCCATCTTCATCCCATCTTGCGTCACTTGGCGCAGAAGTCCAGGAGCCGACCTTCTCTGTGAATACAGAGGCAAAGAAAGCATTGAGTACTTTAGCTTTCCCCACATCATCTGTCACTAGGTTACCTCCTTCATCCATTAGGGGCCGCACACCCTCTCTATCACCTTCTTCTTGTCAAAATCTGCTTTTTTGAAGTCCAATGTGTGTATTTTACTACTCTCTTTTCTTCCTTTGATCAGGATCCTGAAATCTACCATCTCATGAACACTGCTTCCCAGGTTGTCACCCACCTCCACTTCCCCATTAGTTCCTCCCTGTTTGTGAGCTGAAGGTCAAGCTGCGCACGGCCCCTGGTTGGTCTCTTGGCACCACAATTTCCGTGCCCCCACTGATCACTGATTATGATCATACCACATGCAATTTATTCAACAGAAACGGCAAGAAAAATAAGGAACATGTAGGACAGGTTCAAGGAAACAAGGGATTCTGCTCCATGGGAATTGGAATGTCACCAACAGCAGCCTATGGGGTGTGAGGAAGATTCACAACTTGTTCCACACACATCCCAGGCCTCCCGTCAGGCCCTAGCAGTGATGGAAGTGCCATACAACCTCATAATCTAGGTGGCAGGACCAGCTTCTGTAGTGTCCTTCCATTAGATTCACGTCCCCCTTCTGAGTCCAGCCCCCAAGGCCCTGTTGTCTGGTGACGTCTCCCTGAGCTGTGCCCTCTGCCCAGGGCCCCACCTTGCTCTCGCCAGCTGCTCATTGTCCTCGACTGCCATGTTACTTCCCACAGAGCCAGTATCCAGTGTCCTGACTCTGGTCCTGCAGCCCTGCTGTTGCTTGGCCCCATTGGCACAGCCGGTCAGGTCGTGCGCCAGCTCTGTCTCACTTCTTCAGTTTAGTATCATCTGCAAATGTTGCTACCTCTCTGCTTACCCCTTTTTCTAGATCATTTATAAATATGTTGAATGGGATTCATCCCAATATAGACCCTTGGAGGAAACCACAATTCACCTCTCTCCATTCTGAAAACTGTCCCTTTGTTCTGACCAATTTTTCCTGTCTTCTAGCCATTATCAATCGACGGGAGGACATTTCTTCTTATCCCATGACTTACGTAAGCACCCATGGCAAGGGAACTTGTCAAAGGCTTCCTGGAAATCAAGGGCTACATCTAGAGTGCAAGTCTCTTTTGAAAGAGACGTTTTCGAAAGACACTTTTGAAAAAGCCTCTTTCAAAAAAGAGCATCTAGACTACAACCAGTACTTTTGAAAAAGCAAGCCGCTTTTTCGAAAGAGAGCACCCAGGCAGTCTGGATGTTCTCTTCAAAAAAGCACAGTTTGCATTACATAGCGCCTTTTTTTGAAAGAGCACTTTTGAAAAAAGGCGTTGCTCATTGTAAAACGAGGTTCTCCGTGGTTGAAAAAACTGCCACATTCTTTTGATTTACTTTCGAAAGAACGCGACAGCAGTCTAGATGCAGGGGAAGTTATTTAGAAAAAAAGCCACTTTTTCCGAAAAAATCCTAGACACACCCTAGTTATGTGACCGGCTCCTTGCTCAACGGATTTGCGCAGGGTCCCGGAGAGTAGCACCCCCCACCGGTAACCCCTTCCTACCCCAAGTCCGAGCCACCAGCTCTAGTCCTCCCGCGTCCCACGGTGTATGTCCTTTGGTGGGCGTTGCCTCGCCCCTGGTTCGATGGCTTCCTCCGTCCTAATGGCTCCTAGCCCTGGCCTCCGCTCCGGGTCCAGCGCTGTAGTGTAGACACACCCTATTAGAGGGATAAGCAAAACACCCGGGCTGTGTCTACACTGGTCAGTTATTCCAGAAAATCAGCTGATTTTCTGGAATAACTTGCCAGCTGTCTACACTGGCCGCTTGAATTTTCGGAAAAGCACTGACAATCTAATGTAAAATCATCAGTGCTTTTCCGGAAAAACTATGCTGCTCCCATCCGGGCAAAAGTCCTTTTTCCAAAAGACTTTTGCGCAAAAGGGCCAGTAGTGTTTTCCGCAAAAATGCCGCGATTGCAAAAATGGCGATCGGGGCTTTTTTGCGGAAAAGCACGTCTAGATTGGCCACGGACGCTTTTCCGCAAAAAGTGCTTTTCTGGAAAAGCATCCTGCCAATCTAGATGCGCTTTTCCGAAAATGCTTTTAACGGAAAACTTTTCTGTTAAAAGCATTTCCAGAAAATCATGCCAGTGTAGACGTAGCTCCGATGTATTGACAATGGGATATTATTCTGTTTTATGCATATTCACATTCACACACACACACACACACACACACACACACACATTGCAGAGGACTTTAATTTTAGTACATTTGGCTTAACGCGGCACTGGACTATATTTGCTTTTTTTTTGGACTGGTTGCCTCCTGTTTGTGTATTTCCATTGCCAAATGAGGCATGAGGTTGGCTGGTCCCTTCGTAGCTCTGGTGTTCACAACTCTGAGGGTATGTCTACACTACCCTCCTAGTTCGAACTAGGAGGGTAATGTATGCATACCGCACTTGCTAATGAAGCCCGGGATTTGAATTTCCCGGGCTTCATTAGCATAAGCGGGGAGCCGCCATTTTTAAATCCCCGCTGCTTCGAACCCCGTGTAGCGTGGCTACACGGGGCTCGAACTAGGTAGTTCAGACTAGGGTGCCTATTCTGAACTACCGGTACACCTCATTTCACGAGGAGTAACGGTAGTTCGGAATAGGAACCTAGTCCGAACTACCTAGTTCGAGCCCCGTGTAGCCGCGCTACACGGGGTTCGAAGCAGCGGGGATTTAAAAATGGCGGCTCCCCGCTTATGCTAATGAAGCCCGGGAAATTCAAATCCCGGGCTTCATTAGCAAGTGCGGTATGCATACATTACCCCGCTAGTTCGAACTAGCAGGGTAGTGTAGACATACCCTGAGGTTTTACTCTATGGGTAAGTGCATCTTTCTGTAACATGTGCACTCTGCTGAGCCCATTCTAGGCAGCCAGTAGGTTCCATGGGAGCTATCAAACTGTGTTCTCTGCAGTTCTTTATCCTTGAGCATCACCCAGACAGCCCATATCACAGTCTGCCCCTGGGTCTGACCCCCCATTTCATTGTGCTCTCTACAGACAGGGGTTAAGGTAGTCACTAGGCACCAGATTTCCTTGATCCCACTGATAACCGCATTATGATCATACCACTTGCAAGTTATTAACAGCAACGGTGAGAAAAATAAGGAACAAATGGGAAAGGTTTAAGGAAACAGGGAACCCTGCTCGATGGGAATCGGAATGTCACCAACAGCTGTCTGTTACTTCCTGCAGGGCTGGCAACCACTGACCTGGCTCTGGCCCCACAGCTCCCTGCTGTCACTTGGCCCTGGCGCCCCGTTGGTACAGCCGGTCAGGTCCTGTACCAGCTCTGCCTCAGCCCTGCCGCTTTGTCTCCAACCTAACTCTGCAGTCTGGGCTGTGTCTCTCATCCCTGCACCTGGAACGGCACGAGCCAGCCACCCGCAGCCACCCAGCCCTCCGCCTCTTCCCGAGACCAGGCTGGCGGCGACCAGGAGCCTGCCCGGGGCCACAAGAGGCGAGCGCCGACCTGGTCTAGTGCGGAGATCGTGGACCTCATCGAGGTTTCGGGGGAGGCCTCCAACGTCCACGACCTCCGCACTAGACACAGAAAAGTGGCTATTTAGGGCAGGATAGCTGCCAGCCTGGCCACCAAAGGCCACATGCGGACCCAGGAGTAGGTTTGCATGAAAATCAAGGTGGTACAGTGAGACCCCCGACCCTGAGCCATGAGCTTAGAACATAAGAACATAAGAACGGCCGTACTGGGTCAGACCAAAGGTCCAGCTAGTCCAGTAGCCTGTCTGCCGACAGCGGCCAAAATCAGCTACCCTGGAGGGGATGGACCGAAGACAATGACCAAGCCATTTGTCTCGTGCCATCAATCTCCAGCCTTCCACAAACAGAGGCCAGGGACACCATTCCTACCCCGTAGCTAATAGCACTCCATGGACCCAACCTCCATGAATTTATCTCGCTTCTCTTTAAACTCTGTTATAGTTCTAGCCTTCGCAGCCTCCTGTGGCAAGGAGTTCCACAGGTTGACTATTTGCTTTGTGAAGAAGAACTTTCTTTTATTAGTTTGAAGCCTGCTACCCATTCATTTCATCTGGTGTCCTCTAGTCCTTCTATTATGGGAACCAATGAAGAACTTTCTTTATGCACCCTCTCCACACCACTCATGATTTTATAGACCTCTATCATATCCCCCCTCCATCTCCTCTTTTCTAAGCTGAAAAGTCCCAGTCTCTTTAGCCTCTCTTCATATGGGACCTGTTCCAAACCCCTAATCATTTTAGTTGCCCTTTTCTGAACCCTTTACAAGGCCAAAACATCTCTTTTGAGGTGATGAGACCATGTCTGTACACTGTACTGAAGATATGGCGTATCATCTTTTTATACTTCCCCTCCTCCTTCTTCCCCTGGCTTCCCCCTTCCAGCTCCCTTCTCCCAGGTTTCCCCCTCCCCTCTCCCACCCTCTCTCTTCCCCTCTCCCACCTCCTTTTCCCAGTCTCCCCAGAGGTTAATCCCCCCCTCCCAGTTTTGTTAAATAAAGAGAGTTTCTATTTTTGAACACATGTGTCCTTTATTTTGTACATCAGGAAGGGGGGCTAGGGAGAGGTAAATGGAAGGAGGTGAGGGAGGAATGGGGTAAGAGCCCCTGATGGGGAGAACTGGGGTGGCACTGCGGGCTCCTCAGGGTGGAAGCTCTCCTGCAGGGCTTCCTGGATCCTGACAGCCACCCTATTGACCTCCCCCCCCCCGATGGCAGCCTGTGGCAAGTGCAGCTGGGCTGATGGCCGAGTGTTGTGATGTGCCGAGTGTGGGCACTCAGGGCATTCCAAGCCAGGACTGCTTTGCTGACCCTCATCAAGTTAGACAAGCAAGCAGGGAACCCTGAGAACTGTCTGTCCGGGGTGGGGGTTGGGTCCTTTTAAGCACAGCCCTCAGCTAGCCTGAGGCAGCAGCTCCACACTCTAAGCCCTAACCTAACTGGTTCCGGCCAGCCTTAACTTTGGTTCAGGGTCCACTCAATGTGGACATGCTATTTTGAATTAGCAAAATGCTAATTCGAATTAGTTTTTAGGTCTGGATGCACTAGTTCGAATTAGTGCTGTAGTGTAGACATACTCCAGTGTCCTGTCTTCCAACAGTGGCCAATGCCAGATACCTCGGTGGGAGTGAACAGAACAGGAAATCATCAAGTGATCCCTCTCCTGTCACCCATTTCCAGCCTTTCACAAACCGAGGATAGGGTCACCATCTCTACCCATCCTGGCTGATAGCCATTAATGGATGTAAACTCCATGAATTTATCTAATTCTCTTTCGAACCCAGTTAAAGTCCTGGTTTTCATAACATTCTTGGGCAAGAAGATCAACAGGTTGACTGTGTGCTACATGAAGAAAAACTTCCTTTTGTTTGTTTCATTTGCTGTCCCTTAGTTCTTATGTTATGGGAGCAAGGAAATAACTTTTCCTTATTCACTTTCTCCAGACCTGCCATGATTTTATAGACTTTATAGATTTTATAGATTTTATTATATCCCCTCTTTCTAAAATGAAAAGTCCTGGTCTTTTTAATTTCTCTTCCCATGTCAGCCTAATTCGAATTAAGAGCATTACTTTCAACTCGGATGTTTTTCATCATTTTGACACGAAGCTCTTTGGTTTTGACTCCGTATACAATTGGGTTGAGCATGGTGGGGACCAGGACATAGATGTTGGCCAAGAAGATTTGAACGTGAGGAGGAATGCTCTCACCAAACCGATTTGTCACAATGGAGAAAAGGAAGGGAGTATAAGAGGTCAGCATCACACTGATGTGGGCAGTGCACGTGTTGAGGGCTTTCTGGTGGGCTTTCTGGGAGGAGATTCTTAGAACAGCCCTGATGATCAGACAGTAGGATAGGGCGATGAGCGTCAGGTCTAACGCAACAAGAGTAAGTGTCATCACCAAGCCATAGAGCCTGAAGAATGCGAGGTCCCCACATAAAATCTTTGCCACAACGATACCCTCACAGATCGTATGAGGGATGATACGTTTGCCGCAGAACGGCAGTTGGCTGAGCATCAGGGGCAAGGGCACCACACAGAGAATCCCTCTTATTAAACTGACCAGTCCTATCGTAACTATCCGTGTGTGGGTGAGGATGGTAACATATCTCAAAGGGCTACATATGGCCACATAGCGATCAAAGCTCATGGCCACAAGCACAGCTGAGTGCATTGCAAAAGCCGTGCTGAGGAAGGTAATTTGGGTGAGGCAGCCATTGACTGTGATGACTTTCAAATTGAACCAAAATATACCCAGGGCCTTTGGCACAACAGTGGTAGAGATGGTGATGTCTGTGACTGCCAGCATGCAGAGCAGCAGGTACATCGGTTGGTGCAGGGTTTGCTCTGTTATTACCACAAACAGAACGGAGACATTTCCCAACAGACAGAAAATGTAGCAAGTAGCAAAAGGGATGGAAATCCAGACGTGAGCATCTTCCAAGCCAGGGACGCCTGTTAGGATGAATGTTGAGGTGTCAGAGGGGCTGAGGTTGAAAGCTGCCATGAGGTGGTAGATGAGAAAACACGGTTGAGGAATGCACAGGGCACCTGTGAAAACACACAAGCACAGTGAGCCGGGGTTAGAGACAATAACCAATATCACAGGAAATACCAATAACATAGGTATTACCAGCTTAGAAAAGTGAGTAGTAATGTAGCCACTTTTGCAGAAGGCAAATGATTATTTAGACCAAATTTTTAGATCAACTCTGGGAACCGTGACTTGAGAACCATCTATAAGTAGATACATGACAACAAATTTAAAAATAGACTTTTGGGCCTAGCAGACAGAGATGTACATTTAAAGTAAACCAGAGAGCATAATTAACGATTAGAACACTAAACCAAGAGTCATCACTGAACATATTTACATCGAGGTTTGGTGTTTCTCTCTCTAAAGATCAGCTCTGAGAATATTACTGTGAAAATTGTTCTACCCATGCTGTCAGAACAGGCGATCACAATGGTCACTTCTGGTCTTGGAATTCTGTCATGGCTCGTCCCCAGCTTTATTGTAGCCCATTGGAAACTCTGACCTCCCTCCCTGAGGAGGGTTTTCAGTGTTCACATTTGCTCCCGTTGCTGTAGTAGGGTTGCTCATGGGAAGAGGAATGGTCTGGGTGGAAGATGGTATTAGAGAAAACAGACTACAATGAGGCCCATGGTACTTTACAGTGTGCAGCATTTTTTGTCTTCCTTACACCTCTTTGGTCTGTGCATGAGGCCGGCTGCCCGTTCCCTTGTCACCTGATTACAGGAATCTGTGCCTCTGGATACTGCACGACTGCTCCTACTCCATCCCGCACACCATGCATTCAGGTGGCCGGAAACGACTGGTTTCCCCAAACTGTGAATCAGAAACATGGTTTTCTTTCACTGCTTTTTGTCCTCTTCAGACCACAATTGCAGGGGCACAGAGAGAGCAGACCCCGCTCCCTCCCTGAAAGAAATTGTGATCCTCATTGTTTTCAACCATTGAGCCTGTGAGTTTGAGATTTCAGGGACTCTCCTCTCAGATCTCCTTTGATTCAGATGGGCTCACCCGCCTTTCAAGGGTCACGGGACGCCTGCAGCTCAAATCACAGTAGGTTCCAGGTCAGTTGAAATCAGAACATGTATTCAAGTTCCCACATGTTGGTGTAGAATAATCTGAAGAACTCCTAGATTTCACCCATAGCCCTGGTCCAACAAGCTGAGCATCTGCACTACCCAAGCCTGTTATTTTGGAAAAATTGGACCGGTTATTTCGAATAACTCCTGCATTCCTTGAGGAGTAATATTTATCGCAAAACAGTTATTTCAGGGGTTATTACTTCCAAATCAGTTATTTCAAAATACTTCCCTAGTGTGGACATTCCCTCTGGCTACGTCTACACTGGCATGATTTTCCGGATAGGCTTTTAATGGAAAATTTTCTGTTAAAAGCATTTTCAGAAAAGAGCGTCTAGATTGGCAGGACGCTTTTCCGCAAAAGCACTTTTTGCAGAAAAGCATCTGTGGCCAATCTAGACGCACTTTTTCACAAAAAAGCCCCAATTGCCATTTTCGCGATCGGGTTTTTTTTGCGGAAAACAAATCTCTGCTGTCTACACTGGCCCTTTTGCGCAAAAGTTTTTTGGAAAAAGACTTTTGCCCAAACGGGAGCAGCATAGTATTTCCACAAAAACAATCTTACATGAGATCGTCAGTGCTTTTGCGGAAATTCAAGCGGCCATTGTAGACAACTGGCAAGTTTTTCCGCAAAAGCAGATGATTTTGCGGAAAAACTTGCCAGTCTAGACACAGCCTCGGTGTGTTAGTTTCGGCAACTGGAGAGTGTTGGTTTGCTCGAGTGCTCAGACTCTGATCGAAACGCCCGTGTCTGGGGCATTCTCAGACCAGGTTTGAAAGTTGAGGATTTTAAATCACATGGGCCTCAGTTTTGCTCTCAGGGAAGCCAATGTCAATCCGGAGCACTTCACTGAAGGCAGAATGGGGGAGCAGATTGTGACCAGCATGGGACCATTTATGTTGTGAACCACCTGGTAACACAGACCCCCACTGCCGGGGATTTTGCTGCTCTATCTATCCGTGCGGTGAAGTTGAGGAATTGGAAACCCACACTGCACCAAAACAGGAAGCTACTGCGCTGGATAGAAGGGCACAGTAAGGAACAAGGGACTGATTCTAAGCACTGTTAATGGTTTCAACTTTTCCAATATATTGGAAATTTAACCTGATAAATCCTGGGTATGTCTGAAAAAAAAAACCCTAAACAGTTCCAGTCACTGTGCGGGTGAATTCCTGCCCAGATTTTAACCCTGGAGCCCTTCCTCAGTCCTTACCCTAATGTTTAATGCAGAAACAGGGAACTCACCACAATCCCGCTCAGCAGAGAGAGGAAATCTCCTTCCTGTGGCAGTGAGGCAGAGGTAAGAGACTCAGCATGTGAATCTCACAGGTCTGACACTCGCTGCACTGAACCGTCCCCTTTATGATTCCTCTGTTCAGCCCCTGCGGGCTCCCAGGTGGGCCGGGATTCACAGGAAATTCCCTGAGCTCTGTGAGTGGTGGGATGAGCAGAAATTAGACCCTGGAGAACTACAGCTTGAGAGCCTCCCCCAGGAGTGAAGTAATTGGAGAGAAGCAATTTGACAGTGATAGTGACGTAGGTCATCAGGTCAACCTGCTTGTTACACATGTTGAGCCTGGCTTTCTGTTCTGCCATCACTGTCCTGCCTTCAGCACTACGGGTGGGAATGCTGTTGCATGATCCATGACCAATAATCTGTTCAGTTGATTGTAGTAGCTTGTGTCAAGTTGCTCAGTTGTGTCAGGATCTTTGGCACCTGAAAAGTCACTGCTGCCCTGTGGAGGCTAAATGACTGCTCCACTCCCTGTTCAGTGAAGACTGTTGCAAGGTTGGGAGGGTTCTTGGTCTGGCTGGCGGTAATGTATCTCCACAGTCAATATGTTTCAGCCAGGCCACACGTCCCTGTGCCGAGTCCACGGGGTTCTCACTGACAAATAGGCAACTGTTACACTTGGAAGAGTTTCACAGGATCTTTTTCAGGGGAGGACAGGGAAAAGAGATGGGCTGTGTCTAGACTGGCAAGTTTTTCCGCAAAATCAGATGATTTTGCGGAAAAACTTGCCAGCTGTCTACATTGGCCGCTTGAATTTCCGGAAAAGCACTGACGATCTCATGTAAAATCATCAGTGCTTTTCCGGAAATACTATGCTGCTCCTGTTTGGGCAAAAGTCTTTTTCCGAAAGACTTTTGCGCAAAAGGGCCAGTGTAGACAGCATAGTACATTCCATGAGGTGTAACAGTTAACTCAAACTAAGGACTTAGTTCGAGTTAACGTTTGACTACCGCGTGTAACCACGGGCATTTAGTTCAGACTGGGGGGATTTAAAAATGGCGCCTGGACGGGAAGATGAAAATAAAGCCTCGGATATTTAAATCCCAGGCTTGATTTGCAACTTCGAATGCCTACATTCGCCTCCCTAGTTCGAACTAGGGGCTAGTGTACACATACCCAGAGAGAGGGAACTCAGCAATGGAGAAAGCAGTGTTTAGCGGTGGAGTGATAAGATGTTAGCTGTGAGGAGCTGCTGAGACTATGAACTTCCACAATGCTCAGCTAAATCAAAGTGGGACAGACCCATATTGGTTAATGAGGAGGTAACTGCTCCCTTCTTGGGACACAGTTTAAATTCAGAGGCATCAGTGTGAACAACTTCTGCAGAAGATTTTCCTCATTTTGTCACAAAGCTCTTTAGTTTTGACGCCATATATGGCAATCGGGGCTTTTTTCCGGAAAACCGTGTCTAGATTGGCTACGGATGCTTTTCCGCAAAAGTGTTTTTCAGAAAAGCATTCTGCCAATCTAGACGCGCTTTTCTGAAAATGCTTTTAATGGAAAACTTTTCCGTTAAAAGCATTTCCGGAAAATCATGCCAGTGTAGACGTAGCCACACAGAATGGGAAGTGATTGCCTAGGAAGGAGTACTACTAAACATGATTTAGGGGTCATAGTGGACTACAAGTTAAATATAAGTCAACAGAGACTCAGTTGCAAAAAAAGGTAACATGATTCTGGGATGCATTAACAGGAGTGTTGTGAGCAAAACACAATCAGACATTCTTCCACTCTATTCTCCTCTGATTAGGCCTCCATTGAAGAATTGTGTCCAGTTCTGGGCACCACATTCCAATAAAGATGTGGAGAAATTGGAAACGGTCTAGAGAAAAGCACAAAAAATTATTAAAAATCTAGAAAACATGACCTATGAGGGAAAGAATTGGGCTTGTTTAGTTTAGAAAAGAGAAGACTGAGGGGACGTAATAGTTGTTTTCAAGCATTGAAAAGGGTGTTATAAAGAGGAGGGAGAAAAATTGTTCTCCTTGACCTCTGAGGATAGGGCAAGCAATGGGCTTAAATTGCAGCAAAGGAGGTTCGGATTAGACATTAGGAAAAACTTCCTAACTGTCAGGGTGGTTAAGCACTGAAATAAATGTATTGGGGAGGTTGCGGAATCTTCATCATTGGAAATATTTAAGAGCAGTTTAAGCAGATGTCTATGAGGGATGATATAGGGTACGTCTAGACTACCGCGTTTTGTCGATGGAAGTTTTGTCGACAGATACTGTCGACAAAACTTCCATCGACAAAGAGCGTCCAGACACATTGAGTTCTGTCGACAAAGCAAGCTGCTTTGTCGACAGAACTCCGTAGTCTGGACGCAGTGTTACAGGCAATAACACCTTCTGTCGACAGAGTTCTGTCGACAGAAAGTGTTATGCCTCGTAAAATGAGGTATACCAGCGTCGACAAAACTGCTGAGTTCTGTCGACGTTATGTTGACAGAACTCAGCGGTAGTGTAGACGCTGGTATAGTTTTGTCGACAAAAGTCCACTTTTGTCGACAAAACTAGGTAGTCTAGAACCACCCATAGACTGTGCTTCAACCTGCAGTGAGGGCAGGGGACTGCACTTGATGACCTCTTAATGTCCCTTCTAGGTCTATGATTCTATGATTTCTTCCATAGCCCTAGAGTAATAACAAGCAGAAATAATAAGTGGAGCGTCTAAACTACCAAGCTTGTTAATTTGAGAATAATGGGATGACTATTTTAGAATAATAACTCCTGCTTTTCTTGAGGGTATGTCTACACTACCACCTGAGTTCAAACTAGGGTGGTAATGTAGGCAACCGGAGTTGCAAATGTTGCCTGGGATTTGAATTTCCCAGGCTTCATTTGCATATTGCTGGGCGCCGCCATTTTTAAATGTCCGCTAGTGCGGACTCCATGCCCCACGGCTACACGAGGCACAGACTAGGCAGTTCGGATTAGGCTTCCTATTCCAAACTACCATTACTCCTCGTGGAATCCCGGGCTTCATTTGCAACTCCGGTTGCCTACATTACCACCCTAGTTCAAACTAGGGTGGTAGTGTAGACATACCCTCAGTGTGTTCCATCCTGGCTCGCAGTCCCTGTGCTGAGTCCATGGAGTTCATACCAACGAATAGGCTATTGTCATACTTGGAAGAATTTCACCGGATCTTTTTCAGGAGGATAAGCAAAACACCCCGATGAATTGACAATGGAACATTATTCTGTTCTGTGCATATTCACACACACACACTAGCACTTTGCAGAGGACTTTAATTTTAGTAACTTAGGTTTAATGCCGCACTGGACCGTATTGCCTTCTGTTTGTGTATTTCCATTGCCAAATGAGGTGTGAGGTTGGCTGGTCTTTTCATAGCTCTGGTGTTCACAACTCTGAGGTTTTACTCTATGGGTGAGTGTCTCTCTCTGTAGCATGTGCCCTCTGCTGAGCACATTCTAGGCAGCCAGGAGGATCCATAGGAGCTATCAAACTGAATTCCCTTCAGTTCTTTGTCCCGACAGCCCACATCACAGGCTGGCCCTGGGTCTGACCTCCTATTTCTTTGTGCTCCCTGAGGACAGGGCTAAGGTGTCCCCCCTCTTGATGGTCTCTCGGCACCATGATTTCCCTGACCCCACTGATCGCTGATTATGGTCATACCACATGCAATTTATTCAACAGCAACGGTGAGAAAAATGAGGAACACATAGGAAAGATTCGAGGAAACAAGGGATCCTTCGCTATGGGAATTGGAATATCACCAACAGTGGCCTGTGGGATGTGAGGAAGATTCACGGTTTCTTCCACACACATCCCAGGCCTCCCGTCAGGCCCTGGCAGTGCTGGAAGTGCCACACAACCTCAGACTCTGGGTGGCAGGACCAGTTTCCTGTGTCCTTCTGTCAGATTCACATCCCCCTTCTGAGTCCAGCCCCCAAGGCCTGTTGTCTGGTGATGTCTCCCTGAGCCGGGCCCTCTGCCCAGGGCCCCACCTTGCTCTCCCTGGCTTCTCATTGTGCTTGGCTGCCATGTTAATTCCTGCAGGGCTGGCATCCACTGTCCTGACTCTGGTCCCACAGCTCCCTGCTGTCGTTTGGTCCTGACACCTCATTGGCACAGCCAGCCAGGTCCTGCGCCAGATCTGCCTCAGCCCTGCCGCTCTGCTTCCAGAACGGCTCTGCTTTCTGGACTGCATCTTTGGTCCCTGAGGTTCTGGCTGCTGCTCCTCTGCCTCCCTCCCAACTTGTAAAACTGGCAGATTTCTACTGCACCAACAGCCCACTCCCCATTAAGCCCTAAACCAAAGGAATATAAGAACGGCCAGACTGTGTCAGACCAAAGGTCCATCCAGCCCAGTATCCCATCTGCTGACAGTGGCCAGTGCCAGGTACCCCAGAGGGAGCAAACAGACCAGGGAATCATCAAGTGATTCCTCTCCTGTCACTCATTTCCAGCCTTTGACAAATACAGAATGGGGACACCATCCCTACCCGTCCTGACCAATAGCCATTGGTGAACGTAACCTCCATGGATTTATCTAGTTCTCTTTTGAGCCCATTTAAATTCCTGGTCTTCACACCATCCTTGGGCAAAGAGCTTTATAAGCTGACTGTGCGCTGCATTAAGAATAACTTCCTTTGGTTTGTTTCATTTGGTATCCCTTAGCTCTCATCTTATGGGGAATAATTTTTCCTTATTCACTTTCTCCATATCTGACGGGAATTTATAGATTTTATAGATTTATCATATTCCCCAAAAGTCCTAGTCTTTTTAACTGCTCTTCATATGTAACACATTCCAAACCCCTCATCATTTTTTTGCCCTTTTTCTGAACCTTTTCCAATGCCAAGATATCTTTTTTGAGATGAGGTGACCACATCTGTATGTAGTATTCAAGATGTTGGTGTACCATTGATTTATGTAAAAGTGGCGAGGAGTCCTGTGGCACCTTATAGACTAACCGAAGTGTTGAAGCATAAGCTTTCGTGGGCAAAGACCCACTTCGTCAGATGCATGTAGTGGATGTAGATGCAGTTCGTCAGATGTAGATGCATCTGACAAAGTGGGTCTTTGCCCACGAAAGCTTATGCTTCAACACTTCGGTTAGTCTATAAGGTGCCACAGGACTCCTCGCCGTTTTTGCAGATTCAGACTAACATGGCTACCCCTCTGATACTTGACATTCAAAGATTAGAAAACCTGCTTTGTAGTGATAGAGTCAATGAGCTCAATTCATTACAATGAAAAAAAGGTAGTTAAGAAGTGGCTTGGGTACCATGTATAAATACATACATATGAACAAATTAAAAATAGGCTTTTTGGCCTAGCATACAGAAAATACCAGAGAGTAATTAATTGGTACAACAATCATATATATAGTAGCCTAATGTCTGTGACTCTGTAATGCTGAAACGCTGGTTATTCCCTCTGGGCGGTGCTGTTGCCTCCTGCCGTGGCACTCAGGCGACTTCTGCACCTCTCAGCCGGGCCGCCATGGAGGAGCACACAGTGCAAGCAGCCATTTGGGCACCGTGGTCCCCACGCAGCACCTGCGGCTGCTTGTGCCGCTTGCTTCCCTGCGGCGGCCCGGCTGAGGGGTACAGAAGTCAGCCAAGTGCCATGGCGGGAGAGGAAGGAGGGTGGGGCGGTGATGTACATGGCCAGGGGATGGGGCCTGACCGTGTACATCACTGCCCCGTCCCCCTTCACCTCCCGTCATGGCACTCGGCTGACTTCTGCACCACTCAGTCGGGCCACTGCGGCGGAGCCCAAACGGCCGCTTGCTCCGCTTACTCCCCTGCAGTGGCCCAGCTGAGCGGCACAGAACTCAGCTGAGCACCACAGCGGGAGGGGAAGGGGGCAGGGTGGTGACATGTGGCGTGACAGCGGCTCCAGGCCCCGCCCCCTGGCCGTGAATGTCATCACCCCGCCGCCCTTCGCCTACTGCAGTGGAACTTGGCTGACTTTGGTGCCGCTAAGCTGGGCAGCTGCAGGGAAGCAAATGGCGCAAGCGACTGTTTTGGCTCCACGGTCCCCCGAGTGAGAGGCAGGAGGAGGAGGAGAAGAGAAAGAGAGAGTGAGAGGCAGGAGGAGGAGGAGAAGAGAAAGAGAGAGTGAAACGCAGAAGGAGGAGGAGAGCTGAGAGAGAGAGAGGGGAGGAGGCAGTAGGAGGAGGAGAGAGAGAGAGATGGAGCAAGAGACCGGAGGCTCAGGAGAGAAGACCAACATGGAGGAGAGACCTGAAAATCCCCTCTTATGATGGGCTAATTGGCTAGTATACCAAGAGTCATTGTGGATTATTCATCACTGAAAATTTTTAAATCAAAGTGCAGTGTTCTTTCTCTAAGGCTATATCTACACTCAATAAACTATATCACATCCAAGGAATGTGTCCACATTTTCAGAATAGATTCCAAAAAAGTGGATGTGTTCTTTCAGCATCCCTGATTCCTCATTTTATGAGAAATAAGGAATGTCCTGAAAAGGGACATTTTTCCAAAATTTGAGCCCATGTAGAAGAGCTAAATTTCAGAAAAGCCTTTTCCGGGAAAAAAAAATGAAAAAAAAACCACAAATTGGGAATTGTGACTTAGCCTGAAAGAGCAACTCTAGAAATATTACTGTGAAAATTGTCTACACAAGAAGTCAGACCAGGTGATCTATCTCTGAAGTGATATTGAGGAATTCAAAAACCACACTGCAGAAAACTCTACTGAGACAGATAGAAATACACATCAAGGAATAAGGAACGTATTCTAAGGCCTAATCGTTATCTCAACTTTCCCCAATACATTGGTAGTTCCAGTTTATCCTGATAAATCCTTGATATATCTGGAGAAAAAAAAAACACCACACAGTTTTAAGTCACCGCTGTGGTGCGCTCCTGCCCTGATAGTTCTAGATTTCAACCATGGAACACAGTTCCTCAGCCCTTATCACTAAGCATTAAGGCAGGAACAGGCAACTCACCACAATCCCCTCAGTAGAGTGGGGAAATCTCCTTCCTACGGCAGTAAGGCAGAGAGAAAGGAGTCAGCGTGTGAATCTCACCTGTCTGACACTCGCTGCACTGACTGTCCCCTTTATGATTCCTCTGTTAAGTTCCATAAGGAGTACCGGTAGTTCGAATTAGAGATCCTAATTCGAACTACCTACTACGTGCTGCGTATAGCCGCGGGCACGGAGTTCGGACTAAGGGGGATTTAAAAATTGCGTCGCCTGGGAAGATGCAAATGAAGCCCGGGGTATTTAAATCCCGGGCTTCATTTGCAACTCCGGTTGCCCTTATTTGCCTACCTAGCTCGAACTACCAAGCTAGTGTAGACATACCCATAGATATAGTAGCCCAATGTCTGAGAGTCTGTAACGCTGAAATGCTGGCTGTTCCCTCTGAGGGGCGCTGTTGCCTGAAATGCTGGCTGTTCCCTCTGAGGGGGCGATGTTGCCTGAAATGCTGGCTGTTCCCTCTGGGTGCCCATGCTGCATGGGGAGTGTGGGGCCCAAATGGCCATTTGGGCTCCACGGTCCTCCAAGTGAGAGGCAGCAGGGGGAGGAGAAGAGAAAGAGAGAGATGGAGAGAGAGGCAGAAGAAGGAGGAGAGCTGAAAGAGAGAGAAGGGGAGGCAGTAGGAGGAGGAGGAGAGAGTGACAGATAGAGAGAGAGAGATGGAGCGAGAGACCGGAGGCTCAGGAGAGAAGACCGACGAGGAGAGACCTGAAAATCCTGTCTCACGACGGGCTAATTGGCTAGTCTGTAAATAAACTAGTCAATAAACTACAGCCTATATTGGAACAGAATACCATACTCAAAGAGGCTCTGGGAGACAGACCCATAGTCTCCTATAGACAACCACCTAACCTCCAGATGATTCTTACCAACCACCACAGGACATACCACACTAATACCAACCCTGGTACCTTCCCTTGCAATAAACCCCGTTGCCAGCTTTGTCCACATATTCATTCTGCTGATACCATTATTGGACCTAACCAAGTGAGTTATAAGATCAAGAACACATATTCCTGCGGATCCAGAAATATAATCTATGCTATCATGTGCCGAAAGTGTCCGTCTGCTATGTACATTGGACAAACATCTCAGACACTTCGCCAAAGAATCAATGCCCACAAAACAGATATCAGACAAGATCACAAAGAGAAAACAGTTTCTTGCCACTTTAACCAGAAAGGACACTCTCTCAATGACTTAACCACCTGCATTCTGCTACAAAGACCTTTTACATCTGCACTTGAAAGGGAATCCTCTGAACTGTCATTCATGTTAAACTTCGACACTTTCCAAAAAGGACTCAACAAGCATTTGAACTATCTCACCCATTACCAAGATAGTTTCCCCAATTATCACCTCTAATACCATTAACTCACAAACATCCCACTCTCCCTACCTCTAATATCATCAATTCACTGACACTTACCTTCCTTCCTCCCCCCCCTCCCGCATCCCCTCCTGTTCTGCAATGTGATTTGTCCTTTTCATATTTGTTCATTTTTTTAATTGTATCCTTTGGTATATATGGTTGTGACTACTTTCTTCCACTATTTGATCTGAGGAAGTGGGTCTGGCCCACGAAAGCTCATCATCTAATAAACCATCTTGTTAGTCTTTAAAGTGCTACATTGTCCTGCATTTTGCTTCAGCTACCCCAGACTAACACGGCTACATCTCTATCACTAGTCTGTAAATAGTTAGCAAAGAGGGGTTTCTCCCCGCCTGCCTCTCTCCGGCTGTGGAGGGGATGCCAAGGCCGCAGGGCTTCAAGCCTTTCGCATCGTGCCTGAACCCTATGCCCTGAATTAATTTCGAAATAGCAGTTGGATTGTGTAGATGCTAGGAAAGTTATCTCGAAATAACTTTGCTGTGCAGACATGCCCTTAGTCTCCCCTTTTCAAAGATGAAAAGTCCCAGTCTTTCAGACTGTGTCTACACTGCAGGCTTCTTGTGCAAGAAGCTTTTTGCGGAAGAGATCTTCCACAAAAACTTCTTGCACAAGAGCACGTCCACACTGCAAACGTGCATTGAAAGGGCCATGCGACTTTGTGCAAGAGAGCATCTATATTGTGTGAAAGCACCCTCGAAAGGTATTTACAGAATGGCCACCAGGGCACCTGGGCTTTTTCGGATTGCCTCTTTTTGTACAAAAAAACCCTGTTCCCCATCTACACATGCTTGTTTGCGCAAGAGCTCTTGGCAAAAAGAAATTATTACTCATAGAAAGAGGAACAGCTTTTGCGCAAAACCCCCTTTCCTCTTTCGATTTTTTTGCTCAAAAATTCACTTGAGGTATGGCCACTCTGCGAGTTTTTGCAGCAAAACGACGGTTTTTCCACAAAAACTCTGTAGTGTAGACATAGTCTCAATCTCTCTTCATACATAACCTATTCCAAATCCCTCATCATTTATGTTGCTCTTTTCTACAACTTTTCCAGTGCCAAGATATCCTTTTTGAGATGAGGTGACCACATAAAGCCCTATTTCGAACTACCTGTTATTCCTCCTGCAATGAGGTTTAACAGGTAGTTTGAAATACGGCTTTATTTTGAACGCGCATTTCCCTGTCGTGTGTAGACGCAGGCAGATAGTCCGGACTTGAAAATTTCAATAATAGCGCCCAACCGGGAAGATGCAAATCAAGCTTGGGATATTTAAATACCAGGCTTTATTTACAATTCCGAATGCCTTCATTTGCAGCCCTAGTTTGAATTAGGCTGCAAGTGTAGACATACCCCCAGGGCCTAATGGGAAACCACCAGAGTGCTGCAGTATCTTCTTGTGGACTGGAAGTCATAGAGAGACTGACCGACTGGGTGTGTGGGATGTGCAATGACAGGTGACATTGAAACTCTCTGATGATCAGAGAGTGGGAACTTGGCAATGGAGAAAGCAGCGCTTGGGGATGGAACGGTGAGACGTTAGATGTGAGTAGCTGCGGAGACCATGAACTTCCACAATGCTGAGCTCAGCCAAAGTGGGACAGAGCAATCTTGGGTAATAAGGAGGTAACGGTTCCCCCTCTTGGGATACTGTTTAAATTCAGTGGCTCAATGTGATCATAATCTGCAAAAGTTTTTCCTGATTTTGTCACGAAGCTCTTTGGTTTTCACTCCATATACTATTGGGTTGAGCATGGCGGGGACAAGGACACAGACACTGGCCAAGAAGGTTTGAACCTGAGGAGCGATGCTCTCACCAAACCGATTTGTCACCATGGAGAATAGGAAGGGAGTATAAGACGTGAGCAGCACACCGATGTGGGCAGTGCAGGTGTTGAGGGCTTTCTGGTGGGCTTTCTGAGAGGAGATTCTTAGAACGGCCCTGATGATCAAAGAGTAGGAAAGGGCAAGGAGCATTAGGTCTGACCCAATAATTGTAAGTGTCAGCACCAAGCCATAGAGCCTGTAGAATGTGAGGTCCCCACATAAAATCTTGGCCACAGGAAGAGCCTCACAGTTTATATCAGAGATGATGCGGTTGCCACAAAATGGCAGCTGGCTCAGCACTAAGGGCACGGGCAGCATACAGAGAATCCCTCGTATTAAACTGAGAAGCCCTAGCGTAGCTACCCGTGTGTGGGTGAGGATTGTGGTGTATCTCAGAGGGTTACATATGGCAACATAGCGATCGAAGCCCATTGATACCAGGACACCTGATTGCATTGCAAAAGCCGTGCCAACGAATGTAATTTGGGTGAGGCAGCCACTCACTGTGATGACTTTCAAATTGAACCAAAATATACCCAGGGCCTTTGGTACAACACAGGTGGACATGGTGATATCTGTGAGCGCCAGAAGGCAGAAGAGCAGGTACATCGGCTGGTGCAGGGTCTGCTCTTTGCCTACCACGAACAGAATGGAGAAATTTCCCAATAGGCAGAAAATATAACAAGTAGCAAAAGGGATGGAAATCCAGACGTGAGAATCTTCCAGGCCAGGAATGCCTTCTAGGATGAATGTTGACGTGTCAGAGGGTGTGAGGTTGAACGCTGCCATGAGCTAGTGGATGAAACAACAGGGTTGAGGAACGCACAGGGCGCCTGTGAAAACACAGAAGTACAATGAGCAGGGGTTGCACATAATAACCAATATCACAGTAAACATTACAATTATTGCCAATTTAGTAAAGAGAGTACTGATGTGGTAACTTTTACAGAAGGCAACAGATTATTTAGACCAAAGTCAAATCCAGAATAGTTCTTAGAAAGAGCTAATTGTGCCAGGGGGAGATTATACACTTTATAACAATTTGTACTGTTAACTGTTTTGTAGTTATTTGCAATCTAGGCTAGTGGCAGCATTTACAGGTGGCACCAGGTTATATAGCGGAAAATCACGTCCAGAGAAGATGTCAGAGGAGCTAACCGAGGCAATGAATCAGCAGGTTGGGGGCAGATGAAAATTGACATTGACAACTGCAGTATGTCTGACCCTTGGATGGAAAGTTTAAGCCCCTCAAACATTTACCAAGGTTCTAATGTAACGGTAGGGACTCAGGACACAGACCTGCGCTTCATGGCCCACTGCTCTGGGAAACCCTGCTCACAGGGCTCACCATCAAAGAACGTATCAAAACATTGGGATCCACGAGGCGCGGGATGGGGGATCGTACAGAAAATGCAATACCACGATGTCACTCAGACTCAGACTGACACAGATATATGCTGCTGTGGGCTAACCGCTGGTGTTCTCATATTTTCTTTGTTGGATTGACGAATTGTTAGACTCTCGTGTGGATTGTTCCAGCATGAGTTTGATAGTGAGGGGCATGTTTGAAAGTAGAGAGTTTGAAAAGACTGGGGTTGTTGACTTACAAAGGAAAGGAATAAGAGACGACATGAGAACTCTTATGTTAATGACTGGTAGAGAACAGACTACACAGAACAGACTGTATGTTACCGACCAGTAGAGAGTACACTGAGAATGTGTTTATCCTGTCTACTAAGAAAAGAACCAGGGAACATGCAATGAAACATGATCCACTGAAAACAGATAAAAAAGCATCTGTTCTTCACTCCATGGCCAGTTAGACAGAACAGCCCATTGCCACAGGAGCTAGTTGAGGCCATTAGATAAGCAAGAATCAGGTACGATTTTGATTTTACATAGAGAGACAGATGATCCAATCACAGCATTCAAAGTTACATAAAATCTATGAAAGCCTAATACACCAACATGTTTCATGGAACAAGCCAATCTCCAGAAATCTCACAATCTCCACTAAAGCTTAATATTGAACACTACAGACCTGCACCTCTGGTTAATCTAGGGTCAAGGAATGTAGCAGTGCTTGTATTATAGCCAACCACAGCTGGAAGCAGTGACTCTAAGCAAGATTTGGGGGCATGAAGAGATCATTAGCTAACCATGAGCTCCCAGTGTGACCTTGGGGCCAACAGAACGAAGGTGACCTTGGGATGCTAACCAGGGGAATCTCAAAAGAAGTTCTTGTACCTCAGTGTTTGGCACTGGTACAAATGCTCCAGACTCCTGTTTTCGGTCTGGGTCCACAATGCAAAAGACATGTTGATAACACTGAAGAGAAAAACCACAAAAAAAAATTAAAAGTTTAGAAAACCTGGTTTGTTGTGACAGCTTCAATGAGGACATTAGGTTTAATTTACGAAAGGTAGCTAAGGAGAACCATGACTTGAGAACCTTGGTGGGTTCTTCATCACTGAACATTTTTAAATCAAGGTTTGGTGTTTCTCTCGCTAAAGACCAGCTCTGGGAATATGACTGTGAAAATTGTCTACACGGGAAGTCAGAACTGGCAATCACAATGGTCACTTCTGCTCTTGGAATTCCATCACGGCTCATCCCCAGCTGTACTGCAGACCCCTGGAAACTCTGACCTTCCTGAGGAAGCTTTTCAGCGCTGACATTTCCTCACCAATGACCCATGAGGCGTCAATGTGGTTGCTCACGGGAGCACGAATCGTTTCGATGGCACATGGTATTAGAGAGAATTGTCTACAGTGTGATCCATGTTACTTTACTGTGTGAGAAGTCCTGTGGCACCTTATAGACTAACTGAAGTGTAGGAGCATAAGCTTACGTGGCCAAAGACGCACTTCGTCACATGCATCTGATGATGTGGGTCTTTGCCCATGAAAGCTTATGCTCCTACACTTCAGTAAGTCTATAAGGTGCCACAGGACTTCTCACCGCTTTTGCAGACTAAAACTAACACGGCTACCCCTCTGATACTGTACTGTGTGAGACACCTGCTATCTCCATTGGCCACTTTGGTCTGTGCATGAGCCCGGCTGCCGCTTCCCTAGTCCTCTGGTTTCAGGACTCTATGCCATTGTGATCTGGACACTGCACGATCACTCCCACTGTCTCCCACACACTGTGCATTCCTTGGAGGTAGCCAGAAACTCCTGGTTTCCCCAAAGTGTGAATCAGAAACATGATTCCTTTTACTGCTTTTTGTCTTCTTCAGACCACAGTTTAAGGGGCACAGCAGACACCTGTTAGCTTGATTGGTCTCCACCTTTCGACCTGTGAGTTTGAGATTTCAGCAACTCTCCTGTCAGTTCCCCTTGATTCAAACCAGCTCACCTTTCAAGCGGAAGGGATGCCTCCAGCTGAAATCCCTGCAGGCTCAAGGTTGATTCAGATAAGTGCATCTATTCAAGTTCCTACATATGGATGTAGGATAATTTGAAGGACTCCCAGATTTCACCCATCCCTTGGTCTAAGAAGCAGAAATAACAAACCAAGCATCTACGCTACTAAGCCTGTTATTTCGGGGGAAAGGGGCTGTTTATTTTGAAATAAGAACTCCTGCTTTCCTTGAGGAATACTACTTATTTCAAAGTAACTTTCCTGGTGTGGACATGCCCTGAGTGTTTTAGTTTCAGCGACAGGAGAGCGCTGTTTTGCTTGGGCGCTCAGAATCTAAGAGAAACTCCTGTGTCTGTGGCCTTCTCAGAGCAGGTTTGAAAGTTGGGGGGTTTCAAACACATGGACCCCAATTTTGCTCTCAGGGAAGCTGGTGTCAGTCTGGAGCGATACACTGAAGGCAGAATGGGAGAGCAAATTGTGGCCAGTGTGTGACCCATGTTTGTTGTGTACCCCCAGTAACACAGATCCCCACTGCAGAGGATTTACCTGTGCAGTGCAGTTGAGGAATTGGAAAACCACATTGCACAAAACCACAAAACTACTCAAAAAGATACAAGGACACAGTAGGAAACAAGGCTCTGATTCTAAGGACAGATAATGGTCTCAACTTTTTTTTTCCAATACAGTGGTAGTTCCAATGTATCTAATAAATCCCTGGTATGTGTGAAAAAATCTAAACAGTGTAACTCACTGTCCTGGTTAATTCCTGCCCAGATTATTCTAGATGTCAACTCTAGAAACCTGCTTTACTCTTTACCACTAATGTCAGTACAGAAACAGGCAGCTCACCACAATCCCGCTCAGCAGAGAAAGGAAATCGCCTACCTGTGGCTGTGAGGCAGAGGTAAAATAATCAGCGTGTGATTCGCACCTGTCTGACACTCAGCGAACTGAACTGTCACCTTTATGATTCCCCTGTGCAGTCCCTGTGGGCCCCCGGGTGGGCCGGGATTCCCAGACAATTCCCTAAGCTCTGTGAGGGGGGGGAGATGAGCAGAAATTAGACCCTGGAGACCTACAGCTTGAGAGCCTCCCTCAGGAGTGAAGTAATTGACCATTCTAGTGATTTAACTAGTCAGGGCAAACTGCTTCTCCCCAGTGCTCAGCCTGGCTGGCTGTTCTGTGGGCACTGCCCTGACATCGGCACTGCGAGGGGGGAGGCTGCCACGCAATATACGACCAAATGTCAGTTCACGTGATTGTAGCAGCTTGTGTCTAGTTGCTCAGTTGTGTCAAGACCTTTGGCCCCTGAAATGTCACTGCTGCCCGGTGGATGCTAAATGACGCCCTGGAGTGATGGAAGCCAAACAACAAGGAAAAGGCTTTCTACTCCCAGGATTTTGCCATCAAATGTATTTCCCAGTGTTCCTTTGTCATGTGTAAGGTGGGAACATGTCTGGCAGCTCAAACTGCTCCGCAGAAAAAGGCTGCACCATCCTGCACCAGCCCTAGTCTCATGGGAATGCCTCACGCACTCTGCGGTGAAGACCGAAGCAGGGTTGGCGGGTTTTTGTGCTGCCGGCTGGGGTGTGTTTACACAGTCAGTGTGTTGCAGCCAGGCCAGCCGTCCCTGTGCTGAGTTCATGGGGTGCTCACTGACAAATAGGCCAGTTCTGCTTTTGACAGGCCATGGCTGTTGCTCTTAACTTGTGCTAACTCTGGATGAAGCCACAGGCCTTGCACCAGACGTGTCCTTCAGCGTGTTTCTGCTGCTGACATACTCAGAACATGTGTACACAACAAAGAAGATCGATGCTGCTATAGTCGATCTTCTGGGGTACAGTAGAGAGGGTGTAGTAAAGATGCGCTAATTCGAACTCAAAGGGTATCCCCATCAGCACCGGTATTCCTGCTCTTCATGAGGATTTCGTGAAGCCGTTGGGAGCGTTTGCTCTTGCCAACCTCCCACTGCGTGGGTAGAAATTTAAAATATGTCAATTCCATCTACGTGATTAATGTAGCTGGAGCTGTGCATCTTATGTCAACCTTCCTCTTACGGGTAGACCAGGCCTCAAAGAATTCAGTGGCTCTCAGTTTGCACCCCATTTTCATGACACTCATGGGATTTCATAGATTTCATGTCTGTCTGCCATATTCTTACTAGCAGGAAGAAAAATATGCACCTCCTTGCGCTGGTCGCAAATTTTTCTGAATATTGGCCCTGGACACTCATTGATCAATGAGACCAGCTTTTTGCTAAAATGGCAAAACTGTCTTGAGTTACGTAGGTGCAACTTGATAGCGTTTACAATATTTATCACTCCGTTATATATGGAAAAGTAGGCACATCCTTGTGCAGGTCACACTTCTGTCTGAATATTGGCTCTGGACATTTATTGAACATTGATACCATTTTTTTGCTTAAAATGGCAAAAATCTCTTTAATTACGTAAGTGCAACTTGATAGAGTTTACAATATTTATCGCTCCATTATCGATGGCTCCCCTGTTGCAGATGCAAAAACAATGTCCACAATCAAGGCCTGTGTCTTGGACACGATTGTTTAATTAGTTAAAAATCGTTTTGCTGGTTGCTGTGTTTGTAGTGGATGATGGAACAGAATTTCCTCTTTTACCTCTATTGCTGGAGTACAATGAATATATCCCAGCTGCTGTGCAGCATATGAGGCACTTTGGAACCTCCCAGTTATGAACCCCAATGGGGTGGAGGTTGAATGTAACTCTACAGATGTTCACAGCTGTGAACAAACTTTATGATTGCTCCTTCAGCCCTGAACTATATTGGTTTTGGGTTTTTTGAGGAGGTGAGGGGTAGATTTGATGCATATTCCCATTTCTAAGTGAGAGATGTAGCTGGTCCAAGAGATACTTGGCTGGTGAATTAGTCGCTCTGCTGTTCATAACTCTGAGGTATTTCAGTATGGGCAGGTGCACCTCTCTGTATCATGTGCACTCTGCTGAGCACTTTCAGCCATTGCTCTCTTACATCAGTGGCAGTCTGCGCAATGTGGCCTGTTATTGCCTCATTAGAAGGTGGGATCCTGTCTAGCTGTGATGCTGCTTTCTCTCTTGCGCTCCCTGCTCCCGTACCCGTTATAAGTGGGAGCAGCACCTCATCTTTCCCTGAGCATTTATTTGTCCTGCTAATTCATTGAGCCTGCAAAGCACAGTGAGTTGAGGTCGTGTCCGGTTTGGAGAGGGGGTGTGATACCAGGCCAGCAGACTGTCCGTTGCCAGCACTACATTACGTACCACATGCTGAGGTCACAGGGCAGTCCTAGACCCGCTCCACATACAGCCCAGATAGAAATGAACTTTGCCATGGCTCCAGACAGCCTGTGGCAAGGCCCCAGCTCAGGCTGCACTACCTGCCCTCCAAGTGCACCAGGGCTGTCTTTGTAGCTGGGACTAGGGCTGCATTGCCAGCACCCCCATTGCTCCAGGCCTATAGCTGTACTGCTTGCTCTCCTGGCATCTGGGGAAAGGGCTGGGAGGCTGCAGTTGTGCTGCCTGCTGGCTTTTCTTACACTCTGGGCCACAACTTATCCACTGCCCCACTGGGGGAGCCCCCCAACCTCCCTACATTCTGGGCCCCCCATATCCGTCCTTTGTTCCAAGGGTGCCAGGTCGATCCATCATCAAGCGTGTGGTAGCCCCAGGGATGGACCTGGCTCCTGCATTACGAAAGCAGGATAAAGGACCCTGTGGAGGCAGGGTGAGTTCTGGAGTGGCCTTGGGGATACGGCATTTGTGTGGGGAGTGCAGGGTTGGGGGATCCCACCGTGGGAGCGACCAGACAGCTGCCCCAGGAATGGAACAGTGGGGTTAAGGCAGGCTTACTCCTGCTCTGGCCCTGTAGCACTCCTGAAAGCAGCTGGCAGGTACAACAATGGCTCCATGTGCTGCCCCTCATCCACAGACACTGATCTGGAGGAGTGACCTGGCTGAGCGCCTGCCTCCACAAGAATCATCTTGGGACAAACCTCCCAGCGCTGCCTGTCTCTCGCCCAGCCGGCTGGGTGCTGGATAGTCCATCTGGCTCCCAGCAGCTGGCAGGTTCCATGGGAGCTGTCAAACTCTCTGTGGTACTTTATCCTCAGCCTTCACCCAGACAGCCCATGTCAAGAGTCGGCCATAGGTTTGACCCTCAGTCTCTGGGAGCTCACTAAAGACAGGGCCAAAGGTTCCTCTGCCTTCGGTGGCCTTTCTTCACCAGGACATCCTTGACCCAGTGACCAGTGAATTATGGCCATGCCACATGAGAGGTATTTAATTGCAATGGTGAGGTAAATAAAGAACGAACAGAAAAGTCTCAAGGAATCCCACTTTGTGGGCATGGGATGTAAAGAAGACACACTGCCTGTTCCTCACTCATTCCAGGCCTCCTGCCCAGGCCCTGGCTGTGTTGTGCTGATACCGTGCGTCAGACACTTGCTCTGGATGTGCCGCATGCCTCAGAGAGTAGGTGGCAGGACCCTTCTCCTCAGCACCTGCCCTGATTCATGTCCCCCTTCAGAGTCCATCCCACGTCCCCACCTTGCTCTCCCTGGCTGCTCGTTGTGCTCGGCTGCCATGTTACTTCCGGCAGAGCCGGCATCCACTGTCCTGGCTATGGAACCACAGCTCCCTGCTTTCACTCGGTCCTGGTGCCACATTGGCACAGCCATTCAGCTCCTGCACCAGTTCCACATAAGCCCTACCGCTCTGCTCTGGCCCAGCTCTGCTGTCTGGGCCGCGTCCCTCCTACCTGTGGTTCTGGCTGCTGTTCCTCTGCTTTCATCCCAGCTTGTAAAGCTTTGAGATTTCTACTGCACCAATAGCCCACAGCCCCTTAAGCACTAACACAAAAGTAGATCAGTCTTTTTCCCTTTTTCCAGATCATTTATAAATATGTTGAATATGATTCATCCCAGTATGGACCCTTGGAGGAAACCACAATTCACCTCTCTCCATTCTGAAAACTGACCCTTTATTCCGACCAATTTTTCCTGTCTTCTAGCCATTATCAATCGACGGGAGGACATTTCTTCTTATCCCATGACTTACATAAGAGCCCATGGCAAGGGAACTTGTCAAAGGCTTCCTGGAAATCAAGGGCTACATATAGACTGCAAGGCTCTTTTGAAAGAGGCAAGAGGAGGAGGAGAAGAGAAAGAGAGAGTGAGAGGCAGGCGGAGGAGGAGAAGAGAAAGAGAGAGTGAGAGGCAGGCGGAGGAGGAGAAGAGAAAGAGAGAGTGAGAGGCAGGAGGAGGAGGAGAGCTGAGAGAGAGAGAGGGGAGGAGGCAGTAGGAGGAGGAGAGAGAGAGAGATGGAGCAAGAGACCGGAGGCTCAGGAGAGAAGACCGACGTGGAGGAGAGACCTGAAAATCCCGTCTTATGACGGGCTAATTGGCTAGTATCCCAAGAGTCATTGTGGATTCTTCATCACTGAAAATTTTTAAATCAAAGTGCAGTGTTCTTTCTCTAAGGCTATATCTACACTCAATAAACTATATCACATCCAAGGAATGTGTCCACGTTTTCGGAATAGTTTCCAAAAAAGTAGATGTGTTCTTTCAGCATCCCTGATTCCTCATTTTATGAGAAATAGGGAATGTTCTGAAAGGGGACATTTTTCCAAAATTTGAGCCCGTGTAGAAGAGCTAAATTTCAGAAAAGCCTTTTCCGGGAAAAAAAATGGAAAACGAAACACAAATTGGGAATTGTGACTTAGCCTGAAAGAGCAACTCTAGAAATATTACTGTGAAAATTGTCTACACAAGAAGTCAGACCAGGTGATCTATCTCTGAAGTGATACTGAGAAATTCAAAAACCACACTGCAGAAAACTCTACTGAGACAGATAGAAATACACTCCAAGGAATAAGGAACATATTCTAAGGCCTAATCATTATCTCAACTTTCCCCAATACATTGGTAGTTCCAGTTTATCCTGATAAATCCTTGATATATCTGGAGAGAAAAAAACACTACACAGTTTTAAGTCACCGTTGTGGTGCGTTCCTTCCCTGATAGTTCTAGATTTCAACCATGGAACACAGTTCCTCAGCCCTTATCACTAAGCATTAAGGCAGCAACAGGCAACTCACCACAATCCCCTCAGTAGAGTGGGGAAATCTCCTTCCTACGGCAGTAAGGCAGAGAGAAAGGAGTCAGCGTGTGAATCTCACCTGTCTGACACTCGCTGCACTGACTGTCCCCTTTATGATTCCTCTGTTAAGTTCCATAAGGAGTACCGGTAGTTTGAATTAGAGATCCTAATTCGAACTACCTACTACGTGCTGCGTATAGCCGCGGGCATGGAGTTCGGAGAAAGGGGGATTTAAAAATGGCGTCGCCTGTGAAGATGCAAATGAAGCCCGGGGTATTTAAATCCCGGGCTTCATTTGCAACTCCGGTTGCCCTCATTTGCCTACCTAGCTCGAACTACCAAGCTAGTGTAGACATACCCATAGATATAGTAGCCCAATGTCTGAGAGTCTGTAACGCCGAAATGCTGGCTATTCCCTCTGGGGGGCGATGTTGCCTGAAATGCTGGCTGTTCCTCTGGGGAGCGATGTTGCCTGAAATGCTGGCTGTTCCCTCTGGGTGCCCATGCTGCATGGGGAGTGTGGGGCCCAAATGGCCATTTGGGCTCCACGGTCCCCCAAGTGAGAGGCAGGAGGGGGAGGAGAAGAGAAAGAGAGAGAATGGGAGGCAGTAGGAGGAGGAGGAGAGAGAGACAGATAGAGAGAGAGAGATGGAGCGAGAGACCGGAGGCTCAGGAGAGAAGACCAACGAGGAGGAGAGACCTGAAAATCCTGTCTTACGACGGGCTAATTGGCTAGTCTGTAAATAGTTAGCTAAGAGGGGTTTCTCCCCTCCTGCCTCTCTCCGGCTGGGGAGGGAATGCCAAGGCTGCAGGGCTTCAAGCCTTTCGCATTCTGCCTGAAACCTACGCCCTGAATTAATTTCGAAATAGCAGTTGGATTGTGTAGATGCTAGGAAAGTTATCTCAAAATAACTTTGCTGTGCAGACATGCCCTTAGTCTCCCCTTTTCAAAGATGAAAAGTCCCAGTCTTTCAGACTGTGTCTACACTGCAGGCTTCTTGTGCAAGAAGTTTTTTGCGGAAGAGATCTTCCACAAAAACTTCTTGCACAAGAGCACGTCCACACTGCAAACGTGCATTGAAAGCGCCATGCGACTGTGCGCAAGAGAGCATCTATATTGTGTGAAAGCACCCTCGAAAGGTATTTACAGAATGGCCACCAGGGCACCTGGGCTTTTTCGGATTGCCTCTTTTTGTACAGAAAAACCCTGTTCCCCATCCACACATGCCTATTTGCGCAAGAGCTCTTGGCAAAAAAAAGTTATTATTCATAGAAAGAGGAGCAGCATTTGCGCAAAAGCCTTTTGATTTTTTTTGCTCAAAAATTCACTTGAGGTATGGCCACTCTGCGAGTTTTTGCAGCAAAACGACGGGTTTTCCACAAAAACTCTGTCTCTTCATACATAACCTATTCCGAATCCCTCATCATTTATGTTGCTCTTTTCTACAACTTTTCCAGTGCCAAGATATCCTTTTTGAGATGAGGTGACCACATAAAGCCCTATTTCGAACTTCCTGTTATTCCACCTGCAATGAGGTTTAACAGGTAGTTTGAAATACGGCTTTATTTCGAACGCGCATTTCCCTGTCGCGTGTAGACGCAGGCAGATAGTCCTGAAAATTTCAAAAATAGTGCCCAACCGGGAAGATGCAAATCAAGCTCGGGATATTTAAATACCAGGCTTGATTTGCAATTCCGAATG